>NC_142890.1:4158035-4763571 GCF_054131105.1 Drosophila navojoa | reverse complement strand
CATATACCCCATTTACACCAAACAGCGGTGCATTGAATAAAGCAAATTGAAAAAGTGGTCGGGTCAGTCATAAAGAATGCAAACTGCAGGTTAAAATCGAAACGGAAACTTTTAGCCTTGGCGCCCGGCGCATTGATTGAGTCAAGCGATTGGCGGCTGTGGGTGGTAAACAGTGGCCAGACGGGGTTACGCTTAATCAATGGCCCAATAAACAACACACCAAGCGAGAGAGAGAGAGAGAGTGGGAGAGGGAGAGGGAGAGTGAGTGTGAGAAAGAGGGAGAGTGGAGTGGGGCTGTGCAATCATGGTCACATTGAATGCGCAGCGACAAAACTGTAAGCAATTGCACAAACCCGAAATGTTGCTCTAGTTGTTGTTGTAGTTGCTGTTGTTGTTGTTGCTTGCACATGGTTGTTGTTTGGCTGTAAAATCAAGTTGAAAGTTGCTGGCAACTTGAGGTGCAAGTGTCGTGTTTTTGTCAATGGGCCAACAGCAGCAATTTCCGTTTCCTGTTGCCAACGTTGATGAAACTGCGAACGAAAAAAAAAACAGAAAAAGAAAATGGGAGAAATGGCAAAGAAAAAAGTCAAGCAACAAAAGTTTAGATTACAAATTCACATACGTACACTGGCCAACAGGGCAGCAGCAGTTGATTTACTGTTGCTGCTTTTTTTATTGTTGCTGTTGTTGTTGCTGTTGTTGCTGTTGTTGTTGCTGCAGTCTTGGCTGCATGTTTTGTGGTCATTCTGTGCAGTGCAATTGGAGCTTGTGTCTCAGCTCGTTGTTGTTGCTGTTGTTGGCATTTTGGCTGTACTTTTTGCCACTGCCAGTCATGCGTGGCACGTGCTACGCTTTGATGTGGTGCTCGGTGCTCACCCTCCACCCGCCAGTCTCTGCTGTCCGCTTTCCACGTGCCAAACGCCCAATGCCTAAATAAACCTAAAGTAATAAAAACGAGCAAAAAACCTCAAACAAGAGTGTGAGAGAGAGGGAGAGAGGTAGGGCAAAAGAAGTGAGAGAATGAGGAAGGCAGAGGAAACATCAGCAACTGCAAATGCCGCTTCTACATTTGGCTAAATTGGACTCAGCGAAAGCCACCATCACACACACACACACACACACACACACACACACACTCACACACACGCACAGCAACAACAACTTTGTAAATATTTTATGCAAAAACACAAACTGAGTGCGGCTCTGTCTCAGCCACAGAAGCTACCTGGAAAATGTTTTTCAACACATCTGTACGATTGCATCAAATAATATTTACTTTGCTATACCGCACACCCACACACACACACACGCACACTGGTTAGCTGTATCTGTATCTCAAGCATACGGTTCATTAGGCTGCTCAAGAGCCTCACACAAATTTGTTACTTACAAGTTTTGTAGCTCAACTTGCGGCAGTTAAGTAAATTTCCTAATGTTAACTACAAATTGACTTTGAATACATCAGTCACGTTGAGTGCGAGCACCGCATCCTTTAAGCCTGGCCAAAAACTCTGCAGAAGAATGAAAACTGTTTGCCCATAATTGATATTTGAGAGAGTGAGAGAGAGAGAGAGAGAGAGAGAGAGAGAGATGAGTTGAGAGAGAGAGGAGAGATGGAGAGAGAGGGATGATGAGACTGAGAGAGCGAGAGTAGAGACTGAGAGGGAGAAGAGGAGAGAGAGAGAGAGGGAGAGATAGAGAGAGAGAGAGAGAGAGAGACAGAGAGAGAGAGAGAGAGAGAGAGAGCTGTGACAGCTGTGGCCATGGCGCAACAAACATAAATAAAACAGTCTAATCAGCGCTGCCATTGGCAGCACTATTGTCACGTATTATTCTACATTTGTCTGCATTTGCATTGCCATTGCCATTGGCACTGTTGTTGCCATAGTTGTTGTTGTTGTTGTTGTCCATTGTGCACATAAATCTGCCAGAAGAGACTTTGGCTTTTTATGCCCTTTTTACGTTAGCCGACATAAGCGGAGGACAACGACTCGGCGCATAAATGAAATGTGAGCTCTCTTCTAGGAAATTAATTTGCCTAATTATTCGCATTTTGGTATTAACAATTTTAAATGACTTGGCAGAGTTTTCAGCGGCTTACTGATATATTTGAAAGCATCTATATAATAATCAATGTACATATAAATACCAATAATAAAATAATAATAAATTATTATTGTTTATCAAGCCTTCACATATTTGAAAAGCTCTTTTTACAGCTGTCCCTGAAAATGCTCTATTATAATACAAATATTTAAAATCTATTTTTGAAATTTCTTAAATATATAATATTAGTACTTTTTTTTGACTGCCTGAAAGCTTTTGTTGCTTTGGCCTAAAACTTGATTTTAAATCTAATTCTTTGTAGCAATAAATAAATAAAATAATAAATAATAAAAAATAATAATAATAATAATAAATAAATAAATAAATAAAAAAAATTTAGTTTGAATTTCATTATTTTCTTTTCTGTAAAGTATAATCGAACCTCTTCACTTAAAATAAAAAAAAATAAAAATAAAAAAAATGATTCATTACATTTTTCAAATGAAATTTAAAACAAAACCAATATATTAATTTCACGTTCTTGAATGAGTATAAAAATATTAAATATAAATATAATACATTGTTTATATGTATTAAAAAAATTATATTTTTTAAATAATATAATAAACATATAAAAATAATGTAAATTTAAAAATATTATAATTTTTTTTAATTTGCTAAAATTAAATTAATTCAAATTAAATTAATTCTAATTAAATTTAATTGTTTTCCTTGTATAAATACTTCCATCTTACGTTCATGCGTATAATTTTCCTTATGAATAATGTAATCTACGCAATATGAACATATTGAAGATCTTTATTAAATTATTATTATTATTTTTTATTTAAAAATGAGATGATATCAGAATAATCTCAAATTATATATCATTTAATCCATTTCTCATTTGCTCTTTATATTCCTTCCCTTCCTCTTTCTGCTTGCTTCATTGCTTTTAGAGCATTTGAAATTCGTTGCATTTTATTTACCAAATATATGCATTATAGTGTATTTCTTTCTTCCTCTTTATTTATTTACTTCTTGTGAGTGAAGCGCACATTTTGAGGGGATGAAGCTTGAGTGGTTGCATATTGCCAACTTCAGTTTGTCTCGCTGTTTGGCTTCAAGGATAGCTAACACATCAACACACACACACACACATATATATATATACACACACCATATGCATTGTGGGGGCAGCAGCAGGTGGCGCGATATTATTCCCGCAGCGATATGTTCTCTTTGTTGTTGCTGTTGTTGCTGTTGTTGTTGCTCATTGTTGCATTTGGCACATGGCTGGCATTTCGCTGAAATTTGTATAGCTGCTCGCTGCCACGTATTGTTGCATGCAACTGCCAGAGTCATTCAAATTCCGTGACAATTCGATAAAAATGCGACATTGTGACAGTGCAAAACAGCTAAGCCCGCCACGCTCAGCTATTGCTATTGCTATTGCTATTGATTTGCTTTCTTTTTTTTATGAGTATACATAAGAAGAAGAACAAGAAGAAGAAGTGTATATTTATATATTTATTTTGGGTTCACTTTTAAGCTCATATATGCGGCCAAACTCAGCTGGGACTTTGGCTGATTTACGAATGCCAAAAACACAAATCGAGCAGCTATATAAAAGTTGAGCTGCTTAAAGTGTGCCTTGTGGAATACACAAACACACTCAAAGAGTGTGTGTGTGTGTGAGAGAGAGAGAGAGAGGGAGATAGTGACACCTATAGGACACAATCACGGTAATTGAGAACTTTTTGGCAATGGAAAATGTAGAAAAAAAAGCAAAAGTCGACAGAGCCAAGTGAAGATTTACTTCATTTTTGGCTCCCACAAATGCGTGTGTGTGTGTGTGTGCGTAAGAAATATGTGCTGTGGTGCACAGGAAGGTAAAATAACAGACTCGCGTCATAATTTACACGTGTGTGCGAGAGATGAAAAAAATGTTAGTGTATGTGTGAGTGTGTGTGTGTGTGTGGAGACAAAGCCAACTCAGCTCCCCTTTGACTGTTGGGGGTCAGCAGTCAGTTGGCAGGGCAAGTTGTTGGCAAACGCTTGCAGCTGGCTAAAAAGTGTGAAAGAGCGATAAGAGAGAGAGAGAGGGAGAGAGAGAGAGAGAGAGAGAGAGAGAGAGAGGGAGAGAGAGAGGCTGCTGTCACACAGCCATTAGCCACTGTGTGGGTGACTCTCATTAGGCCCGTCGCTCGGCCCGGTTATGCAAATTATTATGCGCCTTTCTTTCGCTCAGCTCGCTGGCAACTTAATCATGCATGTTTACACGCAGTACAAGTACAAAACTCAAACAACAAACCGAAACAACAAACAAGATGCGACAACAAAGCAAGTGAAATACAAGACAAGCACGACCTGCCGAGTCACAATGCTGTGTGCTCCCATTTTTAGCATCCAGCTGCTACCCCTGGCCCCCGCACCCATCATAGACGACCCACACACAATGCCTTCACAGTCCAATGATATATGCAATCCGTAGGCGGGCGAGGCTAATCAACGCGCGCATGCCGAAACACAAACATTTAACTGAATTAACTTTGTTTACAGCACAAATTTTTGCATAGCTAATTAGACGGCGAACGGGGCCAAGGCGTGTTCAAAGCCTTGAATATATCCATCCGGACCACCAGCAGTCCCGCCCGCTCTCAGCTAATTCCCTGTCGAACTCTTTGCTCATTCACTGTGCCCTGCCCCCTCCCTCCCTCTCCACCCGGCAACCCATTCACTCTTAACGTGCGTGCTTTTATGCTTGGCAACAAAACATTTACACGTTTTACTCAACGGCCAATTTTCTGGAATACAAACAAATTCCAATTGAAGTCTGAGTTGCTTCGAGTTGGGCTTAAAAACTCTCAAGATTCGAGATTCAGGCTATTTTTAGATTAGTTGGCAATCTAAGGGTTCATGGGGGGAGATGAAATCATGAATTTCCTATCTAACATATTGAATTTATTTGTTATTATTATTATATATATATATTTTTTAAAATTCCTAATAATGAAAATTCATATTATTGATGAATATATTGGAATATTCACATATATATGCATTTATCAATCGAAATTTATTACGCTAATATATATTATAAAATAAAATATAAACAATTAAAAAAAAAAAAAAAAAAAAAATTTTTAAGAATTATCTAATTTTTAAATATTTTAGAAAATACGAAATAAAATTTAAAAAATATAAAAATATATATAAATCCATCTGCATGATAATTTCTAAAATATATTACAAAATTAAACATAAACAAATAAAAAAATTATTGAGCATTTTATATAAGCATTATACAATTTAAATATTATATAAAATTTAATTAAGATTGTATGAAATAAATTTAAAATATAAATAAAATACATTATAGAAAGAAAAACAAATTAAAAAAAAAATTAGTTATTTAAAATTATTTTATTTTTATTATTATTTTTATTTTATTATAATTATAATTGGCTTTACATAAATTATTTCTTCTTAGAATCTCTATCAAGTCAATAGAAATCAAATTAAATTTCAGTTCAAAGACTTCTACCCCAAGATATATTGAAATTCGACGCGTTTACATGGCATTCCCCAATGGAAATCAATTTCAAGTTTGGCTCGAAAGTTTTCAGACGGAGCAGCGAATGTAGCTGGGGACTGCTAAGCATGGCATGTAGAGTACATTGCAGTTGCAATTGTCATGATAATGATTTTTTCTGCTTTTTTTTTTTGTTTTTCTTTGGTTTTTTTTTTTCTGTTTGCAGTAGTTTGATTCCATCTTCGGCTTCACGAATTGTTGCAGAGAGGAAAGTTTTTGTTTGTTTGGGGTATCTGGGAAAGTTGTCATAACGAAGAAAGTTTGTGCGGAGGCTCAGGTGCAGTCGTGGGCACGTAAAATATGGTTGGAAACAATGTGGAAATAGTGGAAAAACTGCCGCTTGTTTTATTTATGCATTTATAGTAGTTTTTCCTCATGACTCTTGAGTCGAATTCGTGCGGCGCTTCCGTTGGCACTCGTCACTTTTGCCGACTTTGTCTCATTTTTTATTTAAACAACAAACTTTTCGCCATGCACAAAACTTCTACATTTCCCTTCTCACTTTACCTATTGCTCTCCATCTATTTTTTTTTTTTTTTTTTTTTTTTTTTTTTTTTTTTTTTTTGTTGCAAAATTACCTAACGAGCGAAGAGGGAGCGAGGAAGTTAGTTGCAAGCTGGCTATAACTTGGTGTAAGTAGCAAAAAGTTTTTGCAAATATTATTAAATAAGCAGCATCTCGCGAACAGCGAGACAGAGAGAGAGAGAGAGACAGAGAGAGAGAGGGAGAAAGAGAAAGGGGAATGAGAGGAAGAAAGTTGGAAATTTGGAGACAGCGTCGGGCAAAAGGCTAAGAAATAAGGAAATTATATACAAAAAAAAAATACAATAATAATGAAATTATTTATAATTGCAGAAATAACAGAAATATTTCAGCTGTTATAAATACATATATTAAAATACTATATATACAAATTCATGGTAAAGCCTTATAGCAATTGTCTCTCGACTGTATATTGTGTAAGACCCATGAATGCATGAGCAAATACTGAGCTAATAATTGAAAAGTACTGGAAATACAAGTTTGCAAGCGAAGCAACTTTTTCATGGCACAATAATAAGGAAGGTCGTAGAAGGCAATACTCCACTGGGAGATACCCTGAATGTATGAAAAAGTAAAGGAATTTATTGTTAAATTATCGTTAATTTATCGATAAACGATGATAGACTGCAATGAAACGATAAGCTGAATATGGTATATGGGAAGAAAGAATTTTAAAAGTGATTTACAAATTGAAGATTTCTGCGCTTAGACGGATGAACAGAGAGATAGAGGAATAGGTAGATAGGTCGACTGAGTAAGAATATATACACTTAATATACGTCAGTTACGTCGCCTTACACATTTAACATGAATTTCTACATATCTATATACGCCACAACTCCATTTAAAATGGTTTCAGGCAAAGAGTCTTGAAAGAGCGGGGTAACGGCGTATACATCACACAAGAAGAAGAAGAAGAAGAAGAAGACGAAGCAGAAAATGTCTTCATAAACCATAGAAATCGATAGCACACAGCTTAATATGTAATTGATGTAGCAACAACAATTTGAGCTGCCCTCAAGCATAAATCGTGCTCGATAATCAAGCCATCAAAACTATGGCAAGTAATTTGTAAATCAGTAAAAACAGTTAAATTGAACGGCAAAGGATTTGATTGTGAATGCGGTCCGGACCGCTGCCAGTTGGCACATAAATGTTGCAATGCGAGTTTGTCTCGAAGTAATTAAAATAATAGCCATTGAGAAAGCAAAAGGGCACTCGAAATTGGAATTTGCGCTTGGCGCTGCTCTCGTGCTCGTAAAATGTCCCAACAATGTAGAACACCATCCATCAGACGTCAATTGTATGCCAACTGACAACAAATCAAACTGTCATCCAGCACAGCCAAAGCTAGAGCTAGCCAGACAGACAGAGAGACGGGAAGACAGAGAGACGGACAGACAGAGAGACGAGTCGGAAGAGTCAGCAGTCAGCAGTTGAGCCAGTGGAGCATTCAACCAGTCCAAAGTATTTGTGGAGCGCCATATTTGAAATTATGCCACATGCATTGGCATTGTAAGGGTCTCTTTCTCTCTCTGTGTATGTGTGTGTGTGTGTTACTGCCTTTTGGCACAATTTCTATATGCAGGCATCTATCTATCCATCTAGTTTGTGTCTCGTTGCAGCTGTCAGCGCTCTATTTTGCAGTTCATCATCATTGTCATTGACATTTTCGAGTGGTTACAATGGCAAGCAGTGCCTGCCTAGGCACTCTCAGGGGCGTCGAGTGTGCGGAGAGGGGCACTGCCAGAGACTCCATACTTGACTAGGGGCGACTGCACTGCTTTCGATTTATTTGCGCCTGAAAGATTTATGCGTTTGAAATATGGCAAATTGCCATACTCGACACGCTTGCACATTACTCAGAAAACATTGAGTATTAAAGCTCGATTTTCGAGCAAACTCATTTGATTAGATGTAAATGTTGAATTCATAGAGTGACTCGTAATTCAAATCGGTTTTCATTTCGTATTTTGTGTGTACTTTAATTGGTTTTTCATTTGATTATATTCGATATAAGTTTGTAGATTTTTGTAAATACTTTTTGCCAGCTTTTCTTTTTAGTATAAAAGATTGAAATAAAATCAACTTAAGCTGAGATATGAATAAAAATTTTGATTTTCTTTAGTTTGATGAATGGGAACTGCAGTAAATTTGTTAAAATCTTATTAAGAGGTAAATCTTGCTTTTTATTCTTTTTCTAGCAGTTAATTTCTTAGGATATAAAGCGTTTATTTATATTTAAAATGCAAAAAAGGGAACTTGCGCCATAAAGTCGTAAAAAAAATAGGGTAAACTTTTTTGTTTGATATTTTATTTAATTTTATTTATTATTTATTTATGTTATTTTTTTATTTTTATTTATAAGCCGTACACTATTTTTTAAATAAATAAACTATCATAAATAAAACAAATTATGTTTTTTCTTTTCTTTACTTATAGAGTCGTAATACTAAATATATTTTATTTTATTTTATTTATTATTTATTTATGTTATTTTATTTATTTTTTTAATATTTAATATTTGATAAGCCGTAAAATATTATGAATAAATACAAAGTAATAAAAAAATAAATAAATAAATACATTCTAATATATATAAAAAAATTAAATTGTTATTTTCTATGTTTTTTCTTTACCTATAGAGTCGTAATACTAAATTTATTTTATTTTATTTTTTTTTATAAAAAATATTATATAATATAATAATTATAAATTTTATTTTCCACCTTTATTTTAAGTTACTAAAAATTTAAATAGTTTTAATCTGTTAAATAATCTCATTATTAAATATTCAAAATCCTAAAACTTTCATAGGTCAAAAGTTGTTCCGCTCAGGCATCATAACTGAATGGGAAACGCGATGCTTACATATTTACATAGCTCACCTGCTGTGTGTAAATTGAAATAGCTTAAAAAGCATCTGATATCCGATGAGGGGAAATGTGATTGGCTGGCTGGCAAGATGTTGTGCATTAGATACCTGCAAGGGGGGCGGTGGAGGTGGAGGTGGAGGTTTGGGGTACAGAGCTGGGCAGGTTAACTGGAGTCAGCAACTCAGCTCCGGCCACTCGATTGACTGTGAAATAGGAACCACTTTGCGCAAAGCTAATAAGGAATTGGGAATAAGGAATAGCGGAATCGATATTGCCATGACACCTACAGGACGAATTTGAATTTTGGGCTGGCGGAAATTGATGCCATTACGGTTTTGTCTGAAGTCTGACGCTGAGTGCCACGCCGGAAGTAGCTCGTGGTGCACTTTTATTTAAAGAAAGATGCCAAATGCCGGTGGCAAAAATACCAAAAAAAAAAAAGGAACAAGAAAGCCAAAGTGAAAGCGAGCGTGAAAGAGCTGCAAGAAGAAGAGCTGAACAATGTTTGGATATATGTGTGTGTGTGTTTGTATACTTTTGGGTAGCACTGTCTGCCGACACTTTTTCAGACAGACGCATATATCACACTGACAGACAGTTGGCCAGACGGACGGACGGACGGACGGACGGACAGTGGCACCCACAACACATCAGTCAATTTATCTCCAACGATTCGTGTGCGTGTGTGCAAAAATTACGCAGTTTATACGGAAGTGTGCGTGTGTGTGTGAGTGTGTGTGGACTGGCCCACTGAACTTTAGCAGTCAAATGAAGGCGGGGCCTGCCCTGAAATCTACATATATTGATAAATGACCCAAGCACCCAGTCCCAAATCGATGGCCCGATGGATGCCGCCTGACAGGCCAAAGGACGTGGGAAGGGCCGGACGGACGGCAGGACGCAGCCGAGCCGAGGCGAAGCTTGTGCAATTGATGCGCGTATTTATATCGGCCATATTAAAGTTAAGCTGCGTGGCTCTCGCTCTGCCAGTCTCTCTCCTCCGCTCGTTCTCTCGTTCTCTCGGTTTTGATTTCATTTAATCAGCTGACGACAATTAAGTAAGTTATGCCGGCACGTGCTACAAAAAACTTCATCAAAATGAACGACAACAGCGCGCGAAGTGTAAAATAATTACTTCGGCTTGTTCCAGCTCCGGTTTGGAGTGAGCCTTCGGATTGGGATTGGGATTGGGTTTTGCATTGGTTTACGCATATTGCTATCGCCTGACTTTTATTTCTCTCTCGTACTCTCTCTCTTTCTCTCACTCTCTCTCTTACACACATACATGTAATTAATTAAATAAGCGCCTCAGTCCGCAGATACATTGAATGGCTTACTGCGTAGCCCGTAAAGCGACTGATTGACTTTTGGTTTGCCCAGCTGCCTCTCGGCCAGCCCACGTCGCTTCATCTCCTTCAACAACAATTATTCAGCGCAACAAAAAGAGGAAGAAAACATTTTAAATTTCAGCTGAAAGCATTCCATTAAATGCGCCAACACAATTCCTTATTAAAAATTTTATTGCACTTCCGGTTCAATTATTTATAAATAACGCCTTGCATTAACTCTGCTGCAAACTAGAGTTGGGATTCTTTGTATGGTATAACAGGGGCGAATATGCGTGACACGAATCACTGGGAGCTGTCGAGTGGCGGTTGGATGCTGCTACAATCAGATCTTGAAATTATGTAATATGAAAGTGATCCTTAAATCCTGAAATTATTTAATATTGTGTAGCATTTAAGGCTTGTGCAGTAAGCAGAAGGAGGAGAAGAATCGTACATTAGTTAGATAGTAGTACTTGTAAATAAATAATAATTATATGCATATACAGTAGAGTCCAGTTATAGCGACTACGTATATTACTATTCCTAAGTATTAAAAATTCTGCTTCCCAGAAAGACTTATATGAGCTACCTGATGTGGTTATAGCGTCGTCCGATTATAACGACGGTTCCTTAAACATCGTTATAGCCGAATTCAACTGTATATGTTTGAACAGTCTGACCTCACGTTGGTCTGTTATTCCATCCAACGGCCTGTTCCTCTCTTTCCATCCAGACCCTTTCAATGTTTCATCTATTCGAGCATATGCTAGACCGTCCTTCTCTCTACCCACATGTTCATCACTTCCCTTGCCTGTACGCCTAAGTTGCCTTAAGCACGGTAGCATCTCATAAGCAGACGGTGCTCATATTTGAAAACTTTGCATATGAGATACTCTATTGTGTTATTAAGAATTAATTATCATAAATACAGATTTAACTGTTTTTCCCTTAATTATGCCATTTTCTAACTATCAATGAGTTGCCTTGGCTGATAGAGCATAACTCCGAAACCTTAAAAATTATGAAATTTAGAATGTACATTTTTATGATGTAAAAAAATATTTTAAATAATCTTGACTTTGGATATCTATTCACTTTCACTAAAGATTATTTTCAATACTTGGAATATACATATTGGTATATAGATACATATTTAAATGATTTGGTTTCTAGTAACACATTCTTAATAAAATTTAAGTACGTTTCAAGTTCGTTTATTTATTCCCAGAAGACAAATCATTCAAAGCTTGCCCAATCTTCAATTGAGTGGTGTCAAAAGAACAAATGGACTTCGCCCACATGCCTATACTCGCATGCCTATATATACATATATGTATATATGTATGTATATCCGCCCTTGCCTTCCCATGCATGTATTCTAGGTTTAGCCCTGGGTCATAGGTCTCTGTGAGAGCATCCACTAGTCGAGCACTGCCAACTTGAGCATGTTTTTCATGTTCTGAGCTCTCATAAACCACAATCTGCTGGCCAGCTTATTGCTGTCCTTGACTCGCCAAAAAAAAAAAGCAAAAAGAAATCCAGTTAAATAACATTTAAATTAGAACGGGTTTTTTTCTCCAACTACTCTCTGTTATGGGGGAGGGGGGGGGGGGGGAGGGGGTGGGTGGCGCTGCATGCGGTACATAACAACAGAAAAGTTGTTAAGTAGTTGGCAACTTTTATTGCCTGGCCAACATGATCCATAAGCCGCACTTAGTTGGCCTTCAACGGCTGCTCAAACATTGTGTAAGCTCGATTTTATTTCAGCTGCTGCTGTTGTTGTTGTTGTTGTTGTTGTTGCTGTTGCTGTTGCCTAACTCGGCTGAAAAAGCCGTGTCCAGTTGTTAATTGTGCTGTGTACAAGGGCCGGAGCATGGGAGGCCTTTGCGTAGTAATTGCAATTGAAAGTTTCTTCATAATGCTGCCAGCTTGCATTTGTGGGCGGGGCTAGGTGTACGTGTGTGTAGGTGTGTGTGTGTGCGTGTGAGCGTATTAAATGTCTTTGCAGCTAGGCAATGGCAATGGCGCTGCGGCATGCTGCACGCTGCATGCAGCACACATGAAATTATAACATTTAATTTTTAATTATGAGTGCTATTAACATGGCCAAAAGTTGTTGCCCCTGGCTGGCAGACGGCCATAAAATAAATGACAAAATAAAAATGCCAACCGAGCGACAGAGCTGAAATTATTATTTTGCATTTAAGAGCAGGCAGCAGGCAGCAGCAGCAGCAGCAGCAGCAGCTGTGCTATCAACTCTCCCCCTCCCCCACTCACTCTCCCTCTCACTCTCTCCATCTCTCTCTGGCAGCTTGGCAACTAATTATGTGGAATAATGAAACAATCATGGCAGCTCCTGCTGCTTATTTGCGGCACATTTTTTCCCTCTCGTTGTTCTCGTCGTTGTTGTTGTTGTAATTTTAAATAAATTATTTCTATTTTCGCCTCGCTTTGGCTATGACAGTCCTTGGCGCGCATTTAATTTTATTTCCATTTCAATTCCGAATTTGTCTTAATGAATACCCGATGTACGTATTTATAGCCTTGGCGCACCTGTTTACACGGGCTAATTGTATGCGAATCGCTGGCGTATTGTACTTTGCATAAAAACAATAAATATTATTAACAGGCAACAAACAAAAAACCAGAAAAATGTTGCAGGCAGTTGGCATTTGATTTATGGGCGTGGCCGAGGTCAGTTTTTACGCAGAAAGTGTGCGCAAATGCAGTTCGTGTTGTTTTCATTTCAGTTTTTTTATTATTTATCAATAGTGTTTCTGTGAAATGGCATATTTAAATATACCCTGTGGATGATTAGGTAAGGAGTATTTGCTGTTTCAATATTTAAAGCTGATTGCAAGTGCTCCTTCACGAAAAGAGTAAAAGTCTATATTATTGTCATCTCAATTTACATTTGTTTTTCTCTTATTTTCCAAAACTCGAATACCCTGTAATCTCCATTCCGCTCTTCTCCCACATATCCCACTGTATATCTTATATCTTATATCTTATCCTCATGTTCACCTTATGCGCTATCATCACTCTTATCTACAGTATTTAAAAAAAATATATTTGATATACCCTATAATTCTTTCTTCAAAAACATATCATATCCAATTCATGTATTCAATATCGCATTCATATTCATTTCATTCTCTACATCCCAAATTCTCTACAGAATATGAGACTATCGTATACCCTGTAATTCAAGAGTAGCTGATTACATATCATAGAATCTCCACATACATCAAATAATCCCTTTCAGCTCTTTATATACAGATTTTTACAGGGTATTTCCATACATACACCTTTTTTAATGACATACCCAACTTTTTACAGAGTATTTGCAGATTTACAGCATTTATATATGTTTTCGTAAGTCCTGTAATCCAAAAGTATCGCACTTCATCTACATATCATATCCACACTCATCATATAATGTCATATACATCTCAATTTCTGCATACACTACTTTATACAGAGTATCTGCACACCTCAAACTCCTTTCATCCTTTCACATACCCTGTAATCCAAAAGTATCGCACTTCATCTACATATCATATCCACACTCATCATGTATTCATCTCAATCCCACCGTTCACAACTCTTTACAGGGTATTCGCACACTCACCCACATCGATTTGCATTGATTTTTTGTTGCGTGTGTGGCAGCTCATGCATTCCAGGTGTTGATGCATTATTAATGCCATTTTAAATGCCACATTCAATTGCTGGCTGGCTTTGAATGCCGTCGCATTACCTAAAATCCCGTTTATTTTGAATTTAAATTGTAATTAAATTAACGATAGCAGCCAAATACAGGGAGCGGGTCATCGGGCGGGGGCGCATTTCATTTGTAATTTAATACAAAATATATATATTGTAATTTACTTAAGAGCTCTTCGGCCATACAGAATAATTCCATTTTAAATATTGCGTTAACATATTTGTGTCGCAACATTTTAAGCTCCGTTCGCCAAATGCAATTAACAAATAAACTCGGGAATTAAAGAATGCACTTAATGCGGGCCATAGTTCAACTTTATTTGCACCGGGTAACATTAACGATGGCCAACAGGTCTCTGATGTAATTTTCGCTCGTTCAGCAGGGCGTATACGTAACGCGCTCACTCGAGGCTCTATCATCATTAAAAGGCTAAGCGTTGTTCTACTTTTGCTCAGATACAAAGGTTTCTTCTGCTTCATCATAATCATTATGAGCATTTACATCTTCATTATGATTATTAACATCATTAATATGCTTCAACTTGGTCAAGTTGCCAGCTCAGTCATGCCCTATGCTTCAGCATCATCATCATCATTATCATGCCAATGATTAAGTTTATAGCCATATTCATTAGTTACGTCAATACTCAGGGGTCTAATTATTCCATGTGCTTCCACTGCCTGCGCGTCTAAATTGCATTATTATCAGCATTATTGTGGCCATAAATATAGGGGAAGACTTTCAGCTATTCCAGCCATTCCGCATTGAGATAAACTCTACAATTGTAATTTAACAGAGCTCGCTCTCTCTCTCTCTCTCTCTGTCTCACTCCCTTACTCTGGCTCTCTATTATAGATATTCATGGCGTAATTAAATTAGGAATTATATATTAATTGATATTTGGTGCAGTGAAGTTATTATAGATTAGTTTATGTTTCGACTACTTGAATGCAAGTCTCATCAATCAAGACAACTTAAGGTCAGTCAAGGGGTTATCTAGTGCTATAATATAATTTATGAATAGAAGAAATAGAATTTTTGAAGAATATACTGATTGATAAACTCACAGAAGAGTATGTTATTGAAAGGCCTGTGATTGAATTGAATAATTGATTGGCTAAATGACTGGCAAAGTAGTTGAAAAAGTGATTGATGAGTGAAGTAATTCAATGCAGTGATTGAATGAAAGAGTGTGCTAAAAATTCCTGTGATTGATACACTTACTGAATAATTATTGACTGATTGCCTGATTTATTAGTATAAAACTGATAGACTAACTAACTGATTGATTTATTTACTAATGAACTTAAGAACTGATTGAATACTGAACTGGTTGTTTAATGTAAAATTAATTGATTGACTACCTAACAAATAAACATACAAATTGATAATATAATCCCAATTGAATACTAAATTATGGTCCAATTATCTAACCTAATGACTGACTGATTTATTCATGTAATTTTAACTGATTTACTAATTAACTGATGGACTTATAAACTGATTGAATTATATTGATTGAATACTGAATTATTGTCTGATTGTCTCACTTAATGAATGGCTGATTGAATGGTGGAAAATTAATTGATTGACTAACTAAACAATGAACTTACAAACTGATTGAGTGTTAAGAAATTCATTGATTCTTGCTTGACTGATTGACTGAGTGAATGATTACAAGGCTAGTTGTTCAATAATGATTAGGTCTGCAATGCTCAAGTACTAAACTATTCTATAGTTATCTTTTTTTTATTAAAGCGGAAACTAATTCAATAGATCAGACTGAGTTCGTTTTGGGAATCAAGAATTCAAACTAAAAAATTTGTAAAATTTTATTTTACATTATAAATAAAATACTTCAAGATGTAATTCCCTTCCTTAAATGAATTGCATTTTTTAAATTTCATTTTCAAGCTGTTGCCATGAGCAGCAAGTAGAGGTAAAAGTCAATGTTAGCACCTGACTTATGGCAAAAGTGCAAGCAGTTAAATATTTAACATATAAATTAAGCAATTTTCATAAGTTTCGCCTGAGCGTTAAACGCTAAGCTTAGATCAGCTGCAAGGCTTTGCCAGCTGGCAGTTGGGCTAATTAAATGCAGCCAACTATTTGCATATGCAGACACCAAAGTTAACGCATTAATTAGCATAAATTTCAATGGCATGCGATACGCATGCCGGATGCTGGCCAGCAGCTCGAGTTTGCCTCGAGTTTGCTCTTGGCGCGATTGACAAATGCAGTGTAAACATTTCTACAGGCAACAAGAGCGAGAACAACAATTTGATATGCCTTAATTTAAATGTTAATTCGTTTATCGAGTCCGCTGATGCGTTGAGCCTTTGTTTGTTATAATTGGCAATCTGTGAGCCAGTCGAGCCAGTTGCCGTGGTACTTCAAGCTACGCAAAAGTCAATTAGTCTTTATTAAGCAGCAGCAGCAGCAGCAGCAGTCGTCCAGTCTGTCCATCTGTGTGTCTGTCTGTCTGTCTGTCTGTCTGTCTGTTGCGCTGTCTGGCTGGTAAAGCAAATGTTGTGTCTTACGCCATAAAAATGCAGTCGCTGTCAGCTACAGCTACAGACACACACACACACATACATACATACAGAGATGTAGCTACGGCACACAGATACTTATTCAAAGGGACGCGATATAGCAGCGTTAATAATAAGCAACATTTACAAACAACAAAAGGCCATTTTAATGAAATAACCATGCGTCCTGTGTGCGTGCGCCACACGCTGTTGCACTCATTTTGGCAGCGAAGGAAAACAAGCAGCAAACCAACGGCAACCAGGCCAACAAGCCGAACAGAACACCGCAGTGGAGAGCAGACAACCAGGCCGGGCCGGACCGGGCCAGTAGAGAGCACGAGCAGGAGTAGGAGCACAACCAGGAGCAGCAGCAGGAGCAGGAGCAACAGAAAGCGGGCCAAACAGCATGCGTACAAGATGAAATCATTAAAGGAAATGAGTTTTTTTTTTCCCATCGGGTTATGACAAAAAAATGCGTTAAAATAAATTATTTTAATGTAGTTCTCATGTCAGCCCACGCCCATGCCGTGTGGGTGTGCGTGTGTGTGTGAGAGTGTGTAGGTGCCTCTCTCTGTGTGGGAAAATGCGCGCATTTTAAAAATTCATGTAATCACAAAAGTACACATGTAGTAAAAAAACACACAACGCGCCTGAGCTGTGTGCAAATGTTTGTTCCGGCCACGCCCATATGAAGGTAAAGGCGAAGGCCGAAAGATTGGCAGGCTGGAAAGGTGCCTGCATTTACATTTAAGGCCTAATAAGCCCAGTAACAAGGCACGACTGACTGACTGAATGAATGACTGCTTGACTGATTGAATGACTGGCTCACGGACTAACTGAGGAACTGACTGAATTGATGATTGACGGTCTGACTTACCTACTGACTGACTCACTGACGCACTTCCCCCTGACTGACTGACAGATTGACAGAATGACTGACTGACTGACTTACTGATTGACAAAAAGACTAACTGACGGACTCACTGAATGACTGAATTACAGATTGACTGAATGACTGACTGACGGATTCACTGACTCACTGATTGATTGACTGACGGGTTAACTGATTGACTTTCTGACTTACTGATTGATTGACTGACTGACTGATTCACTGATTGGTTGACAGATTGACAGACTGACTCACTGATTCACTGACTGATTGACTGATTGGCTCACTGACTGACAGACTAACTGGCTGACTGGTTGACTCACTGATTCATTGACGGACGGATTCACTGATTCACTGGCTGGCTTACTGACTGATTCATTGATTGGCTGACATATTGACTGACCGATTGACTGACTGACTCGGTGATTTACTGACTGACTTTCCCGATTGATGCTCAACTATTTTTGGGCTTTCACATGATTCTTTCAAAGACATTTTATAGAAATTACATTAGATTCAACAATTTCCCTCAAAAAGGGGAAGTTGGAATGAGAGGAGATAGCACTAACTATCGCTATCGATACCTAACTATAGCGCCATCAATGTTCAATTAGAATGGCATTAAAGCAAGACAGAAAATATTTTTCTCTTGCATTCAAATCGAAGGACAAAGCAAAGATGTCAACATCAGAATAGCTAAAAGTGAAAAATAACCCGTTCACATAAAAGAAAAGTCCATCCTAATCATTGTCAAAGAACAAGTCAAATGTTGACAATATATATATACAAACCATACGTATTTCCTTTTGCTTCAATTATTAATTAAAATAGCTATTTCAAGGCTTTTGCATGCATGCAACTGACTGAAGCTTTAAATCTCTAAGCGAATTCAAACGAATTTCGTAATATTTGAAATGTCATTTAATATAAATAATTATCTTTATCACTTGTTTGTTGACGGTCTAATACACTGCCATAAAATCGCTAACAACTGTGCTTTTGCCATACAATTGGCTAAAACCGCGCACTAAAAGGCCAAAAGCGAAAAGTTCAAATGCAGTTACGGTCAGTTGAAGTTAAAAGATTCAGCGTAGCGTATGCGGCATAAATAAAACACACACACACACACACACACACATACTCTCTATGCATACCTTGTTGTGCCATTTGCTGGTTCGGATTTCACATATGCGCTGCAGCGCGGAGCTGACAAAGCCAACAACTCGTGCGTTCACTTTTTGTAGGGGAACACAAGAGGGGAAAAATATGATTCGATTATGAAAACCGAAAATTATGTACTCTATGGATAACTGATTGCTTGTATGTATGAAATTCAGAGAGTATTCTTTGAGAAACAAATCATTTCCATATGGAAGGAAACAATTTTCTGTTTAGCATAGAAAGAATGTATTATACTACTATAAATATTGAATATATAGGATTTTATAGTCTATATATTGCCTGAAATATATGTATGTATATGTATGTAGAGATAAAGGGAGATTGATAGGTGGAGATTGCAGAGGGAGAGATTGAAAGAGAAAGAGATAGAGATGGATGGAAGAAGCCAGAGAGATAGAGAGAAGAAGCCAGATTGAGCTAGATATATAGAGAGATAGATAAATAGAGAAAGAAAGAGATAGATAAATCCGGTAAGGAAAGAGAGCAAGATAGATATATATATAAATATATGTACATATTTATATATAGAAAGGGATAGATAGAGGGAGCCAGAGAGGACCACAGAGAGAGCTAGATAGTTAGTGAAAGCAATAGAGAGAGGAAGAGAGAGAGAAAGAGAGAGAGAGAGATACTTAGATGGATGGATAGATCGATCGAGAGAGACATAGATGGATAGATAGTTAAAGAGAGAGACAGAGAGAGAGAGAGAAAGAGAGCGTATAATATATAGGGACAAGTACATTCAAATATGATCAAGTTGATCTAGTTTTATATTCTAAAATTAGATCACAAATGCATCATCTACTCCAAGGCTTCGCACACTTCATTAAAAAACCGTAATGCCCTTTTTAGAAGTTGTGGCAAATTTTTCAAAATGCTGAATTTCACAAAAGTGTTGATGGAGAGCTGGGTGGGGCGGGGCAGTAGCTGGTGGCAGCCACAATTGTTGAAAGCCATGTGGTCAACTGCTGCTGCTGCTGCTGCTGCTGCGGCTGCGGCTGTGGCTGCTGCTGACTGTTATAACGAGGTCGAATAGTTGACTGCTTCGGGACAAAAGTCAAATTTGCATTTGCCATTAGCTGTTAACCATATTTTAATTAACATCAAATAATATTAACACCACAGCCTCACCAATTGCCATTTATTACGCTCCCCGTTCGCCCGTTCGCAGCATTTACAGATTTTTAGCCATGCGATTAAATTATTTATCTAGCTTTAAATGATTCACACGCTCTGTCTCTGCATTTAATTTGCATTCAGCATTCAGCATTCGGCAGTCGGCGTGGATATGATTTGGAAACATTTTCTATTTGTCTGCCAAATGCAATCGCAATTATTTATTGCAATTAAAATCGACTATTGCAGCATTTATGAATTATTATTTTGTGAGTTTCGATGGGTCTCTTTGGCGCTATGTGCTGCTGTTGAGGGCATCCATCAGGTGCATTTGATATTCTATTGCAATTATGTCTGCTTTTATTGTTGTCACAGCTAAAATTGTAAATTTGATTCGATAACCTGCTCGATATCTCATAAATACAACTCAAAGTCATAGAAATATCAGCTTTTAGCTTGCAGCGAACAATAAATTGCAGCCAATGAAGATGTGAAATGTATGTAACATATGAAATAGTGAACAGGCATAGAAATTACTGAAAATTTTCTTTATTATTCATATTATAGTCATATATGACTAGATTTTTAAGAGAATAACCTTCTCAAGTCTTACATGCAATAAATATTTGGCCTTTACTCTGCCAATTAGACACTTTCTTTAAGGGTCAAGCTTGGCCTAGACACTGGCATATGGATGATACTTGAAAATAACAGAAAAACTTCTTGGCGTATACAAATTTCCTAAGAAGAAAAAATAAAAAAAAAATAAACAAAAAAAAAAAAACAAAAATCAATTACCAAACATTCTAATCTTCACGTCTTAACTCTCCGTTTTACTTGCACAGTTTGCTAATCATTTAGTTTACAAAGAATAATGATAAAGTCTTAGTTGAAGATCTACAAGTATTTTGCTTTTTTTTATTTTATTTTCTTTTTTTAATTTTAATTTAATTTTTTTTAAATTTTTTTTTTTTCAAAAGCTCGAGATATGGGCTCATATGTAAGGGACTTCAGTCTTTTAGAGAAATTGTTCTATTTCCAACTTCAGCAAATTGTTTAAAGATAAACTCAAATCAAGCTCGTAAATACTTCACTTTGAATGAATTTTGCTTCTGAAATCTGTTACGAAAATGATTTTAAATGAATTTCGCATTCGATCAGAATCTCGGCTAAAGACAATTTAAGTGACATTTTCGACAATTGATGGCACTGCACAATTGCTGGCTCAGGCTCTCGGTAATGCAATGCTGAGTGGCTTGTGAGATAAAATGAAATTAAAATTCAATTTAAGGCAAGCAGATTGAATCGATGCGAAATATGTATTCTGTTTCAAAGCCAAAGCCAAAGTCGATCAAATGAATTGTCCCGAGCAGACATCGACTTATGACAGCTCTTTGCAGCTGCAAATCGCAGCAAGCTGTCAGCCCTGCATGAGATTCAACTGTATCGAATTGCTATTCTATGGAAATATTAATTTCAAATTAAATTACATTTTATTATGTTGACATAATTTATGGCTCGCTTGCAATTAATATTTCAATCGTTAGTATTTAGTAGTTCTGCCAACAAAGCAAATTTTTATGGTGTTTTTTTTAAGCTATGCAGATAATTAATTGAAATCGCAAATAAAAATATGCTAGGTAACAGAATATACATATAAACCATTTAGTAAAATCATAAAAACTCTATGAATGTATATTTTTGTTACACTAACCAATAAAGGGAATTTTTTAAATAAAAATTAATACTACATATTTACTGCGTATTAAAATTTTTATAATTATATTAATTGAGATTTACCAACAATTTTTTTATTTTTTTTTAATGTGTAACATTTCTTAAGATTGATTAAAAAATATATATTTCATATTCAATTATGTTTAAAAAATAAATATTCAAAATATTAATAAAGTATTTTTTCCGTAATTTATATTTCATATAATTTTTTTATTTGAGAAAGATATATTTAAAATATTTAAAGAGTATTTTTTCCATTAAATTTCAAAGTTTTTTTTTTTTTAATTTGTAATATATTTATAGAGTATTTTTTCCATTAAATTTCAAAGATTTTTTTTTTTTAATTTGAAGGTAATTATATTTAATTTTAAGAATTTAGTATTGCCTGAAAATGAAGTTCATACTTGTTACTTTTTTTATTTTTTATAATTTTATTTTGAATTCAGTTTATATTTGTTATTTTTCATATTTTATTAATTCAGCTTAAATTTGGTTTATTTTATATTTATTATTTTGTAATATATTTTGCATATTTAAATACATACATATATACATCAATGTATTCCCAAAAAAGTATTTGCGATGAATACTGTTATTGATTAATTCAAATAGTTGTGAATAGCCATTTGTATCTGTCTGCTGCAACTTATCGGGGATTGTGATGATATTTAACAATTACTTTTTCCGTTTAGCTATTTGGCAGGTAAGCCTATTATGCTTACGTAAAGTGCTTATACATCACAGCTGGCAGTTGTATAAATACACAGACACACACATATACATATATAAACGAATGCGTGCTGTTGTTTATTTTACTCTGGAGTGTTTTTTTCTTGGCTGCCACACGTTGGCAGCCTTGGCTCATAAATACATTTACTTTCACTTTCGTTTCTATACTTCCTGCTCTTTATTCTATTTTTTCTTTCTTTTTCCAGCCACTGCAGAAAGTTGGCTACAAATCTTGGCTGAAACAACAACAGCAGCAACGGCGCGTCGGCCATGGCCAAGCCGAGAGGCGAGCGAATGACATCGACAACAACTTAAATGACAGTTTATAGCTCCCACGTTGGGCACGTGAAGCACGGTCGGACAATGGTTATTAAGCTGCGCAGCAACAGCAACAACACCAGAGCAAACAATGTGCCAGCAACAGCAACAACAACAACAGCCCAAAATGGCAATGAGCGGATTTGCTGGGCTCGAAACACAGCCAGAGCGCAATTTATTTGCCACGCCAAAAGCACGAAACGAACAAGAAACGCAAGCCAAATGCTCACCCATGTAACATCTATGTGTGTGTGTGAGTGTGTGCTACACGTGTGTGTGTAGGTGGTGTCGATTTGATGTATCGATGCCTGTGGTTACCTACCGCTGAACAATTGTCCATTTCATTTGCAGTTGATTAGGCGTTGCGACTGAAATGCATCATACGCCGCGTGGGCGCCAAAAACATAAAACGAAAACACTTTCAAGCGTCAAAGCGTGTGGAGAAAAATGTCACATTTCAGCAAAGAGAACAGTTGAAAATTATGATAGACGAGTGTCAAATACACTGCTTACATAGCATAAATTATTGAGATGGAATGGGTGGAATGGAACGGTGAATGAAATGGATAGAAGTGTAGTTTGCTGAGGCTTAAATTGGGACGCTATAAATACTTCCTGAAACATCTTTATAATATATAATGTATATATATATATGTTTAAAGCAGTTGCTACAGACATCATTTGTTCAGGAGAATGACGAAGGTTAAGGAAGGTAGGCTAAGGCTAAACAAGTGTTGTTTGTTGAGATTTTTGAAGTAAAAGTTTAGGATGCTCTATGAAATCTAATGTGTATTTGCTGCATATTGTAATTTACTATAGTGACATATAACCTTAAACACATAATTTATTCATAAGAAAATTATCTTATTAGACTATAAATAAACATTAGTTACATTTAATATTATCTAACTTCTATAGGGGTATGAACGGTTTAACCTATAGAAGCAGGCACGAAATCACCTTGAGAGAGGCTATAAATGAAGGTGTTCAAAACAAATATACAATGTTTAAAGAATTAAGACCACCTTTAATTTATTTGTATGAATAGATAAATAAATTATAAATTACAAATTTACAAAAATTAACACAATTTAAATATCTTGATAACTTTTCTTTATATAAAAAAATTTGTCATTATTATTTTTTTCTCTATTTAATTATTTTATTAAATTTTATCCATTTTAATTTTGGGTTTTATTTCGACAATAAAACTTATTTTATTCAATTTGGTGCATTCATTGATGAGATCTATACCTTAAACTTAAAAATATTTGAAGCCTATTCAAGTTATCTGCCCTCCATATATGTATTTACATACACGTAAAGACAAGCTATTGTTCTATAGTCTACTGAAACAGCTAAAAGGAAATTGAGTCTCATTGTCTTTGATAGAACTCTCCCATTCTCCCACTCTCCTACTCCCTCTCGTTCGCTCAGTCTCACAACGGCGCTAAATAACTTGAAAATTGAGTTTAGCGCAGTTGGAAAAGCCCCAAGTTGGCCCCCACCTCCCCCAACGCAATGAGTGTCGGTCCCCAGCTGACGAACGCGCATTGGCGCAGAATAATTGCAGAAAGAGCAGTTAGATTTGCGCTTATCTTGGCCAGGCTTAAAGCAATTGAAGCCTTTGCACTGCCCGACATCAATTATAATCCAAATGAGCCGTACAACAATTGCCGGGCGCCTGTTATCCGCCCCGGCAATAAAATGTGAGAGACCTCTCCCCTCCTTCCCAGCGGCTCTCGACAGACACTCGATGCGAATGACACTCCAAGGATTGTCGGACGCACTTGCGTGTGCTGGGCTCCTTTTAGCCTGCTCTACGCCGGGCCTGGCCGGGCCTGGCTTAGACGCACAATCGCTTAATCGGTTTGTTATTTATACATCTAATTTGATCTGCAAGCGACGGAGCAGCAACGCCTCACATAAACCCCAAGCCCCCAAACAACGGATTCCAACTAAAACCAATGTAACTTTAGTTGTAGCTGCCTCAAGTTGTTGTTGTTGTTGGTTGTTGTTGGTTGTTGTTGTCTGCTTGTGCACGCTTAAAACATGACACTTGTAAGCTAGCGTCTATTACGAATGTGTGTGTGTGTGCGTGTGTGGGACAGTAAGCCATGGCCATAAAATGGTCGAAAATTATTGAACAGCGATTACGAATGCCAAAACAATTTTGGGATTTTGCTCAAATGAACGATTTTATTTTATTTTTATTTGCTTTTATTTTATTTTATTTATTTATTTATTTTTGTGTGGAGTATTTCTGCTTGGACACTTGGATTTACAGTTTGACAGCAACTGCTATATAGTAAAGAAACTTTAAATATGATAAGGGAGTCGATGAGATTTAAATTTTTAAATAAATATTGATAATACAAAAATAAATATTATAATCGAGTTAACTCTGTAAACTCGGTAACTATAAATGGAATTCTCTATAGTAGCTGCTCTCTTGCATTACATGTATCTGTATCTATATGTCTGTGACCCACTGTAGCTGTGTGGAGGCCGTTGAGGCTTTTACCTATTCTGAAACTATGCCAATTCATTACATTATTGCCGACTGCTAGTTAACTGTTGATGGCGCTGGCACTTAAGGGACTATGCGGGGCATAATTCAATGAAGACGAATGCTTGGCATGGGCACTAGGGGCGTGGCTCAGTTTGGTGGTGAGCCAGAAACACAGAAACCTCGAAAGCAGAACATTTCTGGTATAAAATAATTGAAATCCGTTTCGAGGCAAACAGACGGAGAAACTGAGCAGACAGACTGGCGGACGGACAGGCACTCAGAGGCACACACACACACACACACACACACACACACATTTGCACTCTGCGGCTGTTGCCTGGTTTTTGGGGGTAGACACACACGCACAGCACGCATTTAGCACAACTTCATTTATCTTTAGCATTTTCTTTTAGCATTTAATTAAAAAGACAAGTTCCATTGTCAACGGCGGTTGGTGTGGGCGACTGCTGCGACTGCGACTGCTGCTGCTGCTCCTGCTGCTGCTGCTGGCTCTAATGTGTGTCGTCTATCCTCAGCCAGGCAGACATAACAACAACAACAATAGCAACAACAACAATAGCAACAACAAAACATATTTGCGGTTTTTACGCCGACATTGTCGCCCTGCCTGGCTGCGGCTGCCTCTGTCACATATGCCAGGGTACGGCAGGCTCTGCCTGACTGGGACAGACGGCATCGACTTTGACTATGCCAGGTATTTCTGGCTTCTTTCAGCTGGCACGCCCAACGCCCAAAGCTGACTGGCTATAGCGGCCCATTAGGAGCATAATCATGTAGCTTTGATAAATGCCTGCAAATTCAACATGCTGATTAATTAAAGTTGCGCCCCAGCGACAGTTGAGCAAAAAGTCGCTGCACAATGGAAAATTCATAAGTAATTCAACTTTGTCGACGCGTGAAACAACAATTTAAATATTCAGCAACGAGCAAGCGCTGTCTGTGTATGCGAGGGAGCAAGAGAGAGAGAGAGAGAGAGCAAGGGAGAGTGAGAGATTGGAAAAGCTTATTACCATTTTCACAGATCTGACATTCTCGTGCGGCCTTAAATGTGAGTGCGAAATTAAATGACAACATATTTGACACTGATTCTTGTCACACAGTGTGCTCAGTGTGCTCAGCGTGCTCCAAATTTATCATCTCTGTCTAAATGCCAAAGCCCCCCATCTGCATGGCCACGCCTCCATGCAGTCACGCCCCGCACTGCCGCGGCGCAAATTGCTGCCAGTTGGCTCATGTAATTTGTTAACATGCGAGCGAAAAGCACAAAAAAAAAAAGCGAGCAAAAAAACTTTGAATAAAATGAAAGACTAAATAAAATTTTGCAATGAAATTAAATGCCAAGCACGGTGGGACAATTGTGCACTTTGTGAGGCATGTGCATATATAGGGTTTTTTTCAGTGTATGAATTACAGCTCTATTGAAGTTTGCTAGTAATTGAACGAGGTACACCTATGGCTAGGCTCTGTTAAGTTAACAGTTGCTGGATTTGAAAATGGTATATGATATACATCACAAAAAATGTTGTAATGGATTAAGAGGGCGTTTCTTGTTAATATCAAACTTAAAATTATGAGTAAAACATAAAAAAATAATTTAAAATAGATAGATTTAGATATGGTGATTGCATGTTGGTGTGGTGTTAGATGTAGTGTTAGATATAGGATGTATTATTACTAGTAGAGAGACAAGTATATCTGTGGCTTAAAGTGGTACCGGCTGTTGCTAAGTGAGAGCGAGAGAGCTACTTGCATGCCTCACATAGGATGGAAATAGGAAATGGAGAGTTTGACAGAAGAAACACTTAAGCAATGACGACTGGAAAGGGCCTTGACGAGAGAAGTGAGCAACAGGGGACTGAACTTAGTTGTAATGTAGGGCGAGAACAATAATACGAAATTTGCATTTATTTGATTAGCAACCTAGCTAATAATATCAAGTATACAAAAGAACAATTTCGCTTACAACAAAACTTCACGTCGTATACTTGATATTATTGTGAATAAGAGAGACCAAACTAGGTCAATGCATTGTTTCTATTAGGCAAAACCTTGACATTTTACTCTATATAATTATTTATGATGAGTTATAGCAGCCAAGCAGATGCAAATGAATGCAAACGAGTGCAAAAATATTATTTATAGTCTGGAAAAAATGAATTGAAACTATACAAAAATCATATATATATGTATATACTAGAAATATTGATACTTGATAATTGAATTATTTTTGTATAAATAAGAATACTTTTTCAATTTAAGTCTAAGATTGCGCTGCAAAGATATAAACTAAACAAATTTAATTTATTCACCTTAACAGAGCTGAAGCGAGGCAGCATCAGCATAAACTCTGCTAACGAAATGTTAAGTTAACAGTGCTTAGCGTAACTCAGTTTTCTTTGAGTTTAGCTATTCACTTTAAATAAAATTAAAAATTTATTATAAATTTACATATCATAAATTGTATAATTTTTAATTTCAATTCAATTTAACAGTTCCTAGAAAATTCGTTTAGACGCTGAGCTGAATCGCATTTGCCAACAATTTAATTTGTTTAATTTCGTTTGTGCTGGATTCAATTTCTGTTTCCTATAACAAACTAACGACGCACACATAAGCACCATTTGTCAATGCTTGCAGGCGTGATTTACTAAAACAGAGCGTGAGGTAGCTCAGGAGTGAGAGGGTGAGTGAGGGACGGAAGATAAGGCAAGCACGCTATTAAAGCAGACAGCGTAAGCTGAGCGCAACCTTATATCAGATATAGCTTCAACTTTCTAATAAGTTAGCGTGTGTGAGTATGTGTGTGTGTGTGTGTGTCTGTATGTGTGTGTGTGCGGAAACACCTTAAAACATTTTCGTGCGATTTTGAAAAGATGTCAACAAAATTTATGCAAATGATATGTTAACGCTACTTATATGGAAATTAGTATAAGGAGTCAGGACGCGCCAAAGGCGGCTGCCGACGACGACGACGACGACGACGATGAAGACGAGAACGAGAACGTTTTGCCAACGTCGACGCCTCGTCCTGGCTCTGACACTCGGCAACAAAGCATGGCACTGGCTGGTGTTAGACTGTTAGAGGGGCGGGGCCCTTTGAAGGCTGAAGGACGAGGGAGCTGCTCCAACACCTTGTGCACTTTTAGTCAAAGTTTTGATTTCGTGTTACATGTGTCAGAATTTTAATGATGCTGATAAAAGTTGCTCACAAAATGGCTTTTTATGTGCGTTAGTGTGAGTGCGACAGAGAGAGAGAGAGAGAGCATGTGTGTGTATGTGACGCTCTGAGCATTGGTGTGTGGCTGTTCTTAAGCATATTATCCTTTGAGCGCATTTTAACTTCATAATGCACGTTGTTTGCGTCAAATTTTTAATTAGATATTCCTCGAAGGCATCCAGACCAAAATTGAATATGTCGAAAATAGTGTAATTAAAGGCTGGGCCAACGAGCTCATATGATGGCATCGAGATGGGATTGACATAAATTTGTATTGCTCTGTGACTTTGAAGATATAAGACAACGTTTTGCAACGAAAACGAAAGTTGAATTTTGCAAATTAAATTAAAAAGTATAATAAATAATTAATTAAGATGCTGCTTAACATTCATTTGAATCTAAGTGAAATAATCTTATGAGATTTCATTAATATTTTATCAATGTTATGTAAAGAAATATTAATAATTTTAAATGAAAACATAATATATTTTTTAATATATGACTATTTCTAAAACATTATAAAATAAAAGCAAAAAACCTAAAAAATATATACATAGTAAATATTTTAAACTTTAATGCATTAGAAAAAAATGAAAAATATCTAATAATTAATTTTAAAAAGTTTTTAGTTAAATGTTAAATTTACCTATTTATTCATGTATAAATATATATTTTTAAAAGTTATTTATATCTCTTTAAATTACTAAAACAAAAATAAAACTTTATTTTCATTATATTTAGAAATTAAAAAGGAAGTATGAAAAATAACAATATTTACTTAACATAAATATAATAAACAAAAATAGTTTATTTTTGAAAGTTACCTATAGTTATTTAAATTAAAAATTAAATTAAAATACAAATTTGTTTTAATATTATTTATAAATATTTAAAAATATAATATGTTAATTGACGAATTGTTATTATATTTAGATATATTTTAACAGTTATGCAAGAGAACCTGAAAAATTGATTATAGTTGGATGGAATTATATTAAATTATATGTGAATTATTATTTATTATTATTATATTTAAATTAGTCATATTAAATTAATACTATTATTTAAATTGACACTTGGCTTTAGCTTTGATAATTTAATAATTTATTCATTTAAAGTTCAACTCCTTGAACCACCCTCGCCTACATCTGCTCAATATAGTATATATACATATCGTAATATATTGCTGTGTCCCCATTTGCTCGCCGGCTCTTATCCAGCAAGTCAATTGTCGCTGGCTGCGAGCTTTCGGTATTCATGAGGCGCATAAAATGTGAATTTTAGAGTGAATAAACAAGGAATAATGCTCATGATAATTACCAAAGTCAAAGCGATTCTAACCAGTTAAATGCCATAATTTAGCATTTCGTTTTCAGCGCAGAGCGTCGAGCGTCGAGCGTTGTCGTTGTGCTTCTGGCGTCTCCTGCCGTCTCCTGCCGTCAACCGTGTGCCTCCTGGCGTGTGCCCTTCTGGGCCAGGACCTTTTGGCATTGGGGACGCGTGTGCGCGCGCTCGTAGCTGCAGGCCAGGGCTCCCCGCGGGCCAACAACAGCAACAAC
This sequence comes from Drosophila navojoa, assembly GCF_054131105.1. Lineage (NCBI taxonomy): Eukaryota > Metazoa > Arthropoda > Insecta > Diptera > Drosophilidae > Drosophila > Drosophila navojoa. Next base: position 4,733,645 of record NC_142890.1, on the reverse strand, counting down.
AACTACAACAACTACAACAACAACAGCAACGAAGGAATAGTACAATGATGGCGGCTGGGACGACGTCAGCAACTAGCTCAAACACTTTGCAAAGGGCCAACTGAACAAAGCCACTTGAGGTGCGCTCGAGCACTTTAACGGCTGCATGTCAACACACCTGTGTGTGTGTGTGTGTGTGCGTTCGTTTAGAACTGTTTTAACACCTTTTAGCCTGTTGGCGACACTGAGCCCAGCGACGTAACGGAAGGAAGGGGGCGAGGCAGCGCTTTGCGTTGCTGTTTAAAATGTTAATGAGCTTTTAGGGTCGCACACCAGTATAGGTGTGCGTGTGTCTGTGTGTGCGAGTGGGTGGCCATGGCTTGGCTTTTTTGGCCTGCCCTACACCTGCCCGGACCGGATGTGGTGCTGCCAGCTTCCGGTTAGCTGAGTCTTAAGCGTGCGCTCTCCACGTGCTACGTGAGTGGTGTGCAAATAGTTTCAATTGCGGCTTTTGCGCCGTTTGCTTTATTTATTTTTATTAAAACATAAAGAGGTGAAACGAGCACTCGCCGCCAAAATGGCATTGACTTTGTTAACATTGCGTTAAATTGTGGCGCATTCATTAGAACGTGCCGCACAAAGGCGAAAACAAGGCAGCCCAGAGTGGGCCAAGAGTTACGAACAGGCAATTCACTTGCACTCTGTATCAGTTGTAATTCCTGCAGTTGAAGACAATGGCCCAAGACCTGGAGCAGACTGTTGAAGCTGAAGCAGCTGAAGAAGCAGAAGAAGCCGAAGAAAAATAGATGAAAACTTTGAAGGCAACTTCATAAACTTGGCCTGGACACATACAACACGGCCAACACAGAGAGACAACAATGGCAATAGTCGAAACTTAAAATGTATGCGCGATAAGCGACAGCAGCAGCAGCAGCAGCAGCAGCAGCAGCAGCAGCAGCAGCAGCAGGCGGGCGGGAGAGAGGGGGACAAGTACTGTCCTTTGTGTTCAGTTATGCTGCTCGCACTTGGCCAAATCAACAAACTGTACAAAAACTAATCAGCGCGGCGGGCCAAACAAAAGCCGCTAACAAAGCGACGCAAATGAATGGAAATGGAAATGAAAGTGGAAATGGAAATGAGTTGAGTCTCTCATTGAGTTTCACTGAGTCTCACTGAGTTTCACTCACTCGCAGCACGTTAAACGTTTCGAGTGCCTTCTTAAAGAGTTAAAGTGCTGCCGGCCCACATTGCGCTTACGTCACGTGCGGCTCGGCGAGCCCGAAGAGCAACATAAATAAATTTCAATGCTGTGCAAATGATAATAAATGTAAAATAAACGCAAAATTCCACAAACAACAAGACACTGCAGCAAATAAAAATTAAAAACAAAGTTCCTGCGCAAGGAGTCAAAACAATAGCAAACACATGCACGCATGAGACAAGCGAGTGGCGCAAGAGAAGTTCTCAACGAAGCTATAGAGGGATTTTGAAGTGTATAAAAGAGAGAGAGAGAGAGAGAGAGAGAGAGAGAGAGAGAGATAGAGAGACAGAGAGAGAGAGAGAGAGGGAGAGTGAAACATATGGAAGTTAAAATGGTGCATAACAAATGTTCAAGAGAAGGAATGTAAGAAGTAAACTAAGAATATACTATTACATTTATCTATCTATATATACATAGGATATCTATAGGATAATGTTCTTTATCAGGAATCTTTATATAACGTGACTTAAGTATTACTTAATCTTGTTCCTTATCTTCTCAGCTGTATGTCATAGTCAATCAAATGAAATACAAATATTTTATATTGTTTGAAAGTTTGACTTAATATTATTGAAAAATTAGTTAACTTTGAAGAGAATTGAAACTGATAGATAAGTAGTATGGGAATATGATTAATGTGAATAAGGTAAAGAGTATAAGATCATGATTGAATAGATATATTAGGTGTTTGTTTCATTTGTAATCTATTTTCAAATAAAAATAGAAAGTTTTTTTAAAAATTAGTTTTAGATATTTCGGATGATTTGAATTCCATTCACCTCAATCCATATATGTATTTACATATTTACCTTACCTCGGACATGTTATTGCCAGGTCTCTATATTGCACATATCAAATAATACTATATAGAATATATACTTGTTTCCTTCTAACAAATATTTTACACATATACCTCATTTATTGCTCAAAAAATCGTGCTGCCCTCGCTAACAGAGCTATGTTTCGCCTTGTGCATTTTGCACATGATTTTTACCATTGCCAGTTGTGATAATGTTTATTTTATCGGCCACGACACATTCTGCTGCACTTTTGGCAGCACTTAGTGCAGCGGCAAGCCGGGTCACAGAAACAACAACAACAACAGCCGAGCCAAAGCCAGCTGGAATGGGACGACGGGTCGTCGGGATGTCGGGGTGTCGGAGCGGCACATGGAACATAGTACACACGGGGTCAGAGCAAACAAGGAACAGTTTTCGTATAGTTTGTCCATTAAAAGTTAATATCACTTTGCCAAAAGTTGCTGCAACTTGTGCAACTGCTGCTCCGAGTGCTGCTGCTGCTGCTGCTGCTGCTGCTGGTGCATCGAATGCTATGTGACTTTCAGTTTCAGTTTCGGTTTTGCTGCGCAACTTTCTGGCAGCGACAATCAACGATTTTCATAGCCAGTTGCACATGTAAAACAAAGAGACAGCCCCAAATACAATTTGCTTATGCCGGACTCCTCCCCCACGGCTAATTTATGCTCACACAGATAGCGAAACAGAATGAGAGAGATAGAGAGAGAGAGAGAGAGAGAGAGAGAGAGAGAGAGAGAGAGAGAGTGAGTGAGAGGGGGAGTCAGTGTGAGTCACATTTAATTCATTTTTATGGCCATTGACGTTGACATTTATAGCGTTTTCTTTCGTCCGCCTTATAATTCCCATAATCTTTACGCAATGCCCAAGAATCGCCATGGCTGGCTGCAGAGGAAGCCATTCCATATGCCAGCTGGCGACTGGACTTCGGGCAGCCGCCGCACCAGCTGTAGTAAGACCCGAGCATAAGCTGCCTACAATTGGTCGATGGGTGCAGGGGTTGCGGGTGAGTGGGATACGTAACTCATACGACGCATGGTACGGCACACCGTGGGGCGCAAAGTGAATAATGATAAAGCGCTTTAATGCTTTTATTGCGAACGATTGTAGCATAGGAAATCCGTTATAATCCACACCAAGTGACAATAAACGAAGATGAACGCAGGCGCCAAAGGACAGCGAGTGGCCAAACGAAAAACTATTCGCCTTGCCTGGTTCATTCGCAGACCCCGTAAATCCCTAGCCTGACGGATTTCTGTAGGCTCTAGACCCGTTTAGCATGGGGTTAACAATTGTCCGGCATCGTCTCTTTTTCACACTCTCTCCCTCTCTCTCTCTCTCTATCTCTCTCTCTCTCTCTCTCTCTCTCTCGTTTATCAAAGAGTTCGTTGATTTCAATCATCTCTTAGCCTGAATACCAGGGCCTTAATGAGTGTCTTGGCTGCTTTAACACCCATGCTAATAGATACCAGCTAAGGACACCCACACAGCAGCACTTTAAACAGCTTAAAGCATATACATGTGCTCACGTGTCTGTGTGTGTGTGCGTGCGTATATGTTTGCTCGTTATTTGACGCTCTGTTTGCCTGTGCGTTAGTGCCCCGTCTGAGTCTTGGGCCAAGCGCTGCCGTCTCGTCGTCTCGTCGTCGCATCGTCGCATCGTCGCATCGTTCCCTTTGGCTTAGCACGTTTTAGCCACCAGGCAACAGTCGACTGGTTCATGGCTTTATTAGTTCACGCATAATGACAAAAATGGGTCGGCACGTAATGCGTGCGCTTTGTTTATTTTACTTTGCTGCAAGGATTTTTATGCCCCGCAGTCATAAAACGGATGCCCAAACTCGTTGCCGCACCGCCCATTGCTGGGTCGATGGGCGTGGCGGGCAGCTGAAATCAAGTTCGAATCCTTAAAGGGTATGTGCGAAAAAAAAATTCAAGAAATTTACTGGCATATGCCAAGGCTGAACTGACCGACTGGAAGTTGATCTGCCTCAAGTTGTAGGGGAAGCTGAGCTTTTATATAAGGTGAGCAAGGATTGTATCAAATTGAATCTAATTAATAGCATAGTATGTCAATAGTATCTATGAGTATTGTATAATTATGTACAAGTGGCATATGTAGAGAAAATAAGTATATAGATAGTCGGACTTAAAGCAGAGATTATTTATTTTGTATTTTATGTAACTTTTATTTGTATTAATATTAATTTTCTTTAAATTTTGTATATATATATATATATATATATATATATATATATATATATATATATATACATATATATATATATATATATATTTTTTTTTTTTTAATTTAATTTTTTATATTTTTGTATATATTTTATTATTATTATTTTTTTTCTTCTAGTTTCTAGTTTGACTAACAAGTTTTTTCTACTCTTAGACTTACAAGTTTAGTTATATAGCCTGTTAATAAATATGATTGTGTTCTATTATTATATATACATACATATATGTATATACAACTGGAGTATTGATTTCCATTGATCTCTTTATCTCCTATCTCTCTCTCTCTCTCTCTCTCTCTCTCTCTCTCTCTCTCTCTCTCTCTCTCTCTCTCTATCTCTCTCTCTCTCTCTCTCTCTCTCTCTCTCTCTCTCTCTCCTTCTCTATATTTCTCTTTCCCTCACTCCATCTTCTGACTGTTGCATATATTTTTTGCCTCTTATTATATACTTAATCAGTCGCCTTCTACCTTGACTGATTTCAGGCTTCGTCAACTTACGATTCCTGCTCTTTATAGCAAGTAGAAGCTTCTTTTCTGCTGAATAATTGTCTCTGATGAAAGGAAGTCGCAGCAAGTGCAAGGCGAACTGATTTCTTTTGAGTCCATTTTCGATGATATATGGAGCATTAAAGCTGTAGCCACTCCCCGAGCAATTTGCTGACCCAGTGCGGCTGAATGCAATGCGGACTGAATGAAAGCAAGTGGGGGAGGGCAGAGTTTCGCAAGGGGTGCGGCGAGAGGTGGACGGGGGTGGAAAATCAATGGCGCTGACTGTGACGTCTGATGCGGCATCAAGTCGACCCCCCGATGATAGGATATGGATGCGAATACGTGTGTGAGTGTGTGTGTGTGTGAGTGTGTTTGCTTGTACATATGTGTGTGCGTGTGTGTCTGCTGCTGTCGAGATGTTGTTTACGTATGCGTAACGCATCGCGAGGCCGCTAAGCTGCAAATCTCTTTAAGATGATACTTTGAAACATTTACAAATGTTTTAGTGCCTGCCAGCTTGTGTGTGTGTGTGTGTGTCTGTACGTGTGTGTGTGTGCATGGGTTACAGTACGCTTGTGATTAGCATTCCTGGCATATCTTACATTTATGTTGAATGTTTCCGTTGCAGCAAATGTGTTCCGCAGGGAGTCAAATGGCGGCGATGGGAATCGGGTAATGTTACGGTTACGGCTCGTTATGCTTTGTCGGCGCCCAGCGCACGCACCGCCTCGCCCCGCCCCGCCCACACTGCTGTTTACCCTATCACCCCATCAGCAGCCCCTGCGCACATTGGCATCAAGTTGTTCTCAGCAGTTGTTGTTGCTGTTGCTTTTGTTGTTGTTGTTGTTATTGCTGCTGCTGCACTGACAACATTCGTCTGTTTATTCGTGTTGCGTCTCGCCTGGACTCGACTCGACACGGCTCTGTTGCGTTTGCCCCTGACTTATCCGTTGTCTATGCGTATTACAAATTTACATCTCTCTCTCTCTCTCTCTCTCTCTCTCTGTGTCTGTGTGGGTGTTTGCTGTCGCCTGCGTGTCCACTTATATTTGATGTTTATGTCAGCTCCGCCTCTCAGACACAGACGCACAATGCTAATGTTTACACTACTTGTGCGGCTGACCATTTATGTGCGGTGAGTGCGTGATTTGATATCTCGCTCGCTGGCAGGTGACCAACCAGCTTTCCCTCCTGCTCCTGCTCCTCCTCCTCCCCCTCTCTGACAGTTGATAGTCATTAAATTTAATTATCTCCAGGCACACACACACACACACAGACACACTTAGATATATATTTAGTTATTTAAACAGCTAAAGCTTTAAGACTAACCGCACGGCCGAGGCTTAAGTCATTTGTAGTTGTCTCACCTCAGAGACTATATAACTCATATGAGTTTGTGGTTGCCAGGCATCCTGATATTATGTATGGCAGTTGTAGGAGCTACGCCCACTACGCCCACTACCACCAACAGCAGCAGCAGCAGCAGCATGGCTTTTAACTTTAGCGTTTTCTTACGTCCAAAACCTGTGAAAATGAGATAATGTGTATGTGTGTCACATTTTGCACAGCCCGGCGCAGCCACCCAGTCGCCTAGGCACCACAGATAGGGTACACCTTGCTTTCTTATACCCTCAACCCATTGAAATAGTCAAAGCAGGATCTATTGGTTTTGTGAAAAGGTATGTATCAGTCGGGAGGAGGCGTGGCAGTAGAAATATTCTTAATTGGACGGACCAGCAGAGTCAATGCAGCTATGTCTCTCTGTCCGTCTGTCTGGTAGTTCACCAATATGTGTTTCTTTTTGTCCGTTCTTTCATCTATCTGTGATTTTACGACTTTTAAGTATGTATATACTACAGGCGAGACTCGATAGATCGAAAAAAAAATTCGATCTTCTTGAAAGAAATTCGTTCACAATAATTCTCGATAATTTGAATTTCTGTGTAAGTCGAAAAAAAACTGATTTCCTTGCCATTTCGAACTATCTTGATCGATCTTCTTTAAATATATATTACATATACAATAATTTTATAAATTTTTTCTTTGATAACTCAACTCATTTGTTTATCATCGATTAAAATTGATGAATTGCTTTTTTTATGGTCTTGCTTATATAGAGACTTTAATTGTTTTTTGTATCATTTTAGAATAACTGAAAAGATTTTGTATTTTATTGTATTGTGAGCTCTCCATTCCCACAAAACTCGCAAAAAAAAAAAACGAATTTAATTTTTATTTTTTGATTATTATTTATTATTATTGGAGTATTTGATTTTATTTTATTTATTTATTTTTTTTTTTTTTTTTGGCTCTCCATTCCTACGAAATTTGCAAACAAAAATGTTTAAATAAATCAACGCATATTGAGGTTCTTATCAGGTTCAGAAACTTTGATTGGGACAGTCCATCTTAAGGTATAGTTTTTTCATAAATAAGTACCCTTAACATAGCTCATATTACAGCTCAAGCACAGTCGCTGCGTAAACTACGCAATTAGTAGAGCTAGTGTTTATGTGTGTGTGTATGTGTTTGTATATATATATGTCGATTGCTTCATATGCAGCAAAGGAGCACAGAATGTTTGCTATATAGATTCCTGCCAGAATTGAGGGTATCTTCTAGTCGAGCAATCTCGACACGAGCATTCTTACTTGTTTTAACTATTCGACTGTGTTTGCTGTTCTTTTTGCCAGCTGCCTGCCTGGCCTGCCCTGCCCTGCCCCGCCCCACCGTGCCCCGCCCTGGCTGGCTGGCCTGGCTGTTGTTCTTGCCAGAGAGACTTGAAATATGTTAGCTTCACGTTGAGCTCATAAACTAACACTAACACCTTGACACGTACGCTTTTTGTAGCCAAACACACACACACACCAGCACACACACACGTGTATATAGATATATATATATATAAATGTCATTAAAATTGCAGTAAGAGTTTGGTTTGGCTAGAAACTGCACGACTTGTCCGTAGTTTGCCAAGCATGCAGTGCTCTATCTCTCTACCTCTCTCTCTCTCTCTCTCTCTCTCTACCTCTCTCTCTCTATCTCCCTCTCTCTATCTCTTACTGTTGGCTGGCAAATGCACATTGTCTTTTAGACATTACGAAAAGCTTTGGACCAAGTTTAGATCCTCAATTGCAATTTGCTGCTTTAAAGATCTATCAAAAATTGTGCTTGGAAATGCATATAAGAACATCAACGAACTAAGATATGATACCCTGTAAGAGAGCAGAGGGTGTGGCATATTGACAATATATAACAAACATATTTTTTTTTTAATATTTCAAATGAATTTATAGAAAATATATTTTGAGCTTAATTTTTTTTATATGTAATTTTTACAGGGTATTTGGCTTGGTTACTGGCAAGAGCTTAAGATTTAATTTCCTTGTTTTACCTTTTTTCAGTTGTCGCAGAGTGTTTTATACAGACATTTTATTATGTGTCTCTGTGTGTGTGTGTGTAACGGCTTTTGTTTGCTTGTGCACTTTTATGAAGAGGTGTGCGTGTGTGTGTGTGAATGTGTGCATGTGTGGGTAGCTAGTTTCGCCAGCTCGCTCGTTGCACCACTTGATTTATTTTGCAGCTAAAAACGTGCTTAATCATATTAGAGTGCATTTGTGTGATTTAGTGTAAAGCGCAGCAAACAGCGAAATAGAGAAATATATAGAAATCCCAAAAAATCCCCCACAAAAAAAAAAAAAAAAAATGAAACAATGGGAACAAAAAGTGCTGGAGCAGCTACATATTCAAGTGACAAAGAATTTAAGTCGAGACAATTGAGAAATTGTGTTGACAATTGGATGCTTAAGGCAAAGCTAAAAGTCAGTCCATGAGTTTGCAGGGAAGGGCTCGAAAGGCAAAAAACGAAAAAAAATTAAAATGAATAATAATATATTAATATTACACCTCTTATACAAATTACCTCTAAGAAATGAGTATTATATGTCTTGTTATTATTTCACATATATTTTATATAACAAATCAATAAATAACAATAACTAAATCATAAGAAAATATGATGAAGCCAAGACTTTTTAGCAAAACTGACCGCCTCTACCAACACCGCCACTTAGCTGCTCAACAAATCTAGCTTAACTTGAGACTGTATACGCAGGACTCTGATTTCAATGAGCTACACGATATCATTTGATAACAGAATTGAAAATCGAAATCGATTTTAATCGATAAGATTAACATAGAATACTTATCGTTTTTTATTAACTACTTGTAGGTTTTGAGCTCAAAGCGTTCACACCAAGGAAGGAATTTGTTTGTCACACAGACTAAGGGTAAATATGCTTTATGGAATCTGACACGCCTCCTTTTGCCTTTTGACTACATTCTCAAATAAATCCTATATCCTGACTTCTCAATTTTCAATGTCTTCAGGGTGTAAAAATCGAGTTTTCCTGCCTGTCAATCGAGCCGACCTTAGCAGCCACATAGTTGAGGTCTTGGCTGAGTAATTATCATAACAATGGGTTGGCTGATTAGAAATCCCGGAACGCTCCAAGGCGGCAAATGCAGATGGCCAAAAGCCGAAGCCAGTTTAGTTTGTAATAGGCATTAGGCTAAGCCAACGTATTTGAAGTAATATATCATAAATGCCCAATGAACAGCTGCTCATTATCTCATCAAAGCTGGGGCCTCAACTCTATTGGGGCGAGCTTCCGATTTGTGGTCCAGTGCACAGCGATGTCAGAGCCAGAGCCAGAGTCAGAGCCAGTGCCAGTCAGCTCGGTCAGCGGCTGTCTTCGGTGTTGCTGTCTCACTCGCACTCTCACTCCGTCCGTCTGGCTGTCCGGGTGCTAGGCTCTGCTGAGCCTGTCAACATCCAGGGCATCAGCATTGAGCTTAGTTGTGCTCGGGCAGCGAGCGAGTGCCACGTTATGTCCAGCTTGACTGACCACGACCGCACCCAAATACCGCAACCAGCACAGACCCTGGCACGTACCCGTGTCACGCCCACAGCGATGGGCGGCGGCAGGGCTGTGTGTGTGTGTGCGGCTTGTCTTGCACGTTGTGCGCTTGTGGCATGTGTGAATTTTTCATTAAAATTCAAGTGACATCAAAAGGGTTGACTGCGACTCTCGGTGGCAAGTGTAACTCTCTCTCACTCTTATTCCCTCTTGCTGTGTGTGTGCGTGTGTGTGGGTGTCAATAGCGACAACTGTGACGACATATTTTGCACTTGTACATTGTCACACACACACACACACACACACGCACGCACACAGACAGCGTCTGGCAGCTGCATAAGTAAGCAGTTGGCTGTCAGCACTTAGTCACTTGTCAATTGCAACGCTGCCGTTGCTTAGCTCATTTGAGCACCAATAATTGTTGTTGCATACCTTTAAAGCTGGCAAGCGTGCAATAAACTGTGCCAGGTTTGCAATGCAGGTGAAAAACCCATTGGCTAGCGAGTCGACACGAAATTCAGGCAGCTGTAAAGCGAACGAATTGGAATAAAATATGAATTTTCCCATCGGTATAGAAATTATTATTGAATAGAAACTGATTATTTTTATTATTATTATTATTTTATTAATTATTTATTTTTTAAATTAATTTTTGTAATTTAAATAATTGTTTTCTTTTTTTTTAAATATTTTTTCAAGAATTTTTTCTGGCTTAAGTCTAGTCTATTATGGGCTAGATCTAGATCCATCCAATATGAATATGGAATATGAATCATGTGTTCAGTGTCAAGAGTTGCACAATTTCAGAGGCGTGGCAAATTGTAAAATGTGTTTTTCGGTATTTTTATTGAAATTTGCAATATTATATATCGCCAGCGCAAACTTTAATAGTTAAAAGTTTTAAAAGTGATTCATGTAGTTGTTGTTGCTCTTTAAGGTATATTTGCTAGTCTGATATATGCAAGTAATAATACAATCACTATGGTCTATAAAACTATACAGACTCCTCCCTAGAGCTAACCGTAAATAATGGTTTCAGGCTCTCTTGGGTATGTCTAATCATCAAATGAATTTTTGTTTTTTTCTGTGACGGCAGAGTGTAGAAAGTGAAAAATGAATTATTCAGCTACGCATAAACTTCTCTATTTATTTACCCAAAATTAAGGTATATCGAAAAAAAAACTGTGTATGGAGCAATTCAGTTCCCTGACCGAAATGTAGTAAACAGTATTTTAGCAGTCGAATGTTGACTGTATCAAATAACAAACTAATTCGAACTGCACAGAGACTACTCTATATACTACATATATACTATAATAATCTCAAAGAAATATAAAAACTATCATACGCAAAAATATCCTCTCAGACATTCACTTTCCACTCACCTCCATATTCCGCCGCATAGATCTCTGCTCTGTTATGCCTCCCCCGGAACTTTGATCCACTGCTTTGGGGCCAAGCTCTGCGCTCATCTATTAATAAGCATAATTTATGGCGGGCCATTTAGAGTGGGAGCGGGGCGGGGCAGGGCTGGCGCCTTGCGCTGCTTTCTTGGCGGCTCACGCAAAAATAATTAAATTTAAATATTAAACAGCTTCTACTCATTTGTCAAACGCTGCTGCCGCACGCAGAGGCCATAATTCAGCTAAAAACCGCTATATAATGCACGAGTAATACGATATCGGCTGCGTGGGGCAAAGGGGGAGGGATCAGGCTGAGCTGGGCTAAAACAGATAAATTGACAACTCACGTGCCGGAGACGAGTTGTTTATTAACCAAGGCCCGTGGCAAAGGAGAGGCTAAGGGTGCTTGAGATATGAATATTTCAGCTGAAATCTGAACTAAAAATAAAAATGATTTCTAGCTGCTTCAAATAGTTGGAATTTGAATCAAAAGGAAGTGAAGAGAGAAAAAAAAACCAACTTTGAATTGAGCAAAAACCCCATAAAAATAACTCGAGCAGGAGCGGGGGTGGCGGGGCAGCGCCTCTGCTGGCAGCTAACCAGCTGGATTCAGTCAAGGCCAACAGGCAACATCAACAAAGGCGAAAAAACAACCGAAACCGAAACAGAAACAAAAACAAAAGCAATAGCAGGAGTAGGAGCAGCAGCAGCAGCAGCAGCAGGAGATGGAGCAGCAGCAAGAGCAAATATGCTGTCGAGGACGAAATAGACTTTTGGTTTTTCATCTTTTGGCCAAATTGTTTATGCAAATTTTGAATAAATAAACAAGATTGTTAATTTAGTTAAATATTTCATTTTTGTGCCGTTTTCATCAGAAGGAATGGCACGCCCTTCAGCCCCTCAGCCCCTCAGCCCTCGGCAGGCACGTGCTGTAGGTGTGGCCTCCTCTTCGGCTGCTTCGGCTGGTTGTCATGAATTTTGATGCCGGCACTCATTAGGCGCTGCCGTCGATGCCGACGACGACGACGACGAGCAGGAGGCGGGCTGACAGCGCAGGGGGAGAGGGTGCAAAGGATTGCGGCCTTATCCGGAAACAGGATGGCAGCCGATGTTGATGTCGATGCTGTTTTCATCTTGTTGTTGTTGTTGCCGTTCTTTCAGTTTTTTTTTTCTCTCTCTCTCTGCCCAAGGCACAATAAAATATATATGTATCTGTATATGTGTGTATGTTTTTGTATTTGTTTGCAACGTGTGTGTGTGTGTGTGTGTGTGTGTGCTGGTCCACTCTTTGTCTGCTTGCTTGTGGCATTTATGTTTGTATTTCTGCACTTGTACAAACACATGTTAATTGGCCGTAATTGTACGTCTTTCAAGCCACACAGAAGGAGAGAGAGAGAGAGGCAGAGTGGGGGGTTGAGTGCTGCATGGCCCAAGCTGAAATTGTAAAACAACAACAACTGAGCAAACAATGAAAATTATCATAAAACTTTTGCCTAAATGTTTTGCCATTGTAATCAAAATTTAAATATTCCAAAATAGGCCTTTGCACACACACACACACACACACACACACACATGACCACATACATATACAAAAGAGTTTTGTTTTACACTAACTCTCTCTATCTGTCCCTCTCTATCTCTCTCTCTCTCTCTCTCTCTCTGCGTGGGAGTCACAAAATTTATGACCATATGACGCTGAACTATGCGTAAGAGTGTGCCGCCCCCCGCCTCCTCGCCCCCTGCACGCCATTTTAATAAACTTCATATGTCGCCTGTCGCCATTTTTTTCTGTATTCAGTTCATTCGTTTTTTTTTTTTGCTCTACTTCTGCTTCTTCTTCGTTTCTCGCCGCCAAGGCAACTAGAGTCTTGCGGCTTTATTAGTCAGTGATTTATGTAGTCAGAGATAGTGCGCCAGCTGCCCAGGAGCAGCAGCCCGAGCGCCAGCTGGAACAATGTGCCAGCCATGTGCATGTCCTGGCTAGAAAATTTATACATGCGGCTGTGCAAGTAGTCGGGCGTGGACAAATGAATGACATGGCAGTGCTCGGCCAGTTAAATTGAACTAATCGTCTGGGCAAGATCTGCGAGGCAAAGCCAGGCCAGGCCAGGCCAGGCTAGGACAGACCTCCATATGCTATGCAGCTTTATGGCCAGCAGGCAATTTAAAAAAGCAAATTATTGAGTGCTTTATATTGAGTGCACACACATGCATCATCTATGCCATCTGTGTATGTGTGTGTGCTTGATGATGGACATGTTTATTTGGCATTGGCGTCACGTATTTGACGCAACGTTTGGGCCTTTAATTCGCTTAGGCTAAAGCGCGACTAACATCACGTTCTCGTAATTATTTACAGGAGCGCCGCGGCAGAAAAATAAACCATTCTATAATAACATATCATACGGAATATGTGTTATTTATGAGCATTACGACAGCAACATATTTATCTCTCTCCTGCTCACAATCGTACTGCCTCTCTCCCCCTCTCACTCACACCACCGACTGCGCGCGGGTCTATGAATAAATTCATTGAAACATGCTCAGAGGCGAGAATTGGGCTAAATGATATAATATTTATATTTATTGTATTTGGTAACAAAGTGCAGTATTTTTTTCTTTTTTTTTTTTTCTTTTAATATATACATAAATGTATTTATTATATATGTATATATATTTTTTATACTTTACATAAAAGTATATAGTTTTATAAAGTTACCCTGCAATTGTAATTTTTATTTTTTAATTCTGACTGTATAAAATTTTCCATCAGAGCTCTAATGAATTCTTCGCTTATTTAAAATTACTTTCAAATTTTAATTTAATTTAAAAAAAAATTTTAATATTTATTTTTATTTACATTTCCATAGCTTACAAATTTTGATGTTATTTATAATTAATGTATTTAAAAATGTGGGAACATATAATTTTTATATCTTTTATAAAATAAAATATTTTTATATTTATTTTAATATTTTTATATATTTTGTTTTTATTAATTTTTTCTTAAATTATCATGTAAAATAATTTTATTATGTTATCTAATTTTTTTTTAGGATTTTCCCACTAATATATATATTTTTATGTGTCTTTTCTTTATTAATGTATTTTAATATGAAATATTTTTTTATATAGCATAATTTTAATTTATTTCTTTTATAAGTTTTTTCCTAACAATTTTTTATTTTTGTTTGAAGTATCTTTTATTAATATATAACTTAGATAAGCATTTTAACTCTATTTTTAGGTGAATATATTTTAATGCAATTTAAATATAAATTTTTGTATTTTTACTTCTATTTCTTTATGTTGGTATTTTTTACTTTTTATTAAATATTTGTATTGTACGCTTTTATGATTTTCATAAAATTATTTATTATTTATTTGTATTTAAATGTTATTTCTCTTGTCACTTTTCAAATGCATCAGCATATTCACATAAATACATTTTTCATTCTCTCTCTCTCTCTCTCTCTCTGTCTCTCTCTCTCTCTCTCTCTCTCTCTCTCACTCTCTTTGAAGCTATCTCTGATTTGAGTAAAATATTTCAGATAAAAGAACAATATTTGCATAAGTAAAGTCGACACAAAAATAGAAACTAAATTGACAATATTATGCTTACGAGCTGATTTTTGCAGGGCCTCAAGGCAATTATGGAGCTCTTCCCCACCCTCTCCTCCACTCTGTGTTACTTTCTCGCTATCTGTGTGGACATTTTGTATGCAGCGATTACATTTTAAAAACCAATTTGATTAGGCCAGACATAAAGCAAATAGAAAGCTGATTCGATTCATTCGATTCACATTTGATATTTTGGCCATCGACAATATTTCGCAGGCTGGCAGCAACTGACTTGACGGCATCTGACAAATATTTATACTCAATTAATAGAGCCCAGCCACAAAACTCATATGTGAACAGAGTGAAGGCGTGCTAGAGAGTGAGAAGGGGAGAGAGGGAGAGGGGTAGAGGCACACTCATGCTGTGCCTTTTATTCATTTTCCGATCAAAATAATGCCCCATGGAAATGGATGAGAGAATGAATTGCAGCTGCAATCATAGCAGCAGCCCAACTCCTGCTCCAGCTGCAGCTCTAGCTCCGGCTGCCAGAGTCCGAGCCAGAGCAAATATATAGTCCGAAGTATGGGAAAGCCAGAGAAAATATTTTCAATTTCCATTACAGAAGTGTAGGGCGCTCTTGGTGGGCCGCTCGCCTGGATGGAAATTGGATGGGCTGCCCGGCCATTGGATTGCACTGTTTTCGAGTATTATGAAAATTAAATTTTTCATTTCACTGCATTGCCACGGACAGACGGACGGATAGATAGACAGGCAGACAGGCAGGCAGGCAGGCAGGCACTGTGACTCGTCCAGGGCATGAAGATTGTTGCATATTATTGTGGCTCCACAGACACATAGAGCTCCAGGGCAGGGCAGATAATACGTCTGTCTGTCTGCCCGTCTACCTCTATTGATGGCAGTGCTCAAATGCGAATCAATAAAGGGCAAGCGGTAGAAATTTAATAGCCATATTCGCACTACAGCCAGGACGACGATCATCGAATTATATTATGTGCCACTGTGCGTGCGTGTGTGTGGGTGTCTGTATCTCTCTCTGTGTGTGTGTGTGTGTGCATTCTGCGAGCAGTTGAGCCAAATTGCTATTTCATTGGAATTGTGCATGCGAGTAATTTTGTAATGTGTTTTAGATTTTCATTATAATTCAAGCCAAATCTGTTGCCACATGCAACGTGCAACGTGCAACATGAAACTTGCCACTTGTAATATGCAACAGCTAGTAACTGGAATTTAAATTGTTGTACGCTGGATGAGTTGTGCACGTGCTAAGTTCTTATTGCTTTACAAATTACAATTGACCGTAGAGCGTTGAGGATTTTATTTATGTATTTGTTATTTATTTAAATTTATTATATACAGGACTGTGCATAATCGATGACATTTGACAGAGACATGCATAGTACGACTCGAGGCGGCCATTTGAGAGATATATTATATGATTTGGGAGAGAGTATGTAAGAAGTATTGTCTAATCTACTTAAATGATTATTGCCTTCAACATAAAATAAAAATTGTGTTTTTCTTTGATTTCAAATAGACATGGGTCCGTCGAATATGGGCTACTTTGTAGGGCTGCCAGATGGTCCGTCGACTATGGACAGCTCTGTCTGTACTTAAGCATTTTATTTACAATCGAGTTTCGATAATTTGTTGCCTGTTAAGTCGAAAATCGCGGTAATTCTCTCCCCTTGAAGAAAAATCGTGCTCGATAATTCTCGATAATCTAGAATTTTTATTTAAATAAAAATAAAATCCCCTTGCTATTTAGAATAAATGCGACTGTATTTATATTTATATACATAAATGTGAAATTTTATTGAATATTTTTTATTAATTCCGATAGTTTCTAACTCGATGAAGAGCGTTTAGGATTCCATGATTTAAGCGCCAATGCTTTATTTATTTA
Source organism: Drosophila navojoa (assembly GCF_054131105.1). Lineage (NCBI taxonomy): Eukaryota > Metazoa > Arthropoda > Insecta > Diptera > Drosophilidae > Drosophila > Drosophila navojoa. The sequence continues at coordinate 4,717,046 of NC_142890.1, read as the reverse complement.
TTTATTGTGAGCTTTATTTCACTTGAATATTTTTTATAGTCACATAAAGTTTCCGCTACAATTAATTAACAAAACGATTTACAGATTTTTTAAAATAAATTTTAGTTATTTCTGTACTTAAATATGTGTTCACTGATTCGATTCGGATTTCTTGAAGGACTGTGGATTCAGAGACATCTTGAGATCTGAAAATGTCGAGATGTCACAAAAGGTTTCTATTTTGCATATAAGCAAAGCATTGAGTTTTAGCTATACACATTTGTTTGCTGTAATAGCTCAAAGTAATCGTTTGAATAGCCGTTCCCTGTTTAAGAGTGAATTATCCCAGTAAGTGAAATGAATACAGTGGAATCCTTACAGCTTTTGATTGGTTGTTTACTCTTTGTTTTTAGATCTCGAGCTGAGTCATATTTCAGACTATGCCTTTTATAGTTGGCAAACTGAGAAGCTCTATAACTGCTTTATGCGCATGGCCTCGCTTGGCTAAAGTCCTGCAGTAAAAACTTCATTTATTAGACAAATAATTTTAGCATTTCAGCTCAAATTAGTTGCTCTACGCTGCTAATTGTTCAAAATACAGACACTATATATACATATATATATGTTTATATGTATATATATATATATATTTCGTTGCATATACATACATATATAACTGCTGCTGCATGGGAATTGCCTTTAAGGAAATGACATTTACAGTTGTGAAGGGTGTTACTGGCGCTAAAGCCAAGGCGCATTTATGGCCATTGCCAGGGCCACGCCCACAGCGTCTTGCCCGCTCTTATGGGCAAGCATAAGCCGCGCATTTTATTCGCGCGCAATGTTTATTAATGAAACTGTTTGCGATTTGCATATTAATTTATGCAAAAAATGCAAACACACACAGACAAACACACATACATACATATATATATGTATATATATATATATCTATGTTACAGCAGTACAAGTACAAGTTCAGAAATATCAGCGAGTCTAGCACCATTCGAGCACCCGCTATGCTTCAATTGAAATTCAAAAGCAGCAAACAATTTTTTAATGCTCTCGACGCTGGCATTTTATGAGGACGACAACGATGCCAACGGCAGCAGGCAAACTGAATTGATAATTAACAAGGCAAATGCGCGTGTAATTAGCATTCATTGGAGCAACGATTTCAGTCGACAGAGACAAAGAGAGAGAGAGAGAGAGAGCGAGCGAGTGAAGTGCACACGATTCGAGCGTTTTTCCATTCGATTCAAGCTCTGCTCTGACAGCGACAAATCCCTGACAGCCGAGACCCAGAGAAATAAAGTCCTGGACAACACGCTCCTCACAACGGCGCCGACTACGATCTGGCTCACAATATGTATCCATCTATCTATCTATTTTGCATTTATGCCCTGGCTTGCATCAGCTTTTGCCGCTTTGGTCGCATTGGCCGCTTGTCTTGTGCTATTGTCTAGCTGTAAGCCCCCTCCCCCCCAAACAAAGTCTCCTTGTCAGTCAGTCAGTCCGCTTGTCTGTCCGTTCCTCTGTCAGTCAGCCTTAAATTCATTCACCCACTGGATGCGTCTGAGCGTAAATTTCATGCGCTCGACTGCATTGCACATTGGCTAAACAGACTTTCACAATTTATCCCACTCTCTCTCTTTGCTTCTCTCTAGCTCTTTCTCTTTCTCTCGCTTTTGTCCTAACCATACACAACAGCTGCTTGCTTCAACTCTTCTAACGAATCTGGCATCAAGAGTCAATCCCACAACAACAACAACAACAGCAGCAACAACAGCTGCTCCAACTCCAACTGCAGCTGCATTTGTGATTGCAATTGCAGCTGGCATTCAATGTGCAGCTTATAGCAACTGCATCTAGTCTATTGTTATTGTTAATAATTTGAGCTTTTGTTGAACAAAAAAGAAGCACACCAAAAAAAACAAGCAGTGGAGTGTAAGCGACTACGATATACCCTGTAGATTTGCCCCTTTTATGAAAATATTTTGTTGCCTATAAATATGTGGAATTATTTATTTATTTATTAGAGACTGGAATTTTTATAAAAAAAAAAACTAAGTTTAAAAAAAAATGAAGCACTAGTAACTGATGCCTTGAATATTTCTTAGCTTCTTTAAAAATGTTAATAATAATGTATTAATCAAAATTTGAATTATAAAATCTCTATCAGCTATATATACCTGTAAATATGCATGTAAATATGTAAATATTTTGAATATTAGCCATATAAGTTGTTTATGAAAAGAAGGCCTCTTTTCAGTGTTCTAAGAAACTCTGTAGACAAGCTCTGTTGAAGCTAATAAGTGAATAATTACAGATAGATGGACAAAACTTGATGCAGAGAGAAGAAGAAATAGCGATGCGGAGATGCGTATAAGGATATGGCGAAATAGAAATCTAGATATGTGTAGAAAAAAAATGCCAACTATTTAAAAAATTCTATAATATTACATTTTCTTTCCAAATATAGAGCTTTTAACATGATATAAATATTTGAAAAGATAATAGAATTTTTTTTAACTCTCCCTAAAAATATACGATTTAAAGGGACTACTTCACATGAATTAGGACAGCTCACCCATAGACTGACTCATAGACTCATACAAATATTTTCTATTATTATTATTACTAAACTTTTTTGCCATTAAATTTTGTAATCTTCTGTGATTAGGTACTTCCCTTAATCTATTTGAAATAATGAAATGTGTAATAAAATTTTAGCCAATAACAAACTCAATTAAATGTGCTAAGCCTCACATGCGCGCTGCTCTTGCCTCGCTCTCGTGTAGGGTATCAGAATGTGTGCTGCTGTTAAGCTGTCTCTTAAATCTGACAATCCCTTTGATTTGTATGTTCGTTTTTTTCCACTTAGATGATTGACAGTTGGCAATCAAATCCACGCAGCATGCTGACAGCTTTGCCAGCTTTTTCATTCACTCGCCCGCTGCTCGCAGCGATCGTCTAAAAGTTAATTAAGTCGACGCGTGTGCGTCAGGCAAACACGCATTGAGCCTTTTGTGCTTAATCATGATCTAATACTCAAACATCGACGCACACACACACACATACACACACATACACACACACACATACACACACATGCACACATATATATATGGTGAATCACATACAATATGTGCGCTAAGCCTTGTATTGCTGCCATTTTTGTATGGGCATCAATTTTATGGCTGCTCGCTGTGGGCTGTGGGCGTGGCTGTGCTGCTGCAAATGCAAATCGCACAAAGGCTGCCAAAAGTCATTAACAATTTAATTCACAGTGCAGCTAGATAGGCCCTAATAGCTGCAATAGCCAGAGATAACAGTGGCTGTGCGTCAGCCGCTGTTCAGCCAGCTGGTTAACAGTAAATGCACACCTGAGACAAGCTCAGGTAGTTTAGTGTAATTAGCAGAGGCTATCAAATTCTATATAAGTGCAGATGCACAACGAGATAATTGGCTTCTGTTGGGGAATATATATGTGGTATATGATTTGTTTTTTCGGGAATAATAATTTTCTATTTTTTCTATTGTTTTTCTATTTTATTTATTTATTTTTTTTTTTTTGTGCATTGGATGCAATTTGGATGCAGACCTTTTCTTTTAAAAAATGAATAAGGAAAAGGTGCAATTTGCCAGTCAAATATTTCAACATCTCTTTTGTTTTCGTTGGTCGCCTATAAAATTAAATCTTTAAGCTACGATATGTCCCTTTCTATTATTTATTTGTCAATCAAAGTCAAAGTAAATAAAACTTATAAGGGAAATCATCTTTGAAATACATTTTTTAATATTTTTTAAATTTATTTGATTATTAATTTTTATTTTAATAATTTAATTTATTTTTACTCTTTCATAACCATTTTTCTGCAGATTTTTAGGTTATTTGATATGTTCTTTCTATTTTTATATACAATTTTATTATATTTTTATAATTTTTTATTTTATTTTTATTATTTTTTTTCTTATTTCTTAATGTTTATTTATTTGTATTTATTTATTTATTTATTTTTTTTTTGTAGTATTTTTCTGCAAACTTTTAACTTATTAATAATACTTGAGCATTAAAAATATTTATATGATTTGCCATTTATGTACAGTATATGGGATGTCCACAGTCGACAGGCCAAAGTTTTTATTTATTTTAATTTATTTAAATTTTATTTATTTATTTATAAAGAAAAACACAATTTTGTTAGATGTTGACGATAATAATCATTTCATTTGGTTCGAGTAGATTTGTTGTCATCATTCTTTGAATATGATATCTCTGACGTGTCCGTACGGAGTACATAGCATATATAGCAAACATATTATATACCAAAAGAACCCACATAAAAAGAAGTTAAACAAAAATTATTATTATTATTTTTTTTAATACAGATAGAAACTTTAATAATTTAGTAAACTTAAAATATTATCAGCTGCAGAGAAAATGAATAAAAATCAATGAAATATTTTGCTTTTCATCAATTTTTTTCCCATTTTCTCTGCCTGCTCATATTGACTGAAAACATAATATTTAAGCCTTCTGTTGTCACTCACAGCCTGTGAATAAATTATAGAAATCATTTGTATTTCACTTTCCAATGCTCTATCATGGTCAACACGGCATACGCAGCATGAAAAGGTCTTGCAGTGCCAACCTTTTAAGCCCTGCGAATGGAAGCCGTTGCCAGTGGCAACAGCAGCTGCGTGGGCTTTGTAAATGAGGCAAAAATCAGTGGTGAAATGAACGGCAAATGCATAAGGCAAATGTGCAGAATTTTTGAGTCCTTTCTGGTCAGCCAACTAATTGGGGACCCACCAGCCCCCACTGGCCATGGACAGCCGCTGGGCGCACTCACTGAAATGAAGGCATAGGCATGACCGCAAGCATTTGCACAGTTAAATGTGACCGGAGCCTATAGGTTTTTGGGGGCGTCTGTGCATATATGTTGACTGATTTCCGAGTGGCAGATAAACGCAACTGGGGCTGCAGCTGCCGGCAACTAACTGCAACTGCAACTGCAACCAGATGACAATAGAAATTGGCTTGGGACATCGAGTGAGTGAGGCATTGGCAATCGTCAAAGTGCCTTTGTCGAGGGCCTCGTTCCGAGCCGGGCGCTTGACAATATGCTCAACATGATGCTACACTAAATGCAAACTACAAACACACACACACACACACACATGCATACTCACACACACATGCACACACACACATGTGGATCACTGTATGATGCACGCGGGAATTGTTGCTGTGCGAAAAGTTGCAAAAATAACGTTAACAACTTTTCTGTGGTGCGCCTTCCGACAGCAGGAACCATCGGACGGGGAGCCGGCGAGTTGGCGCGGGGGCGGTGCGGTACGCTGCGGTGGCTGGTGTTGGCTGCGCTTATTTATGGCAATTAAAGGACTAATGATGTCCCAGCGCTGTTGTCCGGCACATGACGCCAACGACTTTGCAGCGCACTAATATAACCATGCCAACCAATTTATGTGGTCGTCCAACTATTTGAATGCTCTAACAATGGGTCGCTGCAGTCAGCTGTGGGACAAGGCGTTAAGATTTCATATGGTAGAGCTGAACTGGGTTAAATTTATTTTAATATATATGTCGTTCTGCTCAATATCCATTTATCTATATTTTTAAAAATAAATGTATTTTTTAATTTTTGAAATTTTGTATTGTAATTATTTATAAAATTTTTTTTAAATACATATATATTTTTTTTATTTTTGATAGTTGATATATAATATAATAAATATATTAATTTTATTTATATACTTAGACAATTTTGCATATTTTAATTACTATTTTTTTAAATTTATTTTTAAATATTTAATTAAAATAAAAATTGAAATATTAATAAATACGTTTTGGTATTTCACAAGTTTTTTTTATCTCTTCTTCTTCGACATATATATAGTATATAATATCAATTTAATTTTTGAGAATAATTTATTGAGAGGGATATTTATAGCTGTATATTAAGTAAAAATATACGAAATAAGAAATAATTATATTTTTGTTGGATACTTTAAACTGTTTAATAAAAATTGTTAATTGTAAACTTTTGTTTAGCCATTCATTTCATCTGTAAATTTAATTAATTCTTACTCTATATGAATGCAATTATAATATAGAAGAAAATATATTTATAAACTCTTCTTTCATTATATGCATGATCTCTCTGAAACATCTCCACAAAATATCTTCCATATGAATTTCAGCAAAAAGAAAGAGTATCTGATTCGTCTGATAAATCGCCTTGGTTACATTTCATGTTATTATAAGAATTCAGCAACTATTTGCGTTGCCCAGGCAAAAGTTGCTTAAAATTCAATTAATTTGTGTGTGTTGCAACGAAAAATGTTGCAACTTTAGTGCGTGCCGTGGCAGAGTGGGCCAAAGACCCAGAGAGCCAGAGCCAGAGTCAGAGCTAGAGCTGGGTGCCTGTGAGGCGATAACGGCAGCGTATGAGTGTCGTAAAGAGAGTGAGGGAGAAAAAGAGAGAGTGAGAGGACGGAGGAGAGACACTTCGATATCCAGCAGGAAGTTTGCCTAGCTACCTCAGCTGTGAGCTGCTTTTGAGCTAATTTTGACAGTTTTGTGGCAGCGACAGTTGCATTTCCAGATATCCAGGGCAACCAAAGAAAAGTTGAGGCACACACACAGACACAAACAGAGATGGAGAGAGTGTGGAATGTGCCAGGCCATTGTGTGGCCAGTAATTAGATTCACATTTCAGTCAGTCGTTGCTCTGGAGAGTTGAAGTTTCAACTGCTGCTGCTGCTGCTGCCTCTGTGCTGGCCAAATTAGTGGCCAAGATCAATTAAACAAGTCGAAATTAGATTTGGCCAAGGCAATGGCGCTCGATTGTGGCCAAAAGCCGATTAAATTAGCAATGTCCATAAAGCCAACTGGCCAACTGTTAAATCATGAGCCAGCCCCACTATGCAGCCCCATCCATAACAACAATAACGATAACTATCACAATGTGCGAGCCGTTATGTGGCGGTGGTTATGCGAGCGAGAGAGAGAGACAGTGTGTGAGAGAGAGAGGGAGGCAGCAAGATGGCTGCTGCAGCATCTCATGACTGCACGCTCGGCTGCTCATTTTAAATTGACTTCAAACGTTGCTGCGTGACGGTCTGCATGGACATGGACTCACACACACACACACACACACACACACACACACACACACACACACACACACACACACATACTACATATACTTATATATATATACATCTATAAAGTCAGTCAGTCAGTCTGTCCGACAGTCGCTTCAGCCGGGATGCGACCACCAGTTGGGACACTGCAGGCACGCACGCATTTTGATGCCATGACGAACGTGGACATGCTGCTGCCAGCATCACCAGCAGCAACAGCAGCAGCAGCACCGCCAACAATATGGTTAACACTTTGCCCTCCGCATGGACGTGTTGCCAATGGCCTTAATTGTGCCACATCATTTATGAATAAGTATGCCTCTTTCATGCACTCTCTCTCTCCCCCTCCCTCTTCCACTTTGTGGTTCTTTTTAAAGGCTGTCTCTGCATTCAAATCAGCAGCGACTCATTGCTTTATGATTTGCTTCGAACTCAGTTCACTGCACAGCCAGCCAAGCAGTTGGCATAGCACGTAACTAATTAATAACTTACTTGGGGGCATTCCCTAAAGCGTAAACTCCCTTAAATCACATGAATATCAGCCTAGAATACTTTAGTAAAGGCGTACTCAGACAAGGCTTGAGTATAAACAAGTCGTGTCCGAGTTGGAACATTGGCGATTTGCCGGCGATTTCTGTCTTTTTTTGGTATTTTTGAAAAGTAAATTCATACTCGAAAATCAAATGAAATGTTTCACCTCTTCGATTTGGCTGGGATTAAGTTTTTTGGAACACAGTTTTAATTGCTTCCAGGATAAGCTTTTTCAATGAATGAATGAGCTGAAAGATATGATGAGAGAAAGAGCTTCTCCTTGGTAATTTGCTGGCGCTATCCATATGTGGAAAATTGTTTTTGATTTTTCGATTCTTCCCATTAATATATAATAATAATTCTGGAAGGCAGTTTCAAATCATTATGTTTCATTAAATATGGAAATTTTATAGTCGTTAAGTGAGACCTGGGAAACCAAAACTTCCTCTCTCTAACGATTTGACAACTAAGTCGCTTTGTGGAACTTAATTTTTACTCTAATACTCAGGTTATACAGAGTTTCTTTGAATGTGAATTTCCTTTAAGAAACCCTCATATCATTTACCCTCATATCGTTATCATTATTATGTCTTCTTTAAAGTGAATAACAAAATCATTTTCAATCTTAAATTTTGTCATATAAAATCTTAAGGCTGACTTTACATCTCATATAATTTAAGCACATCTCATTAATATTTAACCTAATTAAATTCTTGGCGAATGCGTTGAGTTTTTCATTACCGGAACACAGAGTTCGGCTGCAGCCTTTAGCGCGAGCGTCAAATGAAAAAAGTTCCAGAGAGACTTGGTTAAAAGGAGAAAACTGATGTTGAAGGCAGATGGAGGCCACACAGCGGCAGCAGCATGCAGTTAGTAGGCGTGGCAAGGCTGATGGGCGGTCAGGCAGCTAGGCGTGGCGGCAAAGTGTTCAAGAAATGGCAAACTTTTTTTTGATGCGCCCGAAAAACTCATTAAAACGGATTTGACACGTGAAGTGCGAAAAAGTTTTTATTTTTATATTATTTCCCTTTTACATTTTTATGGCAACGTGTGATGAAATCTCTTTCTATGTGTGTGTGTGTGTGTGTGTGTGTGCTAGAGTGGGTGTGCGTTTGATGTGTGTGTTGATTGGCTTTTCCAAAAAGCACAACTCACATCAAAATCAAAATCAAGGAGGACGACGACTTCGACTTCGAATTCGACTACCACTTCGACTTCGAATTCGACTTTGAGTGCGAATTCGAGTTGAGCTCATGAGTGTCGCCTCGTTCGCATTTGTGGATTGAATTTCAATGGCGATTGATGAGGAATACCACACCTGTATGTGTGTGTGTGTGTGTGTGTGTGTGTGTGTAGGTGTATCAACAGCTGTAAATGCGGCAAGGCCGACTAAACGCGCCAGCGAGCTGCGCTGAGGTTTGGCTTTTTGGCTCGTTTTATGATAATGCTCAAACCTGGCGTTAATGAGCTCTTAAGCTTAAATAAGAAACGTGATTTAGTTACTAAGTAAACTACGCAATAGAGCAACTAAGCCAAAGACAGAGAGAGAGAGACAGAGAGAGAGAGAGAGAGAGAGAGAGGGAGGGGGTAGTGGGCGCACAGGTAAAACTGGCAGCAGACAGGTAAGCGACTGTAAGTTTTTGGTAAAATCTGCGCTTAATTTGAAAAGTTCGACTACGCTCGAAGTGGCAAACCTTTTGCCAATGCCCAGCAGGTGTAATAATACACACGCACACACACACACACACACACACACATAGATATAGTTATGCCCGTGTCTATGTATATGTTTACCAATACAACTGACGGCAACTTTTTGCATACAACTTTTGGCCACTTAATTGCCAAATCAGTCGAACGGCGAATTAATGAAAAAACTTTGTGATTATATGCCGCATTGCCTGGGCAGCATCAGTTGGGTGTTGGCTGGCTGGCTGTTGTTGTTGTTGTTGTTGTGGTCAGTTGCTGCCCACACGTAACCAGCATTCAGTCAGATGTCAGTTTTAATAATTTTTTGTAGTCGTCCGGCAGTGTTATCAAAAGGCCAAACTAATCAGAATCACAATCAGCCAGCACACGACAGCAAGCTGTCAGAGAGATAGAGACGGAATGAGTGGGAGAGAGAGGGAGAGCGAAGTAAACCCTTTTCATGAATAACTCGTTCCAGTGATAGACAGACAGACACACACACACACACACACACACACACACACACACACACACACATAGAATTTATGCAAATCTGGCCGAAATTGAAATATGCAGATGTTTCGTTTGAAAATGTATTTCACATTTTACGAAATTTGCAACATAATAAATTCCATTTAAGGATGGAGCTTAGTGCGGTTGCTAGGGGCTGAAGGCGGTGGTAGAAGCGAGTGGAGGGGGGCGTGTCAGGTTGCGGGGCAACTTAAATTAAGTAATAACTTTTATGCGTCTTGACCTTAGGGTGACACACACACACACACACACACACGCACACACGCACACGCTCAAGACTTTGTATTAGCTCGTTGACAATTTCTTGGCTGACTTTTCTGCCTTTGTGGTTGCGAGGTTGTGCGTGTGCGTGTGTGTGTGTGTGTGTGTGACGTATTTTCTTATTCAACTTGTATAAGAGCACTAATGTGGGCTTGGGCCAAGCCGCTTGGCATTTTAGGGTTAATTTTCGCAGCTCATTCAGTGCGGCGAGTCGAAAGGTTAATGTGATTAATGTTTACTTAATGAAAATGAAGTTATCAAGTTGATTCTATCAATTTGCCCAACAGACAAAGGCATGCCTCCTGTCCTTCTCTCTCGCTCTCTCTCTCTCTGCTGCCGACTCATTTGTGCCAAAATAACTTCAAATGCAAATAGCCAAGTGGTTTCGACTTGGTTTTCTGTGCTGGCTGTTGGGCATATTAGTTGACTGAGTTAGACAGGCGTTGGCTAGACCAAATATTTGTTGTGTTTTAAAGTCACAGTAGGAGAGCTGTGAGTGTGTGTGTGTGCTGTGGTTTCTGCAATCAGACGCCTGGGCCTGGCCAAAGGAATTTAATAAAAAGCAGTTCAATTAAACGCTCTTCAGTTGGCTTTACTTTGCGTCCTTTCGTTAATAAATGCGTTTAACGTTTTCAATCAGCCAACTGCCAAAAGGCTACACAGACAGACAGACAGACAGACACTAGCAGCAGCAGCAGGAGCAGCAGCAGGAGCAGTGAGTGAAGATGCGGTGCTTGGGATTTGGTTGCGAGGCAGCTTGAAATTCAGTTAAGCATCTCACTTATTTGCATATAAATTGATTAAAAAGAAAATACATGCAAGGCATTCACACATACAAACAGGCACATTCACACACACACACACACACGCAAACATATACAGAGTGGAGCCTTTGCATGTGTCAACGGCGCAGCAAAGGACGAAAAGGACCTCTGCTCGTTGCCCTGGCTGCCTGTCGCTGTCTCTGGTCCTTCTCTCCGCCCCCCCTCCTCCTGCTGCTCCCTGCTCCGCCCCCCCGCTGGCCCCTTTGGTGTGTCTCTGGCTCTGCCTGCCTCCGATTTCGACAATTTCTGACACTTCAAATGCGTATGATTGTTTCCTTTTGATCAGCGAATTGTGAATTGATTCACTGATTGAGTTCAGGTTCAGTTGATGCGACGACAATGTCAACACGCCCAAAAGGACATGTCACATTTGCCTGCCGGACTAAAAGCTTTGCACACAGACTAAGGGCTTACGCATTCACATCGAGTTTACTCTGGATCCCAATTCGAATACCTTATACACACACACGCACACGCACACACACACTAACACACAAATGACACTCCATGCGCTGTACATGATCCGATTTCTGTCTTATGTGCTTAGTTAACCTCATGTGTATTCAAATCTGTCAAATTGGGATATTTATAAATAAAGGATAAGGACGTACAAGTATCTTATGGATATAGAATTTGGCATTAGATCTTGTAGGTATTGTTGGAACTGCTTAGACATATTGTTTGATATATATAATGGATAAAGCTATCTTTGTGTGAGTTTTATTGTTCTACATGTATATTTTATATTTTTTAAATATTTATGTATTTAGAATAATTCTTAAAGGTGTGTTTTTAAGTGTTTATTTGAATTATAAATTATAAATATTATTATTTATAAATATTTAATAATATATATGTCTTATTGAACACATATTAGGTTATATAAGAACCATTCTATTATTATTTATGTATTTTATGATTTTTATGATTGCTGTCTAAAGAATATAAGGAACAAAACTAAAATAAAAGTTTTATCAATATTTTTATATAAATAGAAATAGGAAATCGTAATAGAGTAAACAATCCGGAACAATTAATAAGATGAAAATAGCCCATTTTTGTTTTTATGGTAAACCAATATAGGGTATTACGAGGTAACATGAACATGGAAGTCATAAAGTTAATGGAAATGAGGAGGTGGGTTGGAGCCAAAGACTGTGGCATACCATATTTACAAACACATATACACACAGAAATATAAACATATTTTATTATAATCTAGAGCTGAAACTGCTTAGTCATATTCTTTACTCTACTCTCACCTAATCAAAGCTTATAAAATACTACATATAATTAAAGAAAGTCCATCTATAAGTGCTTGAAATTATCGATAAATTTTTACGTTCTCATGAAATCGATTATATCAAACGTCCTTTATGTAAGAAAGCAAGTCCGTTGGTAGGTTCTTTGCTCTAAAATCATTAAATCCTAATCGATAAACATATACAATATATAATCAAATATACTAACTTAGAAAAAACGTATACAAATATCAATATAAAATGCTATGCTGCGGCATGAGCAGACATTTCAATTAACAAATATTTTACAAATGTTAAGCAATAATTTACAACTATGCTTAAAAATTAAAAATAAAAATAAAATAAATTTGAATTAATAATTTCAATTTAAAAATCTTAGAAAATAAAAAAAAATTTTTAGTTAAAAAAAAATGCTGAATATATTTTATAAATGCATATATTCATATATTATAATAAAAAATATATATCTATTATCTATCTAAAAAATATATGTATAAAAAAAAAATGCTGAACATATTTTATTAAATTGTACTTAAATTAAATTATTTACAGTGTATCCCTGGGTCGACTCTACGCGCTAACTAGCCCAATTAAATTAACTGGAATAACTGTACAAACATTTTGCTAAGATTTTCGTAGCTTATTGATTATTGTAATTAAATAGCTGTGGCAATTGGTGCGACAATATTTTAGTGGCGGTCATTGGCCGCGTTAGTTGTGTTGTGGCCAGTTGCCTGGTTGCTTCAGCCACCTGGCCCAAATGCGAGTCAAGGGCTACTGGCCAAGGTTCGGCGGGGTTCAGTTTGCTTTCGTTTTGCGGTCAGTCATGTTCTATAGGCCCGTGCGCAAGTCGAGCTGGCGGCGCAGACACAAGGTGAAACCAATTAGCGGGCTAAATAGTGAATCACCCATGGACTGTTCAAGAAAATATGCCACAAGAATGCCCCAAAGCGGGATAAAGTAGGCCACATAAGTGCTGTTCAGTGTAGTTGTGCCGCCTACTTTCAGTTTGGTCCCTAAACATTAATTAGGGCAACAGCATGGACATTGTTCGCCAATCACCTGCACCGCTGCACCACTGCACCGCTGCACCACTGCTCAGCTTAATGACCAGCGAACATGCCAACGTACTCTAATCCTCCTTTCAATTAACCAACTGCACGAAACAACACAGACGCACACACACACACATTCACACATAGATAGTAAAAGCAATTGCAATGACGTGTAATTTGGCAAATTAGTTTGTCCTCCGCTATTTGATTAGATGGCTCAAAATTAATAACTCGAATACCAAATGCAACATGTCCCATAACAATTTATCGATTGTTGAGCAAATAGAGATTATTTCTGTATTTCAATATAATCACATTGTTATAGAAGTACTTCCAATTGTTCTACTAAAGACTGAGAGTTTTAGACGTTGAAAATATATGCTAAAAGTTTCACTATTTTTATTAATTAAAACATTAAGATAATTGGACTTAAAAAATGTACTATAAAAATTAATAAATAGTGTTAATAAGTATAAAGTATTATACCATATCAATTCAAGTCAAATTTTAATGAAAATTTACTTAAATTATGATATATGTAGTTTATGCCATTGATGTGTACATTAATTGATTTATGCAGAGAAATTTATGCGAAAGTGCATGCAAAATTATGAATGAATGATTTATATGCGAATATTTGCTGTAATGACTTAAACAATAAATATTCAGTTCTTGAAAATATAATAAAAAGTATAAAAAAAAAAAAACAAACAAATTTTATTTAGATATCATTTACTTATTTAGTAATCAATAAGCTCAAAGAGGAATTACTGGAGTACCTTGTACGGCTCTAATGAACAATATTAAATTTAGAAAAAAAAAATAAATAAATAAAAATATTTACTTATTTATGCATACAAAGTTGAAGATAAATTTACGACATCTTCGAGATTCAATATACCTGCTAGATATACTCAGAGCTACTTAAACATATTTTTTATTTATTTTTATTTTTATAATTTTTTTTTTTTTTTTTTTTTTTAATGTTTTTTCGTAAAAGGGAATTTCATTTTTTCATTTAAAGAAATCTTTTGCATAAAATTTGTATTTTATTTTTATTTTTATTTTTTGAATTTATTTATTGCGGCTTCTGTCTTCGACTCTAAAGAGCAGTCATCGTTAAACCTTAACCTATTTTTTTACACTATTTACATTATTTATAAATATTTACAATGTTCATTATCTGTTGCTTTATTTATTTAGTAGACCACAAGCTCACTCAATAAACATTATGAATTATATAACAAAAAATTTAATTACACCTGCTAGGTACTCAACACTACTTAAATTTTTATTTCATTTTTTATTTTATTTTTTTATTTTTAACAACTTTTCGTATTTGCTATACAATTTTCTTATGAATAAATCTTTATTATATTATAAAGTCCTACTCGAGTGTTATATATGATCACAAAGGTTTTTCTTTGCTTTAATGGAGTACCCCCAGAGCATGCCCAACTAATGATACCCTCTCTCAGTTCACACACAAAGCTGTTGCCGCGTTTTAGTCATTGCGTTTCGAGTGCAATTCTGATTGCATACTTTTAGGTGTTTCGCTTTGGGTTTAGGTTTTGATTGCAGTCTGTCTGTCTATCCATCTATGTGTCGCTTTTATCTACGACAATTTATCGGGCATGACATCGTGTGAGTGTGAGTGCGTGTGTGTGATTTTGAGTGTCGCGTCACTTGTTTGGCCCAGCCAAATAAAAGCCCGTTCCGAGCGCAATATTAACTATCCGATGGGCAGAAGGCCGCAGCTTTAATTGAAATAAAATGTTTTACAGTGCAGCGGGCCACAAAGAGCCAGAAACAGGTGGCCAGAGCACAAGCGAGACAGGTAGAGAGCAATTGGCCAAGCGTATGAATCAGTTAGACTGGCCCACTGTCTGTCTGTCTGTCTGTCTCTCTGTCTGCTCCATATGACTATAAATGTTTGTAAGTAAGTAACTAGTTTCGAGCTCCACACAGTCCGCATTTCATTTGCCATTCATTCCACGCTCTCTCGCTCTCTCACTCGCTCTCTCGCACTGCGCGCTTTGCGGCCTCTGCGGCCGCTGTGGCCGCTGTCGCTCGGTCGCTCTGTCGCTCTCGCTCTCGCGCTTATTCATTGCCGCCGTCGCCGCTTTACCTGTGCTTTTATTTTATTTCTCATTTCATTTTTTTAGTGCCGCGCATTCAGTTTGCATTTCAAAGCCGCTAAAGTAACAAGTATCTTGGAGCTATCCATTCGGCTGGGCGCCAAAAGGAGAACTTGCTGCAAAAGGCACAAATTTTGTAAACACTCGCCTCAAATACTAAGTGCAGAGTGCCATAGAAAAAGTACTCGACTCTCGCTGCAATGGATGTAAGTTGTTTGCTTTCTCATTTTATTCCGCCCCCTGCCCTGCCCGCCCTGCGCTTCCTTTTCATTTCTGTTCTGTTTGTGTGGCCAAACCTGGCCGCACCTGACCTTCACCTTGGGCTTCAATTAAACAAATTGCACTGCAAGCGCTTTCACACAAATGAAAACAATTTCGTTGAGAGTCAAATCCGACGCACAACTCGAGCAGATCAGCTGAGCACCCCGAGCATTCGATGATTCATCCTCAGCCAGCGTCCCAGTCTTTCGCCCTCATCATGTATCAGAGCGCAATTCCCGCAAGACTTTATTTATACAATCGCTTAGCTTATGAGAAACGCTTCGCATTTCTGGTTACTCATTTCGATTTCTCAGCTCTGAAAATAATGCGGCCTTTCATTTACGACTTACTGTGAAATATACCATATATACATATGTATATATGTATGTGCATATAATAATTGTAGATGCGGTTGTTAACTATCTAAATTGAGCCCCTTTTAATCTAGACTGCGAAAGAGCTGTTGAAAACACTTGGCCGACGACTGAATACCCTACTAGCATGTGAAAGATCTTATATAAGGCATAGATATAGATAGATGAGTATGGCTAGCTATAGTATTATGATATAGATAAATATGTCTACATGTTCAGATAGACAGATAGATGTAGGTAGATATAGTATTGTGATATAGATAGATATATGATATAATTATTTATGGCTTATATGAGATATTTTATATATCTATCTACAGCTATATTTATATCCATATATCTATTGATACATATCTCGAGATACTAGTATTATAATATAAACTAATAAGCTAAGCAACAGAAAAAACCCTTGATTTGCTTGTATGGTTTCATTTTTATGCGTGATGAAAGTTAAAGTTGTGAAACATTTCGGCATTTTTGCTCGGTACTATATAAATAAAGTCTTATGAAATCGGATAGTTCACTTTGTTGTTAGGTTTAATTAATGTAAACAGAGTATAAAAGTTTTACTTCACAAATTACTTATTTTCTGGGAAGTGTATAATATACACTGTATATGCAATATTTGTTGAATCTCTGGATGAACTTATAATAAGAATGAGAGAATTGAAAAGATAACGATAGTGTGGATAAACGAGTTTCTCTAGAACTTTCTTAAGAATACATTGACTTCATTAATAATAACATTTTTGGACAGAAGTCAAGTCAGATTGCTGCCAATTTAGTTCCTCGCTCAATCTACCCAAGACTGAAAACGTTTATGCCGGAAAATATGTATTATTAAATTGCATATTAAAAATTGCATGACTTAATAGCAGTAAAGACCTTTAGCAATAGAGCTCAAGACAATGAGCCTTAATTTAACAATTTTAAAAAAATTGAAATTATTCTCCCTTTAGGTTTAGTAGCCCTTTAGTATCACTTTAAACGTTAAACATCATCAGTGGTATAATTTTGAAACAGTTATTATTCTAGAGTTTGTAATTTTTATTTTTTTATTTATTTATTTTTATTAAACTTTTGTATTATTTTTTTTTTAATATATTAAAAATTATTTTTATATACAAAAAAAAAAAACATACATAAATATATTTTTATTTTTATTATTTTAATTCAAATATTATTTATTTATTTTAAACAGAAGATAAGATTTGTAAAAATTTTCCAACAACTATTATTATTTATTATTATTTTTATTAGATTATATTTAAACATATTTTTTATTATTAATAATACTAATAATATTATGAATTGACTTAAGTTATAAATATATATATGTATATTCTTAATCTAGACTAGTCTATATACATATACATATATAAGAAAAACAGACTGATTGAGGACTCCCTTCTAGATTCTTTCCCACTGCCTTTGCACGGGGTAGTATTATATCACCTACTTATCGCCTCCACTATATATTCACTTTTCCATTAAAATAAATTCCAATAAAAAGTCAAAGACTGCCATTGCCATGGAAATACCCATTTTAAAGTTTCCCATTGAAAGTTGGGTCAATCGATGGGGCCGCAGTTAGCTAACGCTTGACATATTGATTGGTCTACTTCACGCACAGCCCTCAAACGGAGACCTGTACACGCTGGAAGCGAACCTGGCCAACAGGGCGCTGAGAGAGCTGACAGATGGCGCCGACAAGGATCCCATTACCAAGTTGCGCTTGCTCTGCCTGAGCCGCGGCGCAACAGGCATTTTGGGCTTGGGCAGGTGAGTTTCATTCGAATTCGTATTATGATTTTCTTTCTTCTTTTATTTTTCGCTCTTGGCAAGTTTGAGCAAATTATTCAATTACTTGTTTAATGGGCAATTATTTAATTAGGGCTTTTCGCGCCATGGACGACGACGGCAGCAAGGCCCTGAACGAGGAGGAGTTCATCACGGGCATTCGGGACATTGGCCTGGATGTGACAGACGACGAAATCAAGCAGATGTTTAACACGTGAGTCTCCAGCCATCACCTCGATTTCAATGCCAAACTAATGTCTTTGCTCTAAAATTAGCTTCGACGAGGATGGCAGCGGCTCCATAAATATGACGGAGTTTCTGCTCAAGCTGCGCGTAAGTTGCCTCACAGGAAATTAAATGAAACGAGATGGAAATTCTTGAAAAATTCCAAATTTTTGCTCTGCAGCCGCCCATGTCGCAGTCACGCATATCGATAATCGATCAGGCTTTCGATAAAATGGACAAGGACGGCGATGGCGTCATCACCCTGGCCGATCTGAAGAACGTCTACTCGGTGAAGGAGCATCCCAAGTACCAGAGCGGCGAGATGAGCGAGGATGAGATCCTGACGGAGTTTCTGCACAACTTTGAGGGCGGACGCGGCAATCTCGATGGCAAGGTGCGAGGCAGTTCTAGATAACAGCCCTAGCTAAGCTGCAGCTAATCTATATTCCCTTGCAGATAACACGCGAGGAGTTCATCAATTACTATGCCACAATCAGCGCCTCGATTGACAACGATATGTACTTTGATCTGATGATGCGTCGCGCCTATGCCATGTGAAGCGCCCCTAGGATATTGATGTCTATATAAAACAGCACTCCATCTCGAGTGTCTAATTAACGAATCTAACTAGTCTTTAGTCCTGCTCATGTTGAATTTATACACACACGCACACGCACACTAATAAAATCTTGGTATTTTTTCCCACAACTGATATCCGACTCCAGAGCAGAGCAGTTGGCAGCTGCAAGTCGAAAGTCTTTTGTTAGATATGCAAAGTAACAAGCGCAAAGTTTTGTCTAAACATTTGCTGCCTGCTCGTAGTTCTACATGCATTTAAGTCGCCCGAGCCCGGGTCTGGCCCATAATCAAGCGGGTGCTGCCAAGACGACGACAATCATTGCAACAAACATGGTTAGTTGCTGAAGAAGACTCTCTGAATTGTTTGGGAATTGTCAGCAGAGGCTGCTTCTGTGTGTGTGTGTGTGTGTGTGTTTGCTGGTGTGCCAGGCATTTATCACACAGTTGTCACAGCAGGCGCTGAGAACGGTTTGAGCAGTCGAGCGATGGCAGCCTAAATGTATGCCTTAAATTATGCAGACACCAGCTGAGATTGTCGGCTCTGTATGTGTGTGTGTGTGTGCGAGTGTGTGTGTGGCAACTTGTGCACTGATTGCAGCCAACTCATACGAAATTTTAATTGCCAATGTTGAAATTACGCAGCCACTGAAGAAGGCCCAGCAACCGCCCCCCCCCTCTCTACCCATTCGTCTGCCCCACCCCCACCCAAAACAGAAAAAAGATGCAAACTCTCAACTCAGTTTTCGCCTAACAAGCTCGACTGCAATCGTCTTCACTGTAAATCAGAAAGTTACAAGTTTATAGCATGATTTCATTAAATTTTATTTACAGCCTGCAACATTTGCATTCGCAGTGCCGCAACTTGGTCTGCCTCAACTGCCTCGACTGCTGCTGGCTCGATTCGTGTCTTCGTCTTTTCTCTTTATTATTTAACTTTAACTTTAGCTGCAAGTTAAAAATTTATCAACTTGTTTGCCATGTGAATTATGCTGCTTACGTTTCGCTGCCAAAACAGAGAAAAACTGTTGCAATTCCCATTTACATATATCAAAAAGTTGTTGTCAATTGCAACTGATTGTTGCTGTTGTTGTTGCTGTTGTTGCTACTGCTGCTGTTATTGTTGGCCACATAAAACCAATTTCAATTAATTGCCTGCCACATGAGACTCGTCGTCGAGCTGTTTTATGCTCTTAAAACTCTTGAAAATGCCTTTTATTGGCTTTCAGTTTTCACACTTGGCTGCCTGAAGTGCTTGCCAAAAATCTCTCTCTCTATGTGTGTGTGTGTGTGTGTGTGTATTTGCCAAGGCAACAACATTTCGGTTTGTCAGTCAAACACACACTAATACACACACACACACATATATGCAATATTTGTGTAAATTATGTATCGCAATTGCAGCTGGGGAAAAATTGAAAATCTCAAAGAGCTGCCAGTCAGCCATTGTCAATGTTTAAGCTAAGCCTTTCAAATTGATTGCAATTTCATATTCACAAATAAAGAATAGAGCAAGCCGACAAAAAATTCTCTTTCTAAGGTCAAATAATTGCAGTTTGATTATGTCTAGAATTTTGTAAATTTCTTTGTTCAAGGATAATCCTCGGCACGCCCAGCATTGTGTGAAATATATTTTCCGCCTCACTGTGCTTACTACAAATCGTTGGCGGGCAGCGGGAGATTGAAATGAATTTGGAATTTATTTATTTATTTTGTTTTGGATTACTCTGGATGAACGAAGAAAAGTTATTCCTCGTAAACGGTCGAGTCATGGGCCAATTTTGTAATATTTTTTTAATCTTTTACAGTGAATTGGCCATTTTAATTTTCTGCATATTAAGTGGGCCAATTGGAATTGGAGAGGATATGCACTAGAATCGACTATCGATACATAGTTGAAATGCTATCGATCATTCACTGTAGTGCCTGAAATGTCATCAAGTGGAGTAGATAGAGTAGAATAGTAGTATTGAATATATTATAGTATAGTATAGAGTTTTATAGTATATTTATATGTATATAGTAGTAGATGTAGATAGCAGTAATAATAATAATATGTTAAATTAATAATTAATATGTTAAATTAATTAAAAATATTTATTTAATAAAATTCAAATTTAAGTTAAGCTGTAATGCATTTGATATATATTATAAATTATAAGTAGAAGAATGCATCTTGTTAACTTGAGGGTTGACTATCGATGATTGATTGCTATCGATAGTTTTAGATAGATTTACTAATGTGCTATGCTATAGTATCTATTGAAGGAACAGCACTTTAATCACTTAAATAGCAATCGGTCATTTAATATAATAATATCGATACTGAATGAGATCAGCTAGAGGATTAGATAGTAGCAAATTCTTGTGAAGGATGACAAAATTCACTACAATAGCTATAGAGCTGACTATCGATAATTTACTTAAGTAGAACTGCAAGAGACCTGCGATAGATAGATAGCGAGCAGCGAAAATAAAATAAAATTAAATAGAAATATTAATATAATAATATTTTTATTTAATTAGAGTTAAAATACATTTAAAATATATAAACTAAATCAATAAGCAAGCAAAGGAAGTCAAATAAAATATTTGTTTAAATCTTAATCACGAACAACTACTATTCCATCTAGTATCATGTATATATATACATATATATCTCTGTAAAATCTCAATTAAATATGCTGTGCCATGTTATTTTTGGTCATTTGCTTTCGCAGCTGTCCATTTGTCGCTGGTCCTTTGGCCAAGTGTAATTGCAGCAGTTCCTGCCGTGGCTGCCCTGGCTAAATAAGCGTAAATTGCGCCATTTCGATCGCATTAACTCACAAATTAGCTGCTAATTAATTGTGCATTAAAATATCGAACAATGCTGTACAAATGGAATACATAAATTAAATGCAGCACGAGCAGCAGGAGCAGCAGGAGTAGCAGCTGCTTTCTCGCTGTTGTCCTTGTTTGACCAAATGGATGAATTTGTCGCACTCATTCGGCCACACACTGTGGCGGCTTATGCATTATTGAAATCTAGTTAACACTTGCTATTTGTTGCTGATTGAAAAATGCCAACGAGACAAGAAAAGCCGAAGAAGAAAAGCCCGGGGCGAGCCCAAAGGAAAGGCCCACACATAAAGATGATAATAAAAGACAGTCACACTCGACTGGCCAGGGGGCGCATCATTGAAGGAGTATTGAATAAATTTCAAAGAGAGAGCCAGAGGGAGAGAGAGCGAGAGAGAGAGTGAGTGAGTGTGTCAAAAATGGAGAGTCCTCTATACTCTGTCCCCCCTGTATAGGCATGGAGGCTGCAAAATATTTCAGTCACGTTTTAAATGTAAAAATCTCAATCACGTGATCGAAATGCGCGCATTCAAAATATGCACAAGCAAGCATCCAAAAAGTCAAGCAGACAGAGACAAAACTAGATAGAAGGAGAGAGAGAGAGAGAGAGAGAGAGAGAGTGTGCACGAATGAACTGTAGTGTTCGGCCTGGTTTCTGGGCATTTGGGCCAGCTGTAAATCGAAATGAAGCCCAAAACCGAAAATAAAATGTGGCTGCGGCTCTTAACAGGTACTTGCTGAATCGATGATTTAATGTCCCCTCATCTAATGATGATGCTGACGATGATGATGATTCTGTTGCTGTTGCTGTTGCTGTTGATGTCGTTGCTTGTATTTGTGGCCAGCTGCTGGCTGGGCATTCGCTCAAATTGCATAAAATATGCAAAAAGCTTAACAAACTGCGCGCATCGTTGATTGAAATATCGAAAAATCAAGCTCCATTTACAGCAGCACCTGTAATGCACACTCACGCACACACTCACACACACACACATATGTCGAGTGCAATGGCAACTGCTGCACAATGCACGCTACAATTTCCGTTTCCGCGTATAATTTTCACACCTCAGTCTGATTGAATTGTTCGTCTGGTTCATCATTTGATTTTCCATTTTTCGCGCGCCCGCTCTGTGCGATTTTCTTTTATTTTCGGACAGAGCACAATATGTTAATACGAGTGCACATTAAATGGCTGCCATCTGCCTGATTGCCGTCGCATTTAATTGTCAGTTATTAATCCACCGAGCTTAATCGCCTGCAATTGCCCCGCCCCTCCCCCCCACCCCTCACCTATTTACCAAATAATAGCATATGCACTGCGGGCAGAGTAATTTCTATTTAATGGCCAGCCAGGGAATACGCCCCAACTGCAGAGCAAATAAATGCGAGGTATATAAAAAAAAAAAGATGAGTAGGATTACAGTAAAAAGTTTGCAAATAAATGAATTTGTAATATTTATTTAGTATTTCGATTAATTTAATTGAATTTTAATGAATTTTTAATTTATAATATATTTATTTTATATTTTATATTTTATATTTTATATTTTATATTTTATATTTTATATTTTATATTTTATATTTTATATTTTATATTTTATATTTTATATTTTATATTTTATATTTTATATTTTATATCTTATATTTTATATTTTATATTTTATATTTTGTATTTTATATTTTATATTTTATATTTTATATTTTATATTTTATATTTTATATTTATATTTTATATTTTATATTTTATATTTCATATTTTATATTTTATATTTTACATTTTATATTTTGTATTTTATATTTTACATTTACATTTTCTGTTCCTTATATGGAAGTCCGTCTGTAGCTGACAATAATATTTATTGAATTGATTTAAAAATGCCAAAATTTAGCTGTCCATTCTGTTGTCACGCCCACGCCCACGGCCACGCCCAGTGGCAGCTGCTGTTTGACCCTATCATTATTTCAGCGCAAATGTTGTGGCATTGCGCATACGACGCGTTGGCAGCCGAATAAAAATTGTCGCTTATACATACGCAATTTTTGGACGCTGGTCAACTAAGCAGCGGGTGCTAAATGTTAAATGTTAAATGTTAATTTCCCCACAGCAATGACTGTGCACCAGCAACAGCAACAACAGCAGCTAGCATAACAACAGAGAAATTTTTAGTTTCATTTCGTGCGGCGAAAAATGAACATGCAAATGGCCTTTTTATTATGGACATTATTGCGTCCGAAAAATGTGCTATTGAATGCATTAGTTGTGTGTGCGTGTGTGTGTGTGTGTGTGATTGGCAATCAAGTCCCGCTGCGGTTTTGTTCGCCATTCATATGCAAAAATTTCTCATATATATTTTTAGCCCGCAACAAAAAATCAATTTGTAAATGTTTTTAGTGGCATTGCAACTTTGACATTTCGCTCACAGCTGTCATTGCTGTTGCTGTTGCTGTTGTTGTTGTTGCGTTTACATTTTTTCCCTTCTTTTTTTTTTTTGTTGTTGTTGCATCTGTCTGCTGGCCACTGGCAACTGACCCCATTGGCAGCGCTGTCCGTTTGTAATTAGCGATTGCCCACTCAGAGCTGCCTCTTTGTACTCTGCTGTCTGCTGGCGCTACTCCTCCTCCTCCTCCTGCTCCTGCTACTGCTGCCACTGCTGCTGCTGGTGCTATTTGGGGAGTTTTTGACCTCAATTGCTTTGTCACCATTTCAATTTGCAATTTCAGCCATTAACTAGTTACACTCAATGCAATTAAACTTGCACTTTTGCAGCAGCAGCAGCAGCGGCAGCAGCAGCAGGAGCAGCAGCAGCGGCAGCAGCAGCAGGAGCAGCAGCAGCAGCTGAGCTACTCATGCGAATGGGGCAAGGTAGTGCGCGCCGTGTTGCAAGTAGTTCACGCGAAACTTGGCCAGCTCGCAATTTGCAGCTCGCTCGATTTGTGCTCGGTCTGTCCCCAGCCAGCAGCAGTCGCAGTCGCAGTTCCCATTTGGCTGCCACGCCCACCTGCTCCACAGAACGCTGCCTCAGTCCTTCATTCAGGACATGCTGTTTCTGTCATGTTGTCAGCGGTCTGTGCAACCGCAATGTGTTGCTGTTGTTGTTGCTGTTGCTGTTGTTGTTGTTGTTGTGGCATAGAGTGAAAGTGTGGGGCACTCAACATAGCGACACCAAATGCCGAACATCCCGTTGCCCGGTGCGTTCCATTGGAATAATTTGAAAATGGGAATAATAAAAAAACGAAGAGGAGCAAGAAGCAACAGCAAAGAGAGAGTGAGAGCGAGAGGCGAACAGTGTAAAAATTGTATCTTCTCATTGAGTTAATTGCAAATTGGATGAAATTGTAATTTTACACTTCATTTCATTCAATTCATGGCTGATTGACAATTTAGTTTTTCATTAAGGTGGCCCCAGCGACGGGCGACAACGTTAACTGGATCATCGATACGTGTGGCAGACGGCATGTGGCATGTGGCAAGCGGAACGTAGCAGAGCAACTGGCAAACTTGGAGCAATTCATATTTTGATATGCATTTTCATATATGGGCTGGTAATTGTAATTGTAATAGCCATACAGTCGAGTCTTGATAAATCGAAAATCGCGATAAATCGAAAGCAATTCTATGCCCTTGAAAAAAGTTGTTATCGATAATTCTCGATAATTTGAGTTTTTAAGTAAATCGAATGATGAATTCATTATCTGCCTATCCAATTAAAACTGTATCGAGTCCTTCGACAGATATGCAACTGTCTTTACATAAAGAACTCAAACTTCTCACGTTTGATGAGCTGAGGGAAGGCACAGAGGAAATGCAGCGAGGTATTATCGAAATACTGAAGCCTACTCGCAGCAGTATTACTACCGGTTCGACCTTTAAGGCGAGTGAAGCGACAAAGATTTGGCCAAGATGCATGGACGGCAGTAAGATGACCTCCATTTTGATTCCTCTTATTTTCGATTAGTGTTACTACCAATACTACTACTACTTCTGCTACTATTACTACTACTAGTTCTACGACTATTACTACTACTACTACTACTAGTTCTACTACTATTACTACTACTACTTCTGCTACTATTACTACTACTAGTTCTACGACTATTACTACTACTACTACTACTAGTTCTACTACTATTACTACTACTACTACTACTACTTCTACTACTATTACTACTACTGCTACTACCAGTTTTACTACTTCTACTACTATTACTACTACTGCTACTACCAGTTTTACTACTACTAGTTCTACGACTATTACTACTACTACTACTACTAGTTCTACAACTATTACTACTACTACTTCTACTACTATTACTACTACTACTACTACTAGTTCAACTACTATTACTACTAATGCCATGCCGTAACTCCCATCGATTTCATATGTATTTTCACGTTGAGCCAAATCTCGCTCAGTGAAATATTATACAGCATAAATGGTTAATATTAAATCTTTAGCTGCATTTGGACAGCGGGCAGCGGGCAGCGGGCAGCGCAGCTTGTTTAGTGAATGCATGGACGGCTTTTATGTTGAAGTGGCTCGTGTCCTGACGCAGGACACATGAATTATTGACGGGCGTGCAGCAACCGCGGAAAGTTTTGCGAGTGTGCATGGCAAATGTTGCGCATACGCAGCGTTGTAATGCACTTGCTTTACGGCGTATGCACAAACAGGAGTCATGAAGCAAGCTTAAAGTTATGAATTCTTAAAATATGTGATTTATTTGTAGCGAAACTTTCATGCACACACCCACACACACACACACCCCCACATACACACACACACGTGAACTAACTGAAGCTGAAACAATTTTTTTTTGCTTGTTTTTCGTAGCTGCATCTATTTTTTATGGCGCAAAGTTTGCGTTGTCACGTGACTGGCGTGGAAAATGGGGAGTATTTATGTAATAAAAAAAATAGAGAGGGAAAGAGAGAGAGAGAGTAGAGTAAAAAAAGAGATGGCATAAGTAGCTGAGCCTGCGACCAGGTAGCTGCCGTGTCCTCGTGGAGAGACGTGTGTCGAAACGCGCCGGAAATGCCATTTACAGCAGACGTACTTCCGTTGCTAAAAAGAAAGAAGCTCTTCCTCTTGCCGGTGATGGGGGCGGGCTCCATATATAGCGAGAGCGAACTGTAGCATATGCACTGAGACTAGAGACTAGTCGCTTTTGTTTTAATATTCATATTTTAGCATCAGAAATTATTCGTTGAAATTAAGTTGCTTTATGCACGCACAGCAGCGTGTTAGAGCGAGAGAGAGGGAGGGAGAGGGAGTCCTGGCAGCGCAAGGAAGTGAGCTTAAAAGCGACTCGGACGAAAATGCTTTGAATTTAAAATCTGCAATTTTCTGTTGATTGCCGCAACCGAGCCAGCCCGAGTGGGCGGGGCAGCAGGGCCGAGCAAACGTGCAGTTATAGTGTAACAAACAAGCGCTGTGTTAGCCTGCGTGCCAGCCAGCGGTTGGCAGCGGGCGCAACACCAACATCAGCAGCATCAGCAGGAGCAGCAGGAGTAGTAACAGCAGCAGCAGCATCATCACAACTTTTGCGTAAAATTCCAGTCATGTGTCCCTAACAAATCCCTGCATTATTCATGAAATGATAAGATGACTTTGTGCTGGCTTCGTAGCCGTCAACGCTGCCGCCGCTGCCGTTGCCGTCGCCGCTGCTGCTGCCGCTGCTGGTTTATTTTTTTCACAGTATCTTTTGCTGTTCTCGTTATAATTTCACATGCAGCTGCTGCTGCTGCCGTTTCAAGGGCCACATTTAAGTGGCAACTATCGTTGCCTTAACAACCCACACAGCAGACAAGCATGCAGCTTGCATAAACGCAATTAAATGCAACTCAAATATAAATGCCGCAACTCAAAGGGCTGTCAACTTGTTGTCAAAAGTTGTTGGGTCATAAATATGGTAATGCCCATAAACAGGTAGCTCGTGGGAAAGCTGTTAGCTAATTGCCTATTAGTTAACTGCCAGCAAAAAACTTTGGCAGCAACAGCAGCCGCAACAGCCTCAATGGCTGTTAAGAGTCGGGCAGAACGAGCCACTGTTAAGTGCAGCTGCTGTGCTGTTAAGAATACTAACAGTAGCAGCAGCTGCACTGCAACAGCTGCTGTTAATGTTAGGCGTTCGCTGCTTAACAGCACGGTCAAGCACACTTAACAGCGACAGCTGCGCTAACATTAAATACATGCAGCTTAACAGCAGAGCAGATGGCTGTTGACAACACAACTTTAGGCTGCCCACTTAACAGCACCGCTTAGCACTATTAGCAGCCAGCTGCTGTTAACAGCTTAACAGCCAGCCACAAAACTACAAATGCGCTGATGCGCTCCCTCTCTCAATCTCTCACACTCTCTTATCCTGCTGTAATGGGCCGTCGTGTAAACGAGATGCTGAGAGAGGATGCCGCTACAGCATTACAATTACACGAGCAGGACGCGGGCGTCGCTGTCGCAGCATCCACGACAGCCACGAGCGACGCTGACGAAGCAGCGGCCGATGAGCAGACGTGTGCCTCGCGCTGCTGGCGCTGCCGCAGCTTCAGTCAGTTCGTAAACTCGAAGCCGCGCGGAGATGCTTTGGACGATGTTACGCGCCGCCTAAGACAAAAACCAAAAGAAAAAAAAAACAGCCAAAACAAAAAAAAAGCAAACAACAACAAAAATCGAACGTTCAGAGTGACAACAAAAACAAAAACTAAATAAAATCTAAAGAAAATTCAAAATCAAAATACACCAAATAAAATATACTTTACAGTTAAACAAAGTGTTTATTAATATTGAATGCAAACAAATTTTGGAAACTTTGCGAAATGAAGTTGAATAAAGCCTGAAACCGTTATGAAGTCGCCGGACAAACTGACTAATTGAGCGCGGAACTTCCGTTTCCGTTGTGTGAGCTCACAACTGTAAGAGCAAGCGCTTAGCCAGATTGGCAGGCGGTGTGAAGGCGGGCGGGGGCGTGGCTGGCATATTCAAATATTAAACACACGAATTCGCTTGAATTTGGCATTTAAATTATTTAAGTTGACAAAACGCAAACACACACACACACACACAGACAGAGCGACAGGCCACGCCCAGCTAGCGCCCTTGTTTCCTGTTTTGATGTGCTCGTTACTTGGGCTTGCCCCTCTGCCTCCTTCAATTTGCCTTGCCTCGATTGCCCATGCCCCCTTTCAGCTGTCTCGCTCCTCAATTACTTATGTTACTTCTCTTGCTCCTTCTGCTTCTTCTGCTTCTTCTTCTTCTCTTTTTTATTTATTTTTGTTGTGTGTGTGTGTGTGTTTTCAAATGTTTGTTATTTATTTATAACGACACAGCCAAATGCCGAGCACATCCTTTGAACTTTTCTGCATGAGTTTGCAATTGTGTTGATGTCACATACATATCGAGGTGTATAGTTGTGTGTGTGTGAGTGTTTTTATTTCTCTTTAGCTACAGCTTCAGCTACAGCTACTGTTTCGCCTTTGACGCTGCATTCAATTAATTTCATTTGCTGCTGCCCTCGTCTCCCCTCTCTCTCTCTCTCTATCTATCTATCTGTCTGTCTGCCTGTCTCACTGGCTCCATTATCATTTAACTTGGCTTGCAGCTACAGCATTTCCATTTGGCCTTTGTGCCGCATCGATTGCTATTGAAATATTAAACAATTCACTCGACGAGCAGCTACAAAATAATATAATAAATAACTAACGCTGACAAAGTCACAACGATTTCTATACAAACACACACACACACACACGCACATGTATGAATAAATAAAAATATATATTTTCATCTGTGCAGCATAAAGTAACAACAACAACAACAACAACTCCCGTGCAACGCTATATCAATTAAGTTTTTCAAACAATTTTCCGAGGCAACAAAAACAAAAAAAAAATAAAAATAAAAATACAAAAAAATGGATTACGCCTCGCTGCTGTTTCTCTTCAGCTGCACATTAATTGGTAAGTATATGATGGCAGCCACTGTTGTATGTACATATATTTCCTTTCTTTCGGTTTTCAGTTTTCAGTTTTCGTTTTTCGCTCTCCCATTTGCCCATGGCCTGGCTGGCGTGCGTATTAGCGGCGCCGGCCACGTGGCGTATGCGTAATGTGCATTGGCTGCATTTCATTGCGGCTATCGCAATCGCAATCCGCTTAATATTTATTATTTGTTGTTGTTGCTCTTCTCGCATTGTACGCCATTTGCCTCATGTTTTTTTTCCCTTTTTTTTTTTGTTTGCTTCGCCCTCAGCTGCACCGCAAATCAATATTGACAAAGTTTTACGCCCTCGGCGTTCGGCTCAGCAGCTGCCGCTTCTAGCCGCTTGTGTCCGCTTCTGGCCGTCAGCCTTTGTGCCTGGCTGCTCTTTTAATGACTTTCGCCATAATTCCAACTGCTGCGAGTGCAATTCCAGTGCACTGCAGTTGCACTGCATTTGCCGTTCATTCAATTTCACTCGCAGTTGCCTTTGCTGCTGACGCTGCCTTTTGGCACTTGGTAATTTGTGCTGCCGCAACTTTTGCTTTGCTGCCTCTGCCGCTGCTGCCTCTGCCTCTGCCACTGCTGCTGCACAGCTTGAGTGCAGTTTAAAGTTAAATTGTATTTCGGAAATGTTCGCAATTAGGCAGCCTGCCAAAGGCATCGCCTCCATCGCCTACTGGCACATAAATTGCCAATGGCAATGGGGCAATTAATTTGCAGCGCATTAAATGAGCTGCCATTTGCCCAGTGGCAAACCAACAACTCCATTTGCCATCCGCCACAGCGACTCCTGCATCTAGTTGGCAGAGCGAGCATGCACTTCTTCGAGAGAAAACAAGAGAAAAGTTCTTTCATTTTCAAGTCTTCAAAGAGATAAACATCTGCCCTGCGTACATATTCTCCTGCTAGGAATAATAATGACTTATATTAAGTGGCATCATCATTTCTCGAAGTGACATGCATTAAACTTCCATTTCATTATCATTGTCATCATCAGCATCATTGTGTTTTATTATTATAGTATCATGCATTACTGAGAGTGATTATATTGCAATGAAATATTTAAATATAATAAAATTATAATATTAATTTAAGATAATATTTAATAATAATGAAAATAGAAAGCAAAATATTCATGGCACTGATAATGAATCAATATCATGATTTATTTTCTTAATTTTCACTGTCATCATTATTGACATAATCCGATTTTATAACTAGTATAACTTTAGTTTATCTTTCAGATTTGCTCTATCAGTCTCTCTTTAATTCTTATAATATTCATTTACATTCTTTTCTTTTCTAATTTTTATCCTTATTCCTATGATCATTCCAATTAGCATTATCATACATATTTTCTCATTCTTATTAATATTATTGTACTTTTTGAAACCCATACTCCTTTGTAATCCTTCTCATTCTTATTCTTATAATCATTATTTAGATTACCATTATTATTATCGTTTGCATTATTACATTATTGCTACAGAATTATATCTCATTTTCATTATTCCTAAGACTATCATTATCACTTTAATTATCGAATAATGCTCTTTCTTATTGAACTCATTCGTATTATTATTGTCATTCTCTTGCTCATTCTCTATTCTGCGCATTATCATTATCATCATGATTCTCAGTGAAGACATCTCATTATCATTAGCATTAGCATTAGCCCATTATCAGCAGCCGATTATCATTGGCTTTTCAATACGATAAGCAGCATCATTAGCACTATCGTTATCATGGCCCACAGCATGATTATTGGCATTACCTCGTTATCATTAACTTATATTCATCAGCTCAGAATGATTGCCTATTCAATGATAATATGCTAATGCATTAGCTAATTTCTCATTTCTCATTATCATTATCATTAAATTATCTATGAGATCAGAAACCACTTCGTATTTTAACACATTGACAATGTGATTTTCTTTTTTTTTCAACCTCTTTCTGAGTCAATTGTGTCAACACGTTAACAAACACAGCCAAGATTTCCTTCGGCAAATACACCTTTAACTCAGGCCAGACTTAGCCACATTTTGCTTAGAGCCAGGCTGCAGCTCTCCCCCCTCAATCTTTATTAAGTAAACTACAAGCTTTTGGCAGAGCATAAGAAAACTTTTGGGGCTAACCAAGTGCTGGTGACATATATTTCACTTGCAATCCCCCGAACACATTTGGGGCCATTCATTCAAGCGCTCGACAAAGGAAACACATTGCCAGGGATACCATTCAGGAATTCATTGCACAAACACACACACAAAAACATGCACACACACACACACACACACACACACACACGTACACAATTGACATAGAAAAGTTTTGTGCTCGTTTCGATGTATTTTTTAATAATTTACGCTTATTTTACAAAGCTTTTGCGCGTGTTTCGGTCACTTTTAGCTCGGCTAATGGAATTAAATATTGTCCCTTCCATTTCAATTTGCAGCAGCTCTCACTCTCCCTCTCTCTCTCTTTCTGTTAGTCTCTATGTTATCTGCTGTAACATAAAATGTTGTGGAAGTATGCTATATTATCTCTTGATTTTATTATATATAGTAAAGCATTATTTTTGCTGCATACAAATCAGGCCGCTTAGCAGCCTCAGCTCAGCTGAAACGCCCATAAAAATAACCACAGACATATCTATTTTACATATATATAGAAGGAGAGAGAGAGAGAGAGGGAGAGATGTATATACACATATATAGAAATAGATATTTGCATAAACGTCTCGAGCATCTTTAAATGAATTTATTACCAAACTTTTGCCAGCGCGTCCTTTGGCAAATTCATATGTAAATTTATCTAGCCACACACAGAATTTCTCTCCATCTCTCTCTCTCTCTCTCTCTCTCTCTCACTCTCACTCTGTGGTTGTATGTGTGTAAGTAAGTGTGCTTGCCAGCATCAAATAAAAAGTGTGGCTTAATTAGCAATGTATTTGCATATGCCATGTGAATCGGAACAAGTTTTTGTCTTTGACCAACACTTAAAATGTACATAAATAATTAACAGTGTTGGGAATAGTGTTGCAAATATTTGCAAATATCTAGCACGACGAATTAATGGATTCAGTTTCATTTATTAAAAGCCATGCGGCAAGGTAAACCAAGACCAGAGATAGAGAGAGAGAGAGAGGGAGAGGGAGGGGGACAATCGGGCTGTCAGTTTGCGTTACGTATTTCTTATCAATTTTTTGGCTAGCCAACAGAGCCAACGTATGTATGTGGCATGCGCTTATCGCTGGTTGCCCCTGCCGCAGCTGCAGCGCCACAAAACCGAGACCTAAACATATGCCTGGCCAGCAGCAGCAGCAGCAACAACAACAACAACAACAACAACTATTTTGCATATGCATTTCATGAAATTTGAAATTTATTCGATGCGAGTTACCTGACCAAGAGCTGCTGCTGCAGACCCAAACCCTTGCAGCAGTGCCTGTCAAACTGCAGTTACTAATATATTCCATTCTCTCCCTCTCCCTCTCTCTCCCTCTCTCTCTCTCGTTGCAGATATGCAGGGCATCTCGGCGCTGTTTGTAACGGACATCAGCGTGCCGGAGATTGTGGACTTTCGGGACAATGTGACGCTCTCCTGCAGCTACGACATGAGCGGGCACACCCTGAACTCGGTCAAGTGGTACAAGGATCGGCTGGAGTTCTTCAGGTGAGCAAGGATGTGACAATTGCGATTGCGGCAGCTGTGTGAGCTTTATGAATTCGCCACAGATATTCGCCGCTAATGCGTCCGGTCTACATGACATTTCCCGTGGCCGGCATCCAGGTGCTCGACGGCAAGTACTTCTGCAACGAGTCCACCTGCCGTGTGGATCTCAGCCTGATGGGCGCCAAGTCGACGGGCAGCTACATGTGCGAGGTGAGCGGCGATGCGCCGCACTTCAAGCTCGCCGCCAAGGAGGACAACATGACGGTCGCAGGTGAGCAGCGCTGCCTGGCCACATCTGGCCAATCAGCCAATCAGCCAATCAGCCATGAGCCATAAGGCACTTAACGCATTTCGGGGCTAATTTGCTCCGCTCATTTGTCGCAGCCCTGCCGCAAAGTGACCCACTCATCGAGGGCTTCAACTCGATGTATCGCTTGGAGGAGTTCCTCAGCGCCACCTGCTCCTCGGACTACTCCAGTGTGCCCACGAAGCTCACCTGGTATATCAACGGCGAGCAGGTGAGACCTTACCGCCCATCCGCCCATCCGCCCGTCCGCCCCACCAACTCTGACACTCTCCTCCCATTTTTGCTTTCTCTTCGGCATGCAGCCCATGCTGGGGGAGCTGCAGCCCTTCATTGATACGACCATACCCGCCCACGACTACATACTGCGCCGGCAGCGCCTGCAGGTGCACTTCTACCTGCAGGGACACCGCTTCTACCAGGTCAGCAAGATACTCGAGCTCAAGTGTGTGGCCGAAATCGAAAACTATCCGGAGCTGCGGCGCGAGACGACGCTCAGTGCATCGCTCTCGCATTCCGATAATCTCAACAACCAGATGCTGAGACATCCAGGAGCGTGTGAGTATAGATAAATATATCTATATAATATATATATACTCTAGAGTGTGTTTATTTCTGTTTTTGAGTCTGTCCGAGTCTAGCCAAGATTCAGACAGCTATCTTTATGGCTGCCATCACAATCAATTACGTATCCATTCGACTGTCATAACTGTAATGAGTTCAAAAGCTCTAAGAGCATATGCTGTACTCTGTTTACACAGTAAACGTGGGTAGATTGCCTAGCTGTAATCTGAGTCTGCAGAGTGAAGTCTTGAGTAAAGGCTGCAGCTTACGCGTGTCAGACTTATATCTGATGTATTCACGCCCAGTTGCAGGCGATAAATTTTATTAACTGCAAATCAATAGCTGTGTGAACAGAGTACAATCTACATTTTGAGCACTTATCTTCCGTATATACATATAGATAATTGATGTTCATAATTTAAAAGGAACTATATTTGGATTTAGCAACTTTCTTATTTATTTATACTTTTTTTTTTTAATTTATTAAATAATTTGTTTTTTGTTTATTTTTTTACATTTTTGTATTTACATTTTTACGTATTTGTGTTCTTTCTTTTAATTTATGTCTTTATAAGTTATTTAATTTATTTATTTATTTAATAATTTATTAATTTACTTAAATATTTTATATATTTATAATTTATTTTATTATTTTATTAATTGTTTTAAATATTTTATATATAAATATTTTTCATGTAATTATATTTTTATAATCTATTTATTTGTTCTTTTTTTTTAAATTAATTTATTTACCTGTTTGATTTTTTTAACTATTTAACTTTTTTTATTTAAATTATTTTTTTTTTTTCATTTATTTATTTATATATTTATTTATTTTTCATTTATATATATATTTTTTTTTACTTATTTATTAATCATTGGAGCTATATATATTATACTCATCTACTATATTTATATGTGCACACAGAAACTATTTTCACAACTGAATATACCCGTTTTCGCCAAATACAAATATATGATTTTTCAACACTATATATACCGTCTTAAACTATGAACAGCAATTTCTATATTTCGCAAAAACGTATCTCACTTTTTATTCCGTTACAAAGTATACAAGATATATAGAAGCTAAGTTTATTATTTGTTTTATTAGATGATAGATATGGATCGTATATAATATTTAATTCATAAGTATATCACCAATCACTTACTCTAAAGTATAAATAGCTTCACATATAACAGTATTACTTAATATTAAACAAACCTCCCATTGCATAACTCGCATAATTAATTCTTCATCTTACATCTAAGCTGAAAGTTGTCTCATCATGTCTAAATGTGCCTTACTTCACTCCCTATATCAGTCTGCTACAATTTCTCTGCCTTTATTTACCACTCTGACACAGCCTCAGCTGCAGCTGACTGTAGATGCTGTCCCTGGCCGAGGACCAGCTGCCTGATTTGCAGCCTGCTTGTGATAATTCTGCTTACGCAATGCGCTCAACGTCCATCATGAGCGCTCACATCGGCAACGGAATCGCCTCGCTGCGAGACGGCGATGGACAGTGTGGCAAATATATCAGCAAATTAGTTAGTTAGTTAGTAGAGCAGGCTGCCAGAGCGAGACAGCAACATACTGGCGTCGAGTCTCATAGACAAAGAGTTTCGGGTAAAGGGCAAATCATGTTGAAAGATCCTGGCTCCGAGTCGGTCGCTTTGTACATATTTAGGGCGGAAGGCAGTGGCAAGAGTTATATAATATAAATACACTAAAAACATAAATCTATATATGTATACAAGAAATATATATATAAAACATATATTAAGTGTAAATTAGAATAAAAATCGGAAGAGCAAATGAAGCCATTTAATGCGTTGTTTAGTTGACAAAGGCAACTCAACTGAATTTGATTAAATAATTTTAAATTTATTTATATTGATTATAGCTCATTTCATATAAAAATCTTTAAAAATGATAAATTTTTAGTGATATGTTTAAGATTTATATAACTTAATTTAGTTAAAAATATAATTTGTTTTTATTATATTAAGCCTAGTTAAAGTGCTTCCAAAGCACATTAAAGCTTTTTTAATTTTTAAATTTGCATTGCATACAATAAAATTAACTTTTTAATTATTCATATATTATTTTTTTCAATTATATTTTAGTTTATTTTAACAGCTAAAAGTCCTTACAAGCTTATTAAAGCTTTTTTGTTATACAATTATTGTTATTTATTTATTTTATTTTATTTTATTTTTCATTTAAAACCATATTTCTATTGAGAACTTTATTTTATTAATTAGTTTTGCATTTAAATTTGTGCGCTTCTTATTTTTATTTATATTTATAATATCATTATCTTTTCATAAAACTAGCTAAATCGCTTTGAAAGCTCATTAAAGCTTTTATTTAAAATATCAGCCATATCTTTATACACATAAATCTACCTAATTTAAAACTAATAACAGCTTTACAAGTTTATTTAAGCTCTTACAAAGCCCTTTGTTTTACTATATAAAAATGTTTTAAAATATTCAAGGTTAAACAATATTTTTGTATGATCAATTTAATTACTTTTTTAAAATATAACATACACTGTTACTTTAGGCATCGCTTCTCAGGGAAGCCAACTAATATTTCACTGCATGTCTTCGAAATCAATTACAAAGAAAAATCGAAAATCGATAAACCGAAAATGTATTTCAAATTAAACTGCACTCGATGGTAAGAACGGCATTAGCAAAAGTTGTTCAATTCGCTTGATAAGCTCCGAGTTGAACGAACACGAATTTTTAATGTACATGTAAACATTTTTCAAATCTAATTATAATTAAAGTACACACACACACTCACACCCGCACACCACAATTTTATGCACATGAAACACTTTTCAAACGAAAAAAAAAATGAGAAAAACAAGTTAAATGCAAATTTAAATTTAAGAGACAGCAAGAGCCAAACATGAAATGTTTTCTGTGGATTATGCAAATGTTGTAAAAATCATTATGAACATAGCGGTAAATGTCTAGGTTAGGTTAACATTAATAAAAAGAGGAAAACAAACTGTAAATACAATTTTAAACATAACAAACAGAGGCGAACTAACTATAAATCAAGCTGCCACAGTCCCTACAAAAACGAAGCAGACAGCAAAAATAAACGAGTTTTTCCGAAATTAAAAATGCTCAAATCACACACAAAATGACAAAAAAAAAAAAAAAAATTACAAAAAATATATGCAGCAAACATTTTACATTAATGAGCTACTAGAAATAGAACTAAAAAACAAACATTATAAATGTACAAGAAAAAGAAGAAGAAGAACGAACTCACATTAATGAACATCAACTATTAAATCAAGTAAGAACATTGCAGTCGGGCATTACCGACTGCAGAATACTCATTCACGGTCCGAATGCTGCATTGCCACGCCCCTATGGGCGGAGGTATATATGCCATATTATAATGACTGTTGGCTATATTCCGAATTTCAAGCCTCTAGCGCTTCTGCCATCATCATTTCTATGCATTGCCACGCCCCTAATGGGCGGATCAGTTATGTTCGTGGGTATACTTGGGTATATATTCCAAATTTAAAGTCTCTCCACCTACAATAAAGATGAAATGGCATTCATATGGAAAGACGGACAGCAGGGCGGACAACCAATATACTCATTTTACTTTAGTGAATGAGTATAAACAATGAAATAAAAAAAAACTTGTAATAAGAGCCAAACTAATGTTAAGAGCAGCAAATAAAAATGATATAAAATTCGGATCTGATCAAAGCTAACAAAAAAAGAAAAACTAAATTAAATTAAATTAAATTAAATAAAGAATAACAACAAAAAAATGCTTTAAATACAAAAAAGGGAAATTGTAACTCGATATATGAAATGGAAAAGTCAAACGAAACACAATGTCGGGCACTTGTTAATCACTTTTTGTTATTCCGCATGCAATTTAATATGAACAAATTAACAATGCATCTCTCTATATATATAATATATATGTATATATATTATATTCCGTATATAATATGAGCATTACGGGCAACATGTATAAATTGATTCGCCTATTCATTCGCACTTCTTTTGGTTGTGAACTTGTTTTATTTTTCAAATAATGATTAAAAAAAAAGGAAATTAAAAAAAAATAACAAACAAACATAAAAAAGAAAACTCAATAAAAAATTAAAATGCATTCGCCAGTTGTTTTTCTATAAAATATTTCAGCTGAAGTCAATGATGAAGCAAAACAAACTCTTTTGCCATTTATTTAATATTGTTTTTGTATTTCATATAAAATGCAGACAAATAATATAAATAATTTATTTGCAAAAAAAAATGAGAGAAAATAAAAAGGTTTCGCACAACTGTGACAGTTATATTGCGCTAATCTGTGCAATTACACACAGATCGAGCTTAATTGCTGCTGCAGACAATCACGATGAATGCACTGCCAAATGGGCGTGGCACGGTTCATCTGAATCAGCTTTAAAAAAAAGGACTTGCAAATGAATCCATTCATCTCTTTCAGACTGTTCACAGTTCGTAGTATATTGACTGTTCACAGTGTAGATAATATGAACTTAAAGTGTATCAAATTCCAGTCTCTATATACATTTATCTAGCTTTCCAACCACTGTGCATTGATAAGGTAAGTGCTTGAGGTAGTATGAGCTGTTCGATATGACAACCGTGTGAGGTAAACAATGCTAGTGCCTTATATTCAAATATGTTTTCGGACTTCCAGTGACCCTATAAGTAGTCTAAATAAATTGGATGCCATTCGTTAACTATTGCTCAGCCAACTCTATGAGCATTAAAGATATGAGGTATTGCCGCCTCCTTTGGTAGTTTTATAGTGACAAGTCTGTGCTTTTATAAGATAGAACAAAGAGGTGTGCCAATTTATGGGATGTTAGATCGTAAACTCTTGTAAGTCAAAGATTCAAATAGTCGTAGCAATAATATTTCTCTACTTTACCCACTCTTATTATTTACACTTTCATACTTCTATCACCCTATCTTTTTAAGCTCTTCTCTCAAATTCTTCATTTCCATGTCTCAATCAATATCTGTCTGTATCTCGATAAGTATCTCTACCTCACTCTCTCTGTTTCCCTTGCTTTCTCATTGTCTCTCTCGCTCTCTCCTTACCTCTCTCTCCCTGTCTACCTATCTCTATCTCTACCTCTTCATCTCTTTGTCGTTCTTTAGCTGATCTTGATCTACATGCCTCCATCTCGCCCTATCTCACTCTCTGCCTCTGCCTAATTTTCTCTTCTTCTCTCACTACCCCTCTTTTCCTCTCGCAATACCTTTTGCTCTCTCCATCTCACTCTCATCTATATGGGTCATTCTTTCTCAGAAATTTCTTGTTTTCTTGTAATTTGTTAACCTTCAACACTTTCTTAAATACGTAAATTATGAACACTTCCTACTAGGCGCATTCGCATGAATTTCATTAGTTGAATATCTGTTTAATTTTCGTTTTCTTTGTCCTTCCACAGCCGAAAGTCGTTTGCCCAGCTAAGCTGTATGCATTTGCATACCTTGCTCATGTCCTGAGAGAGAGAAAGAGAGAGAGAGAGAGAGAGAGAGGGAGAGAGCGAGAGCTAGAGACAGATGTTTTGCCTGATGAAATGTACTTGCCTAATTTAAAATAATAACTTGTTTAAGTACGTAAATTTGCACAATTAATTATGCTAATAAGGGCTGGGCACGAGCCGCCGCTGAACCGCCAGAACGGGGCCAAAAAGGCAGTGGGCAAAAAGGCTTAAACAATAAAAAGGGTTAAATAATTAATTTCAATGCTGTTGCAATTAGTTTCCACTAAATTTTTCATGAGCTTTGTCCAGCGCGCTGACGACGCCAAAGCCAAACCTAGGCCAATCCATGATGCAAGGCCAGAAAAGACACCGAAAAGAAACCGAAAACCGAAACAGTAAAAAAGAGGCGAAAAACAACAAAAAAAAATTTGAAGACGAACAAAGGCCACTGCTGATGGCCACTTAATGAGCCACGGCCTGGACAGCTAATCAAATTAGCTGCCCGAGGACTTTTGATCTAAGACAAAGAGAGTGAGAGAGAGAGACAGAGTATATATGTGTGTGTGTGCGTGAATTTGGGCAACTTTTGCCAATGACGCATCATTTTGGCCAAGTGTCATATGGTGTGCTCGTAATTTATGTGATTTTAATTAGCAGGATGTCGTCCTGAAAGCCAAACCAGCCCAGCCCAGGCCTTGCCGTGCCGTGCCGTGCCAGGACACCCAACCACTTGTGACGCATAGCTGTCACATTCATGTTGTTCTGCAAGTAATTGAAATTAATTTTGCATTATTATAATTTATTTTCTCGCTCTCTTATATACATATATAAGTGTATGTGTATGTGTATGTGTGTGTGTGTGTGTGTGTGTGTTTTTGCCTGCAATTTGTCATGGAATTTTAAACATTTTCAATTAAGTGCCGCCCGGCTGGTGCACAGCAGCTTGAGCTGAACTGAGCTGAACTGAGTCGCCTCTAAGTTGGCCAAAAAAATGCGGCCGAAAATAAAGTGAAGTGAATTTTTCGCGCTTTGGCATTTGTCAAAGTTTTCGCAGTGATGCTCCTCAAGTGTCCTTTCTACAAAGTTCTGCCGCTGCTGCTGCTGATGCTACTACTCCTGCTGCTGCTGCTGCTACTCCTGCTACTCCTACTACTCCTGCTGCTGTTGCAGCCATTTTCGCCTGTTTGCGTTTCATTAAAATCCATTAAAATGCTGCAAATCAAATTAAAAGTTTCCACTTCTTCTGCGCTTTTTCTTTCAATCCTGTCTGTCTGCCAGGCAGTCGGCATCATTGTCAGCGCAGCCTTCATCAACTGCTTCGGCTTTGGGGCTGGCGTCTCGGCAGCAAATTCGAAATGACAATTACAAATCTTTGGCTCGCACTTTGCTTGGTTTTTATTTTCAGTTTCGGGCAGAAATTACTTTTTAATTTCTTTGCTAATTTGTGGACTTTGCATTCGATGCGAGTTAAATAAACTTGCAGTCGAGATTTACGCATTCATTGCGGTCACACACACACACACACACACACACACAACACGCGCATAATTGGTGTCTGCTATGTGGCATGGTCATGCATATAGCACTGATTTCCACTGATGACCCATTGACCCATTGACAGTCGTCGTCTACGTGCCCCACAATGACTCATTTGTATGTGGCAGACGCAGCGGCCTCTGTGCCAAACATGTCAAGAATAATAAACAGACACATTCACTCACTCTCGCCCGCTCTCCCACCTCCCATCTCCCGTCTCTGTCTCTCTCTCTGAAGTCAGCTCTGTATTGGCATTCAAGCAGTAGCATCGGCACGCACTCGACAGATGGAGTCTTCTTTCTACCTTGCTCTCCTTCTGTCAGCAGAGATTTCAATTTTGAGTCCCTAACTGCTTAACTGTAATGTTTCCCAGGCCCTGCGAAATATTCATTTCGAATTGTGCTCAATGCTTTAAGTTCATCTCCTTAGAATTTCAGATGTTAAGCACATTTTTGCCTCACATTTAATTGAGTTTCGCATTGAAATGCATTTTCCGTTTAGCAAATACTCTGCATTGACTTTTGTTTTTATTGCAAAGTTGACTTTCTTATTTTTTTAATAAAATTTTTTTCCGGTTTACGATTTAAATTTGTTTCATTTACCTTTAATATGTTAATGTATTGTAATATATGTAACTTATATACTATACATCAATTTATAAAATATCTATAATATAAATAATATATGTTTGTAATTTTTTTCGTTGGTAAACAGTTTTTACTTATTTATTTACTTATATATTTTTTTATTTATTTATTTATTTAATTGTACTTTAAAGTTTGTTGTAATTTTTGTTTACTTAATTTTTTATTGGTAAATAATTTTTTATTTATTTATTTTTATTTTATTTGATTTATTTTCATCATTTTTCATTTATTTTATTTATTGCATTATTTTTTGTTTTATGTATTCTTTAGATAATTGTTATTTATAATTGTTCCCTATTTAGAACCATAATTTTTTTAAATAAATTTATTTTAATAAAAACTTTCAATATTTTTACGTTATTTTTGTTTTTTTCCCAATTTAAAAAACATTTTTGAGAGCTCGACATATTCAGATACTTTCATTGACATTTATTATCAAAATTTTATTAAAATTTTTATATATATTTATTAATATTTTATATATATTTTA
Organism: Drosophila navojoa; assembly: GCF_054131105.1. Lineage (NCBI taxonomy): Eukaryota > Metazoa > Arthropoda > Insecta > Diptera > Drosophilidae > Drosophila > Drosophila navojoa. Next base: position 4,674,815 of record NC_142890.1, on the reverse strand, counting down.
TATTTATATATATATTTGATTTTGATTTTAAATCCCTCCATTATTTAATAGGTCAGCTAAAGCGATTGTATTTTCGACATTTATGATAAAGTATTTATTAATTAAATTTTTATACAATAACAATATTTTAGATTCAGATTCAACATAGTTTTAGTAAAAAATTTATAAATATGTTCTATGTTAACTTTCACTCTATTTCTCATCCAACCTACCAGTTCATAAGTCCAGCATATCCACTCGCAGTCACTCGTAATGCCTTATAGGGTATAAAACAACGAAAATGGCATGTAAGGCAGTTTGCATGGGATCAATTGAAAAGAATTACTTGAAAACCCGCAGACGAATCGAAATGAGCGACGGGCGAAGGCGCTAACAAACACATGTGCAAAAATGTTGCACGAAAACAGCACGCAAGGACGACTCCAAAACGGGGGCCGGGGTGCGGCGGCGTGGCGCGGCCCGGCAGGCGCAGACAGCAAACGTAAACTCTTCAATAATTGAACGTGAAGTCATGAGGAAGCGATAAAATCAAATTGCTTCCTTAATGTGTGAAATTGATACAGGAAACAATTTTCCACATTGTTATGAGGCGCACATGGTCTCAGCATCGACAGAGACTTGGGCCATCAGCATCGATATGGGGGCCTGTAGGCCTCCAATATCTAGGCTCGCTCGCTGCCGCCGTTTGCTACAAGTATTTCGATTACAAACGTAATCCGGAATGTTTGGCAATCGCGAGTGCTGCCTGCTCGAGGAGAGGGGTAGGGGTGGCGACTTCACTGCGGTTAGCGGGCGAATGGGTGGGTGGAATGCCCGCCTAAACGAACTTCCAGTTAGAGTCGATATTATATTTCCAGCGTCTACTCGATACAGACGCCAAAACTTGGGCCCCAAATGCGGCGCACGGTCCATCAGCGCATGCATATATGCCTTTCAATTGGTTTACGGCCATTGGGGCGTGCACATTGCCGAAGTTGGAGTCGCAGTCGGCGCAGAGTCCGGCCGTAGTTCAGTTGGCATGTGCGTTTGTTGTTTGCTCGGTCTCTTGGCCGGCTTTTGCTAATGGCGTGGCTAACACGATTTGTGGTCGACCGCGAGTCGATACGTTGCCAACTCAATGCCGTGCCGCTCACCATGATGATGCTGATGATGATAATGATGAGCAAACTCAATGCCTGATCAAACATTCCGATTGGCTTGCCGCTGAGACTTGAATCAGTGCGCGCAAGAGCCAAAGCCAGCGCATGAGCCAAAGCTGAACTGATGGAGCACCCGCACCCGAACCCTCACCGGGTGTCTCACCTGGCCAATGTGCTTCAATTTCAACAGCGAATATTAACAATGGCCAACAACTACGCCAACAGCAGCCGCGTAGAACAATGTCAACTATACGCCGCATGCAGTTTACGTAGCCGTCGAGGAGTCGAGGAGTCGAGCAGCCGGAGCTGGGCTAAGCCCAACTGTGAACCTGAGCGACAAGCGCCGCTGCGTCAATGGGAAAGATGACGTTACGCGACAATTTTCCGCTTGAATTACGCTCCCAGTTCATGCTTCGTTTGCACAGCCCAAGAACACACAAGAGGAGTGCAGAGCAGCAGCAGCAGCAGCAGCAGCAGCAGCAGGAGCAGCAGCTGCAGAGGGAGAAAGACAGAGAGTAGAGGCTAAAAGTGAGAGAGAGAGAAAGAAAAAGAAATAAACGTTAGCAAATTTCCATTTTACAGCAAAGCCAGCAACAAAGACGCGACTCCAGCATCCGCATCCAAAACGGGGCACGCACCTGTGCGACAGATGCTGCGACAATCGAAGCAAGCTGTTGTTGTTGTTGTTGTTGTTGTTGCTGTTGTTGCTGCTGCTGCTGCGACTTTTGCCCCCTTCGCCTTTGCCTTCTTTGACTGTGCAAAGTCTCCCAGGAGAGATATTTAAGCCCTACGCAAATAATGATAAACTATAAAATCGCATGTTGCGACAAGCGAGCGCCGGTGGGCGAGGGCAGGTGGGGTGGTTGGGGCGGTTGGGCGCTTGTCGGAATAGAGCCATGGTAATAATATCGGGGAAATAAAAATGTGCAAAAAGGCGGAAAATAATTCAACTAAACAATGTACACGTATTACATAAATGGGATATAGCCCGTGATATTCAATTACCATGCTAATGGACAAAGGATCCAATTCGCCAGCTCAATGTGCATCCCCCAACGACTCGGTCGAGGGAATTGCAATTGGCGAATAAATGGAGCCGAGTTCCGCTGAATCGTCAAAGCAATTTATGTGCACAAATAACTAACCAACTATTTGCTTTAGTTTTTCACATTAAATACTACAGAGTTGAGGCAAGGAAATTGTGGGATAAGAAGATGATATATAGGCATATAGGCTAATCTATGTGAGGCATTTCACTTCACTTATTGTTATAATAATATGAAAATTAATGTTGTGCGCAAGAAATATGTATTTACAATACATTTCTATAGGTGAAATGATTGAATGCTATATTGATAGACTGGACTAAACTGAGCTCATTTAAAAAATTGAGTTAATCGTGTTCATTTATTTTATTTTATTTTAATATATGTATTTTAAATTATTTCAATTTATTTTTTTTTTTAATTTTATTATTTTATTTTATTTATTTAATTTAATTTAATTTTATTTTATTTTATTTTATGTTATTTTATTTTATTTTATTTTATTTTATTTTAGTTTATTTTATTTAATTTAATTTAATTAAATTTAATTTAATTTAATTTTATTTTATTTTTTATTATTAATTGCTCAATCATGAACATGGAGACGGCTGTTCACCTATATATGTATGTCAACCCTATATCTATACCTTTACAGGATCAAGGCGGCCATTTGAGTTAAATATTCTCCTGCAACTAATATAATTATAATAATAATTAATTATGAACATCACTAAAATCGTGTTTACTTATTTATAAAAAACAGATGTCATTTTAATATGGACAGACCTCTAGACGGAATAAGATTCCTTTAATAGTCTTTTTTTTTATAAAATTAAGATTATTTCTGAACATTATTCACAAAGAGTTTACAATTACTGAGAATTCTCCAATTGGGGCGAAAATAGGAATAAGAAAAGGAATATTTAAATTTCAATTATTATTTAAAGGTGCAAATCAGATGCAAATCACTTTGTTACACTTTGACATATTTAGTGGCTAAGCAAAGTGCGTAGTCAGCCCCATTGAACCGCGCAAAGTCGAATAACTCAAGCAATTTTATGTTTAGTATTAAATAACAATAATATCAATAGCTGAAGCACAAATGGATTTTCAAATATGTATGCAAAGGCGACTGCAGCTTGGCTTGTGAACTCTGAATTGCTCAGACAGAAAGAGAGAGAGAGAGGAAGAGAGAGAGAGAGAGCAAAACACACACAGACAGGCGATGATTGGAAACATTTACAAATATATTGAGACTATAAACATTTTAAAAGAAACAAAGGCTGAACAAGAAAAAAAAAAAACGAAGAGAAAAACCAAAATCGAAATCTAATAAAAATTTCCATATTTCTATGCGCAGTTAACTTTATGCGACATTTATGCGTGTGCAAAGTGTTAAGTGCGTAGACACACTCACGCACACACACACACACTCACGCACACACACACATGTAAAAGAGCAACATTTTGTGCTGCTGCTTGGCTGCCCCTGGGCAGAGCTTGGGCAGCATAAAGGCGGCGCTAGAGGCACGCAGTAAAATACTTATGAGTGTGCTGTAAGTACGTAATATATATGCGTATACACACACACACACACATACACATACATATGTATATAAATTTATGTATATATATATATATATCTTTTATCTTTGGCAAACTTTTCAACTTTTTAAAATCGTCTAGGCGAAGCTAAAATGAAAGGAAATTCAGACGAACTTTTCATTTTTCTTTTTCAATTTATTTTTTTTTGCATTGTTTTCGAATAGAACAAAACCCCATAGCTAGCTGGGCACGTGGTTTGGGGCACGCTTTGCGGCATTTTGGTGCTGTTGCCGTTGAAAGCCATTTGGCCAGCACACGCTGGCGAGCATTATTTGGTAAGGAATATGGCCACATTGCATTCGAGGCGTGAACGAGTGTGTGTGCCCTGCACTGCTCACCCTCTCCCGCTCTCTCTCCCTCTCACTCTGTGTGTGTGAAAAAGTATGCGCAAACTTTCGTAATTTATGTCATACGAAGTGTTAACCGCATGATGGCTGCACGCCGGATTGGATTTACATTGCTAAAAACTCCGGCTAGCGAAACTTCACCGGGTACCAGTTGCCGTGGCCATGGTCCTCTGCACACTCCCCGCTGTCCGCTGCCCGCTGCCCGCTGCCAATGGCTGGAGCGAACTTTTGCTGCCTTTGCAACTACTTTTTATTGGTGTTAAGTTGGGGTTCCCGGGCTTCTTAATTGTTTTTCGCTTTATGGCCAGTCCAAATATCAAATTAAATTTGCCTTTTATAGGTTCTGGTCAGCCACTCCCACTCCCTCTCTCTCTCTCCCGCTTTCCCCATCGAACTAATGAAAGTTATTTAAATAAGCAAACGCTCATTTGCCAGCGCCTTTTCAATGTTAGCTTCGATATGTTTTCAACTTTCCTTTGCTGTCCGTCTTCATCGTCATCCTCTCCATCGTCTTCTTCTTGCTCTTTGCCGAAAGTCATTTACAGCGCCATGGGCGGTGCGCTTACAAATTTGTATCTCATTTGTGATTAATTGCCCTTCAATTTTTGAAATTATTTCCATACTAGGGAAGGCAAAAGAAAAAGGTTTTCTAACTGTATCTGTTACATTTGTCTGGGCCAAGTTTTTACATGTAGCTGTAATTTTCTTTTCCTACTCTCATTTTTATACCCTGAACCCATTGAAAATGGGAAATCAGGGTATAATGTTTTTGTGTAAAAGTATGTAACAGGCAGAAGGAATCATCGCAGACCCCACAAAGTATATATATTCTTGATCAGCACGATGAGCTGAGTCGATATAGCCCTGTCCGTCTGTCCGTCCGTCCGTCCGTCCGTCCGTCCGTCCGTCCGTCCGTCCGTCCGTCCGTCCGTCCGTCCGTCCGTCCGTCCGTCCGTATGAACGCCGAGATCTCAGAAGATATAAAAGCTAGAGAGCTGAAATTTTGTGTGCATACTCGTGTATACCATACGCAGTACGAGTTTGCTTTATTTTTTCGATAACTCATCCGATAACTTTTTTATCGAGAATAATCGAAAAATTGATTTTGTTTTTTGAGCCTCATCGGAGTACTATTAGATGTAGAGACTTCAGATTTACTGTGTATATATAGATGATGAATACAAACATTTTGTAATCAACAGATTTTGGATACCACGCCCCCTTCGCCCCCAATTTGTAAAAAACGTATTTCAAGTACTAGAGACTTGCGCTTTGGAATGTACACACATTTTGACCATATAATTACGCCCTGAAAGTTTCATTAAGATCGTATGTTTACAAGAGAAGTTATTCACCAAGTAAATTCTCATACTATTGCCCACATTGCAGCGCAGCCCAAGCGCAGTCGCTGCTTATTGCGCAGTTAGCAGAGCGCGGGCGCGTGAGGGTGGATGCATGTAAATGTATGTGTGCGTGCATAAAAGAAGTGCAGAATGATAAGAATATCAGCTTGGAGGGTTCAGGGTATCTCCTAGTCGAGCAGTCTCGACTAGAGTCTTCTTACTTGTTTTTTTTCGCTTTCTGGCTGACGCATTAAAAAAACAAAAAAGGGACTTTATGCCAAATTTAATTAGGCGCAAAGAGCGAATTTGGTTGAGCATAAGACAAACGAGCGGTCGACTCTGACTTGAAATGCTGCCAAATGATTTGGGGCCCACACTTTGAAAAGGGTTTCCGTGTCGACTTTTGCTGCTACTTTAGCAGCAGAAAGAAGAAGAAGAAGAAGGCGACGAGGTAGGGGCAGGCGAAGGCGAGACCAAACGAAACGAGAGTAAATAAATGTAAAAAGCAAATAGGAATTGCATAAGGCGCACATTAATCAAACGATCAGCTAATTTCAAGTAGCTGGCGAGCAATTAGGGCGCATTACTCATACGTCACGTGGCCCCACGGCCCTCGCTCGATTGCCGCACATAAAAGCGCAGCTGATGAATTGTGGCGCATGAATTGCGACGCTTGCCTTTGACGCATGCAGCGCAAGGTTTTCCGCCACATATGCACGTACGTATTCACAGCTCTACCCGTGCCGCCTCCTGTCTATTGTTTTGCCAGCACCGGCGCCCCCTTTCGGAGCGTAACAACTTTAACAACTGTATTAAATTGCCAGCAATTACGTTTTTATTGTGCTAAAATGCACCTGTGCATATTCCTGATGGCGCAATTTCGAACAAAAATAAACGACATCAGAAAGAACAACATTGGCAGGCGAGTGCGCCCCAGCCGCGCGTATCGAGTCCTTGCGCCGGTCCATCTATCCCTTGGCATGCAAGAAAACCAACAACTGCGGTAACTGTAGAATAACATTTGTCGACTGGCCAAACTCCCCGCCTGCCCATCCCTAAGAATTAACAGCTTATGTGTTGCAGCAACGTTGAGCGAGTGTGTGTGTGTGCGAGTGTGTGTGTGTGTGTGTGTGTGGGCAATATTAGCACAGGTAAATGTTGAACATTAACATTGAACTTTGTCCATATGGATGCAGCAGACAATTGAGTGAGCTGCCTGTCCATTACAGCTACAGCTACATCCACAGCCATCCGCATCCGCATCAGCATCATCAGCAGCATCAGCAGCATCAGCGTCGACGTGTCACAATGTTATTGCAATTTTCCGGGAGCCTGCATTGGCCTGGCTAAACCAAATGCCAAGGCAGACATATGAGGCACAGATAACACAGTGCGGAATCCAACCGAGCAGCCACAACATCCATGGAGCCGGCACCATGTCAGCACGGGCCCGACTCCAACCCATTCACGCGGCACGAAGCCCACTGAGCCACCCTCGCACTGTCCTCGGCCCTCGGCCCGCATCGAGCCGCCGATGAGGCCCAGACTGACCCCGGCATGCATCGTTGGTTGAGCCAACATTGGCCGGAATGAACACCTCTCGCCATGTCACACAGCGCTAGGCAGTGCCAATAACCTGCGGGGCCTATGTACAGTGGGGCAGAGCAGGTGAATGCAGTGATTAAATATATATTGAAAAATAAGCAATGATAAATGAGAGAATATTTATATTAGACTATAGTTGGGGATTATAGTATTAAACGATAGAACATTTTGCTATGTATTAAAATAAATTCGATTCTATAAACAAATAAAATGCTATTTTAAAAATGCAAATATAAAATTTAGAAAATATTAATTTATTAATAAAAAACGAAAAATAATAATAAAGAAGAAAAATATAAGTACAATATATCAAATAATAAAAATAAAATAAAGAAATAAAAATGAGTGATCGATAACAGAAAACAGTGGTATATTTTTTAGCAAAAATATATATATTCAGATCAAAATAATAACGTAATCGATAACAGACTTATCGATTGATTAGACTCTATTATTTTAATTTAACAATCATTTGGAATATTGAAATTTATTGGCATAAGAATAATTCACGCTATCGAAACGTATAGAGCCGATATATGGAGATAAATAACATGCCATCAACTGATTTATTTGACTAAACATATTCGTAGCTCATTGAATTCTTATCTATAGTATAGATAACAACAGAGTCTATATTGTTTGATAATAGTTGATATTTATTATATATGATATCGATAGCTTTTATCAACATTTGATATTCAATATGATATCATATTATTTCATAAAGTCGTTACATAGCGCTAAAAGTAATAATTGATCGCATAAAAAGCTCTCCTGCTAATTAAACCTATTAAATCGACACATTCACTGCTCAAATGACTACAAAAACAATCGATTAATAATCATATCGAGCTAAGCATCATCGAATTTATTTCAGAATCGTTTCCAATATGAATATACTGCAAATCTCTGCTTGTTGCTGATTATCATAGATGATTATCATATATATCGATAAATCATGCCAAATTTTATATAAACCGATTGCAATGACAACCACTGTTGTTTGCACAGTCTGCGATTGAATTGCTGCTGTTTGAGACAGCTGCTGTTGTTGCTGCCGTTGCCGTTGCCATTGCTGTTGTTGTTGTTGTTGTTGCTGGCAATGATGCAGCAGTTGCAGCAAGGGCAGCTCTTCAGCTCAACAGCTGAGCCAACAACAAAATGCAAATACTCTTTGAACTTCATTAAGCAACAGCAGCTGACAACTGGACAGCTGGAGGCAGCACAGTTGCGAGAGGCAGAGAGCGTCAGAGGCTGAGAGGCGGGCCAACTAAACGGGGGAACAAATTGCAGCTGACAATGGACAACTAATGCCTGCTGTCGGCTGTTGAATTTGATTTGCGGTGACAAATCAAACGCTGCCCACAAAACAGCGCATTATTATATCATGCTGACCAAATACGCATACACATACGCACGCACACCCACACAGGGACTCACTCACACACACGGACGTGGGTTAATGCTTCCGGCCAATGGCCACAGTCAACTGTTGCAGGCATAACCACAAAATTAGTTGGCATCTGCGGCAGATGGGCGTGGGCGTGGGCGTTAAGTAAACAACTAATGGTTAAGGCTAACGTTAACGTTAACGTTGACGTTAACATTACAACCTTTTGCGGTTTGTCACTTGCAGCAAACGTGCGAGACATCCCTGCGAGTGTGTGTGTGTGTGTGTGTGGGTGAGTGTGTCTGTGTGCGGTTTTTCGGCCTCACATGAAATCGGAGCAATAATCCATTTACTTAACGCAATGTGAGTTGATCCAAGTCAAGTGAAGTTCAGTGCAGTCTGCAATTATGGCATCCGGTTGCATTCCATAAGCGGATTGGTTACACTCCTAATTAATGCCGTTGCTGTCAGGTGTTTGTCACTCTGTCACTCTTCGCTCAACTCACTCAGCTATGTATGAATGGCATTCATTTGTGAACGCATGCAGGCATGCTGACTTCGTCGGCAATGCAATGCCACACAGCTTGTGTGTTTCGCATTCAAAGTCTTGATTTTATATCAATGATAGCTGCTTGACTGTAATTAAGCCAGCTTAGCTCAACTTTAACAGTTAGCTTTAATTGCAACAGCTTGTCTACTAAGTGTCTGCAGCTAAGAGATATATCGGAGATGAAATAAAAACTAAATTGAGAAATGAAAGTGAATATGTAGAGATATTTGGTGAAGGCGCAATTTGCATTCAATTTTCGTGAATATATTTGAATAGAAGGGCAGCTGAGAAAGAGTAGTTATGCAAAAATACTCCATCAATAAAAGTATGAGCCTCTGATCCCAACAGCAAAGAGGTGAGAAGGCAGAGAGAATAATATGAGGCTCACAGCAAAAGATTATCAAATGCCTCTAACAATTTCTAAGCTTCCCAATACATGATTGGCTCCTACTTTTGCAGTAGTATTAGTAAGAGGCTTGCAGACTCATTGCACTCACATTATCCAAGTGAGTTTGCGTTGTAGTTGCATGCATCCCATCGCATCCGTCAATTGTGATTCAGGGAGCTAAAGAGAGACAAACATAGTTCTTGCTGAACGCAGAACCGCATGTAGCTGAGTGCGAGCGAGATGGAGACATACTAGTTGTTGCTGAACGTACATTGTAAAGAGAGTGAATATTACAGATTCGTACTGTACGTATGCTGTTGCTGTGCGAGAACGAGAGATAAACAAAAACTGTTGCTGCTGAACGTACTCGTTTGGCAGTTGCTGAGAGAGCGAGATGGCTGCTTTGCCTCTTTGCACAGGATCGTTCTGATTGGCATTGGCTGCAGAGAAGACGACTGAAAACTGAGAAGCGCATTATGAACGATCGAGCAGCGGGTATTTCTTAAGGCTTTAAAATAAATTATTGAATGGATTAAAGAGCTTGTTAAGCAGCTGCCTGCATTTCCTATTAAATAATGGAAACCAATCTAATTTCAAAATATAATTACCTTCCACAAGTCAATTTGGTGCGCAATTCAATCTCTACTCAGTTCACTCAAAATACTGCTCTTAACCGAATGAAGCACAACAATAACAAATTAGTTTATGCTCATTTACGACAGCTGCAACAGAAAAGAAAACATTTGGATTTTCGTCCATGTCAAGCTTCAACTCAATTTCAGGCTGAAACAGTTTTAATGATTGTGATTTCTTGCAGTGACACAATATTATTTGCTATTAAGACATGCTCGTTATGGCCAGATGCCAAAGCAGACCGAACAGGTAGCCAGCCAGCTAACGACAACCGAGTGCAGTTTAATTAGCTTCAAAATAAAATCAAATTAGTGATGAGTAGAGGGAGGGGAAAGGGGGACAGGTAGTAAGGCGAGGGGTTGCTTTACGTTTGGGCCATTAAAGAGGGCCAGGCCAATGGTCAGTGCACAGATGGACAGTGCTGCTAACCTTACATTTTATATTTATTAACCTTTGCGCTGGTCAAGCAACGAGCTCCTTCTGCGTTCGTTCGTTGTGCTCGCTGCCTGCGCACCACAACAATAACTGTAATTTCACTTTATGACTGCAAATCACAGCAGCAACATAAAGGCAGCCGAAGGACAATAAGAGGACGCACACTGTGGCTAGCCACGCACCGAGTTGAATTGTATTTATATATATCTGTATGTGTATGTGTATGTGTATATACTGAGTGGGCATGGACATTATGAGCCGATCTCATCCTATCTCGCCTTTCAGGCCCTTTCCTTTAGCCAGCGCACAATGCTGCGTATACGCAACCTTTTCTTATGGACAATTGATGTCTCTGTTGACTGAAGGAAGAGCGGTTCCTGCTCCTGCTGCTGCTGCTGTTGCTACTGTTGCCACTGCGACTGCTGCTCCAGTTAGCAGTTAGTCGTTACCGTCTGTCCATGGCCATGGATGATGGCCGTTGTTTGCCCGCCGGTCGCTGGGTCGTTTGAAATGTTGTTGTTAAGTCCGGAACATGACATTAGCCATTAACTCGCTGCATGCACTCGGCTTTGGTTTACATTCGCAAATAAAACACACGCCGGACCGGAGAGGGCACACAGCGAGCAGAATCACTGTTGAAATAAAAATGTATAAAAAAGGACATTTGAATTGGACTTATGGGACCACAACAAGCGCCAAGCATCGCCTCGCACACACACACACACACACACACTCACAGAGATACAGTTACATTTTATACGTATTATTACAAGCAGCAGCGGGCGGTGGTGGGGGAACTGGGGCTGGGGCTTGGGCTTTGGCTTGGGGTTTTGCTGCAGATATTCCTACCTCAGCTACAACAATATGCCCCATTGTGTTGTCTACATTCAGTTGGCAGTGGCTTTGCTGGCGAAAGGGGTTCGCCTGGCCATTGGAGCTGTCAGTCCCTCATCTGCTCAACAATGTTGTGCACGCCAAGCGCCAAGCCAAGCGGCTTCGCTGTGATACGCTGAGAAGTCGAATGCTGTCAGTTAGGAGCTTAGACTATGATATGCTCCAAGATAACTAGAATGGGCGACGGCAACTAGAAGAAGACATGGGGATACATTTGGAAATCAAAACTACATTTATATTAAATAATGTATAATAATACTATAAACATATATACTAAATATATATATACATATATAATATATATATATATAATATATAATATATACATATATAAATTGAAATGTTTAATTGAAATTATGGTGAATTTTAAATTAATATTAAGATGAAAATATATATTAAATATTATAAAATAATATCCATATATACTAAATATAAATTCATATTTAAATTGAAATATTTAATTGAGATTATGTTAAATTTTAAATTAATATTAGGATTAAAATATTTATTTATGTGTAGCTTGTTTACTTTTCTGATTTATATTATATATCAAGGCCAGTCGTATCTTCAAGCCTGGCTTCATGTTATATAATTGAAGCCAAACTCACTGAATGTTTAAATTTTTCATTAACATTTAAGGAAATTGTTCAACAATTAATTCAATTCATATTTATGTAAATATAAAAATGTTAAAAAATTATATATCATGTAAATTATTATTAATTTAAACAAAAATGTATTTATTTATTTATGTATATTTAATTTCATCAATTGAACACCTGAGCACAAATATATATATTTTTTAAGCATTATCCCTTACTTGTTATTACTATTCTCATTTTTGTTTTTGTATTTTTATTTAAGTAATAGATTTAAAAATAACAACATCAAAGCATAGGAAGAGTTTTAAATATAATTACTAAAATGGTTCTTTTATGAGATATGTGATTATTTTTTATTAAATATTGTTGTATTATTATATTTAGTTATTTCTATATATTTCCATCAATTATTATTAAAAATTATGTATAAATTCTAGTTATATTTATAATTGATGAATTATAAATATAGAATTATAGATATCGAAATTCACATGATTACTATATGAATTCCTCAAGAAGATTTTCATTAAATTAAAAAAAAAAAAATAATAATAAAAAAAAATATACCAATATTTAAATACATGAATACTTACACATATTTAACATACATAAAAAAATCATCATTAAAAAAATAGCAACAAATTATTAAAATCACGAATCATACAGTGAGACGTGATCAAAGTACTTTCCATATTATAAAAGCATTTCGCATTAAAAACTATATTAATTTTTTGCATTTAAATTATATTATTATATATATTTTCATTTTTCTTTATGTCTACCCCGCAAATGCTAATCACATTTTGCAGCTAGCTGTGATCGCATCACTCCCAAATCACAGATAGCTGCCAACGCTTGAGGAGTCGCAGTCTCAGCTCGGTTGAGCGTCGCTTCGCGCTGTTTGCTGCAGACCAAAAACAAAGGATGTGTGTCCTAAATATAATAACGACTTTACAAATAAAACAAAAAAACCTAGGAGCAGAAGAAGAAGAAGCAGCAGCAGCAGCAGCAGTAACAACAAAGTGCCCGAGTCCAAAATGCGTGGGCTGGGCCGCAGCAGCAATTTTTGGTGGAAGGCGTTGGGTGTGCCGAAAGTGGATGAGCCTGGACAAACACTCTCACACACACACACAGGCTCTATGCGTGTGTGTGCGAGTGTGTGTGTGTTAGTTAAGCAGAGCAAGACTCAAGCTGGAGTTGATTTCTTTTGCGTTTAGCTGTAGCTGTGGCTGTCGATGCCAAATTCCAAGACCAAGTCCAACTCGATGCTGGCTGGCCCCGCCCCCCGTTACCACCTCCGCCTCCTGGGCTGGGCTGGGCGCTGGCGCTTGCTTGTGTTTTATAACCTTTTCACTTTATTTCCCTGGGGCCAGATAAAAAATGAAGAAATCCTTATCACAGCGTGTCAAGGATTTGCTTTTGTCCATGCCCGAGCACAAGCGGTTCCCATAATACGCTTATTTGTAACGCGCTGTGGGCGTGGCACAGCTGGGCGGGGCGGCCGACGCCCGCGGGGCAATAATGCGACTAGCAAAAGAAAAAAAAAACGAAAAAGGAAGCGAGCAAAGAAAGAGCAACAAATAAAAAGTTAACGATGAGTTTGTTATGTTTATATAGCCGGGCGAGCAACCAAATGAAACACATGTGCACTCGTATGTGTGCGACAGAGAGAGAGAGTGAGAGTGGGAGTGGGAGCGGGGGCGGCGACCAACGAACTGGCCAACAACAATCAACGCACATTTCATGACAAAACGTAAAACTGCGTAAATACATTTGACGTAACTGTTTGGCCGAAGAGTTGCCCTTTATGGCCCGCAGGCTCTTACACATACACATGCATATATGTATAAGTGTGTGTGTGTGTGTGTGTAATATGGGTTATGCAGGAAGCTGGTATATTTATTATTGCTGTTGTTGTCGTTGTTGTTGTAGCTGGTGAGGCATTTAAATAAATAATGCAGCAAGTTGAGCAAGTCAACTGAAAGCATCTTAGGCCCGGCTATCAAATGCATGTGAGCCACATTCAAGGCTGCCCAATAACAATTGAAATTAATTTAGTTGCTTCGTTCCATAGAGTCGAATGCACACGCACAATCACACGCACACGCACACAGTATCGTCTTCGCCTTCGCCTTCGCTTTCACTTGCACTTTCACCTTTCGCATTCACAGCTGAATGCACAGCTGGCTAATTAAGCGCAAAATTTGCATGGCTGACAGCACACACACACACACGCACACACGACTAGCGCCATCTAGCGGCAAGTTCGGGCAGCCGGCTAATCAGAGTGAGGACAATGGACTGACTAAACATCATCAGAGCAGAGCCAGCGCCACGTGACCGGCACTGAAACAATTTACAGCACTCACAGGGAGAGGGAAAGAGGGAGGCTGGGAGAGAGAAAGAGAGAGAGAGGGAGACAGACTGAAGCTGAAGCTAAGCAAAGTTTTAGCTTCCAAGGTGTGACAATTTGAAGCAGCGCGTATGCCAGTCCGGCAAACTTTGCCCTCTGCCCGCAAAAGTATGCTAAGTTATGCGGCGGAGAATGCATGCCAAACGCTTGTTGAGATTGTGTTAGAGAAACAGTCTATCTCCCTCGCACACACACTCGCCCTCTCTCGCTCTCTCTCACTCTGTATGTGTGTGTGCGACATATTTGTAGCCACGTTGACAGCTGACGTTGCTGCTGCTGCTGCTGCTGCTGCCGAGGCTTCCGTTGCTGGCTTTGATTATGCGGCGACTGCGAACAATGAAGCCAATGACGCAGCCCTGGCTGATAAAGATGTCCTTCCGCTTTTGTGGCGAGGCGCCTAAAAGTATGCAGAGCGTGTCGCTCTTGGTTACTTTCGCTAACCGGCAAACTTTCACCCTCGACCAGGCACACCCACACACACGCACGCACACGCATTCGTTAGACCTGTAGCGGCACATCACGTAGGCATCATTACGCCATCAGCAGCCGCTGAAAATTGTTGCGGCCCAGACGTTCGTTTGGGTTAGCTCTGCCCAAATGTTGCAAATAAAAACGGACACACACACACACACACAGACACACAGAGACTCGCACAGCCGCCTTTGATGTCGCCGTAGCTGATGACTTCATTAGCGCGCACTATCAGTGCAAATGGGCAGCATTATCAGCAGGACACTGGCAGGACTCGGCTCGACTGGCCATAAGTACGTCCGGCCACATGGCTGCTGCAGTGCATTAGACACTGCTGGCAGTTCATTAGCTGCGGCTCATTAGAGCAGCAGATATAACATTTAAATGAACTCGCCTCGCTACCCATTAAAATGCATGTCTCTGCGTCGCCTGGCAATCGTAATTCACTTAGCAGTCGCACAGCCGGCAAAGGCAAAGGCAAAGGCATAGGCGAAGGCGAGGGCAAAGCGAGCCGACTCCTGCCTTGGCCCGAAATTGATTGACTCGCTTCATTGGCTACGAATGCAGCTGGCAAACAGGTCGAGCCACTGGGCACCGACTCCCGGATGCCATTCACATGTGTCTAATACCTCAAACATGCTTACGCCCATACACAAGGCTATTTTGCCGAAATCTTAGTGCCAGGCCTTGACTACAAACGAGACAGCAAACAGACAGCCAGACAGCCAGACAGCCAGACGGACAGACGGACGGAGAGCTGAAGCTGGGAGCGTGAAGTGGCTGCCGGAACCTGCAACGTGCAACATCGAAAGCAATACCATTGATGCGGATGCGGATGCGAATGCGGATGTGGATGTGGATGCCACCTCTAGCAACGAGCAACGGCTGCGGCGGATCGTCGTGCACCTCTTTTCGATAACTTTTTTATGCTCAAGTTTTTTAAGGCATTTCTTCATTTTTTTCTATCTATTTTTACAGGTACAAAGAGTGCAGACGGCTTTCATTATACCCAGCATGAGGCAAGTGGTTGTGGTATATAGAGCTGTAAATATACAAGAGAATCGCCTATGAATAGAAAATATATAATATTGATATATTAATTCGACTGTAAATAAAATAAGCAGAAACACCTGCTTAATTTATAAATTAATTTTATTTCTATATTAATTCAAATCTCTAATAAAATAAATTAAGTTTAAATAGAAAAAAAATGGAAATTTATTCAGAATATGGATTACATTAAAAATTGAATTTTCAAGGAGTAATTGAGTCTCAATTGTGTTCTCTTATTTTTATTATTTATTTAATTTTATTTAATTTCTTTATAAGACTCTTAAGTTATGTGTGAATACAAATAAAAATAAAAATAAAATATTATAAAAAAAAATATGTATATATACATATATATGCTAATTTAATCATATATATATAAGGTAATTTATTTTTATTTGTATTTTTTTTTTTTTTTACTGAATATGGTATTTGCTTTTATTATAGACCTGACTACTCTTGGCTTTAAAATCATTAGCTTATGTGACTATATTGAAAGTTGTATATAACTGCCAGTTTACATTCTCAGTCTCATCAGCAGTAGAGAGCATCCTCCAGTCGAACGTGACTCAGCCGCGCTGATTTTAATTTTTTACTATTTTTCCCGTCTTTTTCGTGCGATTTGGGCGATTTTTGTGTACGTCCAGCTCTGGCTGCTCCATATATTTATGTGCTGTCTCTGTCTGTCCTTTATTTTGTGAAACCGGCAGAATTTAGCCGAGGAATCAAACGCATTACGTACAAAGCGTTGAGGCTCTTTCAATGATTTTATTTTCTCTTTCTCTTTCGTTTTCATTTCTGGTTTTTTTTTCGCTTCTGCCAGCTTTGGGTAATGAAGGATATTGAAAGAGCTTCGTCCGTGGCGGCAGGACTTTGCAGTGGATTGCTGATAGCACATTAAGAGCAGAGAGCCGAACAGAGCAAAGGAAAACTCCTGAGCGTGTGTGTGAGAGAGAAAGAGAGAGAGAGAGAGCGGCAGGTATCATTACTATCGGCAGATCTTGGGGCGAACTTTGTGAAAGTTATGCCACAGACGTTGGATTGGACAATCGAACGGGGATCCAGCGGATGCTAGGCGAGAGCTGCATCAGGTGGGGGCACCACAGCCTTAAAGTCTCCCAACTGACTTTCAGGGAATGAACTGAAAAGTCTGTGGCATCAAATATTCAACTTAGCGTGGCTTCACTGTGCCTCACGTCTCCTGCGGTTGTTGACGTAATGCAATCTGCAAATGTTTCAATTTCGTTGCGCCAGACAAGGGCTTGGAGCAGCCAGCAGGCAGCAAGCAGCAGGCAGCATGCAGCATGTGGCATACAGCATGTGGCATGCATCATGTATTTTTACTTAGCCAAAGGAATTGATGAAATGCTTCAGCAATTATGCTGCAGCAACGATCTTGGCTTACTTTTTGCCCGAATTTCCTTTCAAGTTAAAAATTCAACTCCTGGAATGCATTTCATTAGTGAGCTGAAGCAGTTGGAGCTCTCTCTATATATACAGGGTATCCTATTAGTTGCATTGCTCTTTGGCCAAAAATGCATTGATTTGATTTATTTGTTGGCTGCTGCGATGAATTGAAGCGCATAATTGAAATTTAATTCGATGTCTGTGGACTTTGGCCTCGCACACTCCGATATATTGAGTGAATACTGTGCTTGCAAAAATAACAAATATTCGCTGAATGTTTAGCAACAAGATGAGACAAACTTACATAAACAAAACAAAAAAAGAAAATCCTTTATATATTTACTCTTTATGCATTCAATTATGATTCCGTTATCTATTTAATGCACGCGCTTACAGAGTGTAATCCCGTCTACTAATTATTTGGCATTGTTTTTATCACAATTGACTAATTGTTAATAATTTGTGCGCTCAAATTTGAGGGCAATGCGTTAATGCAAATAGTCCACTAATTAATTGACAATGGGCAAATTTAAAGGCACAATGGAATGTCATCAGGGTGACGCAGGGGGGAGCGGGAGGGGGTGCACATGGTGCAGCATATTAATTAATTCAATGAATGCCAAACATTGTTAATTATTCATAATCAAATATGCAATTGCGGCCCGATGACAGCACGAAAAACAGCAGGCCATCATCAATGGGGCTCTCGTGGCTGAAATTCCTACTCGAATCGAGCTGAAGCTGAGGGCTAGCTAACCTGATCTGACCACATTGCAGCAACTGCAATAATTGGAGCTGCCCTCGCAGCTGCAATTCATGCAAATTGCTCTCAGTTGGCCTCGTGCAGGACTCGCCGGCTCCTGCGGCCGTTGGTTGCGGCTTCATTAATAGACAGTTAGGTATTTTTGTTAGCTACCAAAATGCTTTAAGATTAGCTGTAGGCCAATGCATCCACCTCTCTCTCTCTCTCTTTCTCTCTCTCTCTCTCTCTCTCTCTCTCTCTCTGTTAATTAAAGTTGCATTTCAGACTTTGCTGCTGCTATTATTGTGGCAGCTGCTGTCGAAGTGCATTTCGAAATGCTGCTGCAACAATGTTGTTGCCTCGAATTATGCAGCCCTTGCTGTGTGCTAAAGGAAATTTGATTTTTCCGACTGCAGAGCCTACCAATACACAGCCATGCCGGTGTCACTCACTCACAATGGCCAAAACCAAAAATTGTCCAAGAAAATTTGCTCAACAATGTGCAAAGGCTCAATGCAGCTATGCGTGTGTGTGTGTGTGTGTGTTTTCACATTGGTTACAAGTCAAATTTCCTGCACACACCTGAGGAAGTCGACTCCCACAACCCACCCTCACCACCTTTGCCAGCCCACTGGCCATTCTGTGCGGAATTTGTAAAGATTTTGTTCGCTTCCCTCTATCGACTCTTTTCAGTTTAGTTCTCAGCTCAGTTTGGTTGCTCTGCTGTGCGAGACATATGCAGTAATATACTAATACATGTGCAGCATTTCACCTGAGCTGAATGCGACTGCTTTAATAAAGCCTGCCTTCAGCTGCAGACAAGACACAAGTTAACCAGCTGCCCCGCCCCTCCTGCTACCCGTTTGCCATGTGATTACAACAATGGTCGCTGCTGCGTTGAGCCGCACACTGACTGCCAAAAGTATGCTACCCAGCTGCCAGTCACTGGGCCACAGTGGGCACCAGGCCGGAGCCCAAGCTGAAAAGGGTAGCTTGTAGTGTGTATAATGAATCTGATTAGTTGGA
This sequence comes from Drosophila navojoa, assembly GCF_054131105.1. NCBI lineage: Eukaryota > Metazoa > Arthropoda > Insecta > Diptera > Drosophilidae > Drosophila > Drosophila navojoa. The sequence continues at coordinate 4,655,729 of NC_142890.1, read as the reverse complement.
ACATTTTTGTATATATATTATTATTTTATTTATTTATTTATTTTTATTTATTTTTTTATAGTCTTATGTTAATTATTTATTGATTTTTAATTCTAATTTGTACTTTAATTTTGGGTTTCATTTCAACTAAATCTCTTAATGACAAATATTGACCATGATATGTATAAGGAAAAATATGTATTACATAAATATTATTCTTATTAGCATTATGTACTACTTAATTATTATTTATTTATTTAATTACTACAGAGAATTAATTCTTACAATTTATTTAATTTAAGTAAGCTTCAGTTTGCAGTTTGCTCATGTTCACTTGAAATTTATTTCGGAGATTTACTTAAGGCGTTTCTGCTGAAATATCACTCAGATAAATTGTTTATACGTGTATTTGAGTGAATTATGAATTGCTAAGAGCACAGACTGTGAACATCATCTATTTGTTTCACAATAAATTGATTGATTATTTCTGCATTACATTTTATATATTGATTATTATTTATTCGCTATTAATAGTATTATTATTAATTCGATTTTATTTTTATTAACATTAAGTAAAAGTCATGTAAATACACAAATGATTTAGTATAATTGAGCAAATTTGTTTCTATATAAAAGAGTAACTAATGCTCCGGCGAATTCCAATAAAATGAAGAGGATTACTTGACAATATTCAATTCAGAACTAAATATAAATAAATACCAGCCATCAATAATCTATCAATTTGATAAAATATAAATATTTGTAATCTCTTATATATTTCAATAATATGTACATCTCAAATATATATATCTTTAATTAATTATTATTAGTATATAGAGTATAAAGAAACTCTTTCGCCTTCCATTCATATTACGCAAATTAGCCAATTTAAGTTACACATTACAAAAACAATTCATTCACCATAATTTGCTGTTTGCTAGCAGATCCTCAACCAAGCCCGAATGAAGCACGGCTAAATGAAGTATTTAAGCCACAGTGGCAGCAGCAGCAGCAGCAGCAACTGTGTAAGTATTTTGTAACTGAGCGAGTGTTGGCCTTTGACGAGCTCTGTCTTTAATATCCCAATGGTTGGCTAGCAGCTACAGCAGCAGCAGCAGCAGCAGCAGCAGCAGCAGCAGCAGCAGCAGCAGCAGCCGTCAGGCAAAACAAGCTAAAAGATGCGCTACTCATTCCCGGCAGGAGCTGCTTTGGCTGCTTGCACACAGCGGGGCCAACACATGGCAGTTGCCTTTGTCAGACCCCATAGAGATTTAGCAATGGCAGCCCTTGGCATATTAACGAACTAACACATCGCATGACAGCACAGACCCAGATACAGATGCAGACACAGATGCAGACACAGATACAGATACATATGTCGATGCAGATAGAGATACAAATACAGCTGCAGATATGGCTTAATGGACGCGTCGTGGCCTGCCTCAGTGCTATGATTAATAAAACCTCAAACAAGCATCTGCATAGACAGCACTCTCTCTCTCTCTCTCTCTCTCTCACTCACTCTCTCTCTCTCTCTCTCTCTCTCTCTCTCTCTCTCTCTCTCTCTCTCTCTCTCTCTCTCTCTGTGTGTGTGTTTTGTATCCAGTGCTTGGAGCTCGTCTGCCACTGTGCGGATATGCACGCGAGTGCCATTCAATTTGCCGACTCGCCCCATTATTTATTGTTGTACCCGTTGGTGGGCGTGGCGTGGCGCATGTCTCACTTGTTAGCAGGACGCACGAAATGCCTTGGCAGCATGAGCATGATGTTCTATTGAAATATTTGCAAATTACAAAAAGTACCCATATGCCCGCCGCTGCTTTGATGATCCTGCTGCAGCATAAAGGACATCAGGTATTTAAAATGCACTGTAGATGGCGCTGTGCCAAGCAACGAGCAGCTACTGTATTCTGTATTGTTTAGCCAGCACAGTGTAGCTGCTGGAGCTGCTGGAACTGTCCGCTGCACATAATTTATTACACTCGGTAGTTATTTTAAGGCGTTACAGGATGTGCACACACACACACACACACACCCTCCAACACACACTTACACACATGACAACCAATTTTTCTCCATTGTGCAATCTGTGGCATTCATTAAATAAAATAACTCTGCCCTGTCGTAATTGTCAAAGACAGTTTTGAAGCTTTTGTGAAATATTGCCCGTAAATTGTTTCGTTGGCCATTGTCCCGGCCCGGCCCGGCCCGTCCCAGTCCGATCCGATCCGGCCCGGACTCCACTCGCATGCAGATTTTCTATTACAAATTATTGTCTGCTGTATCCTTATTGACAGTGCTGCAATTTCATGCATATCAAATGCGCACAGTGGCTGCGTGATGTATGATCCCAGCCATGATTAATGATGGACCAAATCGATAGCTAGAATGGGGAAAAGGGGGGGAACTGAGACAAAAGTGCCTGAATTGCTTACGTGGCAAGGTCAAAAATCGTAACAAACTCAATTAATATAAGCGCCAGGCAAACAATCAACAATGAAATTCTCCCGTTAGCTCCCGCTCCTGCGGCATGTCCTTGTCCCGTGTTTGCATGCGGCGACAATGACGAGGCGAACGACCGTCGCGACGTCCATTGCGGTCCGTCATTTCACTAATTAAGCAAATATTTACTAGGTGCTTCGCTGTCCACTGTCGGCTGCCCGCTAACTCCTCCCCCCCCTCGGCTGTTCGCTGCTGGCGCAAGTTATCTGAAAATTTGCACACTAAACGCCGCAGCACTAAGTCCCATCTAAGTCCCTTTCTTTCGCAGCGCTGCCATAATAAAGACTAAGAATAATTCCATGCCAACACACTCATAAATAATGAACTGGCTAAAATGCTGGACGGCAATGCTGTCGCTGCTGCTGCTGCCTCTGCCATCGCCGTTGTCCTTGCCAGCGTTACGCATACATTTAAGCACTCCAGGTACAGGCGAAAGCACAGCCAGCCAAGTATTTATCATTTACAATAACAAATTCGGGACAAGGCTTGACCAAGTCGCAAGTCGAATGCTCTCTCTATTTATAAATGCCAAGTATTTGTATTAAAAATTTTTAGTTCGTTTTCTTATTTAAAAAATATTTAATATTTAAAAATAAAGATACAAAAAAAATAATAATACAAATACTTCTTAGATATATTTATTATTGCCATTTTTTTAATCAATTGAAATAGAAAAAATGTTTTTTTAATATAATTTTTTTTTTTTTTTTTTAATAATTTTAAATTCCTATATTCTAAATAATAATAAATAAATGAGTTATTAAATTCTTTAGAAAATAATTCATTCTTTAAATTTAATTCTTAAAAATTATTATTTTTTCTTTTTTGTTTTCTATTTTTTTTTTTCGTATTTTATATTTATTCATTTTTTATTTCTTATTTTATTTTTTTTATTTTTTTTTTAATGTTTTATTTTTTATTAATTTTTCTTTTACAATAGAAAATTTTAATTTTTGCAATTATATTTTAATTATGCATGCAGTTTTTCATATATCTAAAAATGTTTTAGGCTATTTAAATTATTATTTATTTATAATTATTTAATACTACTACTTATATTTGTTTTAATAATACAATTTTATTGTTTTATCATTAAATCAATCATCCACAATCATTCCGAAAATACATTAAAGACTTAAAAGCTTCAACTTTTTAAAACGATAGCAATTCTTAATGATGCATACTTAGAGCCAGGCTCAACCCGATTCATAAAGCAGAGCTCCTCCGCAACAATTGATGTATTCGTATTCGCTGGTTATTCGGTTTCATAGGGTATTCATAATTTGTGAAGCATTTTTATGGTCGACAAATTTATCAGTGCCACAAAATGAGTTTCCCGCGGTGTGATATAGCTGCCGCTGCCGCTGCCGCTGCTGCTGGCCACACCCCCCTCTGTTGGCTGTCGACGATTTGTCATATTTTAAATAGAACAGCAACAACGATAACAGCAACAGCAACAGCAACAATGAGAGTGGGAGGAGAGCAACAAAAGACAAGGCAATAATGCGTCGCAGCATAAATTTTATTTATTTTATAAGCGCTGCGAGCACTTGACGTGGCCTCTGCAAAGAGGTATTCAGATTGCGAGCAGCGAGCAGGTCGCTCAGTGACGCCACAGAGTCACCGTTTGATGGCGGGGGGGCAACATTGTTGTCAGTCGGGCATAGCCGGGAGTAGCCAGGATCGGGTGGACGGGCTGGACAGGCGACACTCTTTCTGGCTGGCACTCAAATAGGTTTTTAGTAGACCTTCGTGACAGCGCCCGTTATGAATGGAGCGAGCGGCTCCACACTGTGTGTGTGTGTGTGTGTGTGATATCAGTGTCCTGGCTGCCACTTCATGTCAGGCTTTGAGCGTAATTTTTCTCAAAAAACTCAGAGGAATATGAAAGCTTGCAGCAGCAACAGCAACAGCAGCGGCAGCAACAGCAGCGACAGCGGGCACTAAACGAGATTTTCGCGTGGCAAGGACGCGCTTGTAAAAGTTGAAAGATTTGCATAAGTAATTTGACAAAATGTAGTTGACAGTAAAGGACGCTCAAGTGCTGCCGAATCGCACACACACACCCGCACACCCACACACATGCAAATAAAAGTGCGAAAATAATATGCGAACAAAGGAAGTCGCACACACATAAAGCAAATGCATGAAGCTAGAAAAATGTTTGATGACGGCGCAATTTCTCTTACTTAGGCCCAAAACACATACAGACAATGAGCACAGCACATGTATGTACGTATGTGAGTGTGTGTGTGAGTACTATTACTACTTCAACTACATCGCAAATAATGCTAAATGGCAAAAATGCATTCATCATCTTAAAATACAACAAGAACTTTTTAATAACAACTGCAGACTGAGTTACCTTGATGTTTGTTGGCAAGAAATGTTTTAAGATTTCAGTGCTGTTAAAGAGTCTGCGGATCAAGGCATAAGATAGCTTTAAATTTAGAGAGAAGAGAAACGGAATATTTAAGAGGAACCACAAAAAAGTCTTGAATTTCTATATTCAAAAATCATATAAGATAGAAAAGGAAAGAAATTTTTGAAAGGGGGAATATTTAATAAAATATAATATATAAAAAAAAATATTTTTAAAGATTATTTAAAATATAGTAATATATAAATTTACATATTCAAGATCATTTTTGTTAAAAAAAAAGCATTAATATCAAATGATTTTGAAGAAAAAAGTATTTAATAATATATATTATATAATTAAAAATATATTTTAAAAATTATTTAGATTATTTCTTTATTTAATTTTGCAAACTTAAAATAATGTCTATTAATAATAAAAAAAAAAAAATATGTAAATTTTAATCAAAAGAAGATATTTGAGAGAAAAATATTTAATATTCCAATAATTTAAAAATATATAAAATTTTAATAAAATAGCAAAATAAAAGATAATTTACAATATTATTTAAAAATATTAATTAAAATAATATTTGAAATAAAATAAAAATAAAATAGATGTAAATCAAGTGTTTACGGAGAGAAGCATATTTGATGGAAAAAAAAAAATAAATAAAAAAATAGTTCTTAAATATTATTTGCTCACATTAAATAACAATATTTTTTACACTTATACAACTAAATCAGACTGCTCATATTTCTGTTAATATTTCAACAAAATATCTAAAAAGCCACAACTTTTAACAGCTCACTCCTAAAATATTTATGCAGAAAAAAAAAGAAGAACAAAGTTTATGTTGCTCCAGCTAGACCCTAAATAAGCCATTTCCAAAAAGCTCTTCAATTGCAAAACCTCTGGGAGCTATAAAGAGAGAGAGAAAAAAACTACTTTAACAGTTAATTAGGCTAAAAGCTTTATGGTAAATGTAAATAGGGAAAACAAAAAATAATTTTAATTATTCGCCTAGCCCTAGGCAGCGGGCTATAAGAATAATTAATTTCTCAAAACTCTTTCGAGTGGGCTTCGAATCCATTGACAAACATTGCAATTTATTTTTGATGCTATTTATAGCAAAGCTTATAGCGAAATTGTAGCAGTGGCTGTTTTTGTGTTTTATAGTGACAAAACCTGAACGGCGCACAATGTGAGCAATCAAATTATCTGGCACAAAATAATGCCAGAGAACACAACTCATAAAGCGAACATCAATTTGCCAAAGCGGGCCACGATATGAGCGCATAAATTTTATGCACTTCGACACCACAAAACGGTAATGATAATGCCGTGTCGTGCCATAAAAACCAAATCCTCCATAACAGCACAAAGCCCCATGCCCGCCCCCCCGTGCGCTTGTGACAAGGTGGTAAAAAGGTGCGCAGCAAATGTAGCTAAACAAAAATTGCGAGAAAGGCTCAAAAGCTTCTGCTTGAGAATGTCGCTATGCATTTTGGCAATTGCCAGCCAAATGGTTCAACTAAGCTTTTTTCAAAATACCCTGCAGTGAGCTGAGAGTGGGGGTATGATGAGTTGCAGAAATGCACTGAAGGAAAACAGGAATTTTGAATTGAAATATATTTATGTTAATTAAAGTTTATATTTATGTATGACCCATAAATGCGATTTTTTTATACCCTGAACCCATTGAAAATGGGAAATCAGGGTATAATGGTTTTGTTAAAAGTATGTAACAGGCAGAAGGAGGCGTGGCAGACCCCACAAAGTATATATATTCTTGATCAGGACGACAAGCTGAGTCGATTTGGCCCTGTCCGTCTGTCTGTCCGTCCGTCCGTCCGTCCGTCCGTCCGTCCGTCCGTCCGTCCGTCCGTCCGTCCGTCCGTCCGTATGTATGAACGCGTCGATTTCAGAAGATATAAGAGCTAGAGACTTCAACTTTTTTTTAAAATGTCCGTATATATCACGCGCAGATCGAGTTTATCACTAAAAAACGATAACTCATTCCGATATTTTTTTATCGATAAAAAACCTTATCGAAGATCACTTAAATAATTATATCTCCTACATCTTTCAAGCTACAGTCTCCAAATTTAAAATGTATATAAAGATGATTTTATACAATTTCGGTTTTTGTTAAAATTTACCCCCCACCCCTAAATCCACCCCCTCACCCCCATCTTTGTAAAAGTCGTATATCAAATACTAGAAACTTGTGCTTCGGTATACACATACATTTTAACATTATGATTACGTTCTGAAAGTTTCATTACGATCGTACGTCTAGAAATTAAATTATTCAACAAATAAGTTCTCCTAATATTGCCAACACTGCAGCGCAACCCAAGCGCAATCGCCTGTATATGTGAGTGTGTGTATGCGTGTGTTTGTTTGTATGCGTGTGTGTGTGCGTGTATTTGTATGTATGCGTGTGTGTGTGTGTGTGTGTGTGTGTGTGTTTGCTAATTATTTTTGAAATATCAGTTGCTTGTAGGGTTCAGGGGATCTCGTAGTCGAGCAGTCTCGACTAGAGCTTTCTTACTTGTTTATAATTATTCTTAATTGCTAATTTGAAATGAGAATGATAATTTGTATATAATCTTTATTTTATTTGTATATATTTTTATTTATATATTTTAAATAAACTTGATTGAAATATAGCTATTATATATATAAATTATAAATATTACTTTTTACTACTTATTGATTGATTTTGAATTTTTTAATTTTTTAATTGATAATTAACATCAGTATAATTTTTTGATTTATCAATTAATCAAATTAACATCATTTGCATGTCATGTGAATTTTCTTTATATTATGAAAGTTACTTTTTATTGCCATTCACAAAAATAAAAAGCAGTCATTTTTTATTTATTTTATAAAATTATATATTGCATCCATGTCATTGACATTCACATTATTTTTCGTTTGAAAATAAATTATTTTAAAAATTCATAAAATTTTTTTTTTTACATTTTTTTTTTTAAATTGAATTTATCTACATATTTATTTATTTTATGCTTTGTAAAAATTAAAAAAAAGGAAATTTTAGTAATAAATATTATTTTAAGTAATTTTGTCAAATATTATTTTATAGATCAGACGGAAATCTCATAGCTAACTTGAATTTTAAATGTCAAGCAGAGAGGGATTTTAAGACAGTTAGAGAGAGAGAGAGAGAGAGAGAGAGAGAGAGAGAGAGAGAGAGAATGAGGAAATATTATAATATATTAATTTATATTTGTGTATATTTACAAATTTAGCCTTATCACTAACGTTTATCCTTCTGATATTAGTTTTAATTTGTTAGCATGTACATGAGTTTACTATATGATAATTATATATGTATTTATGTGCTTATATATATGTGTGCATTTGCATACACATCTAAGGCAACTCATATCCTCTCACTCTAAATTTCAATTGCAGAGTATCTTCTAGTCCATCAGCATCACCATAAAGCTCTCTTTATAGTTTGCCAGCTGTTGTTGTTGCTGTTATTGTAGCTTTGGCTGGCCTTAGTTTCATAAGGACGCCGCTTATGGTGCTGACTGTGGCGACAACAACGCCAACAACAACAACACGAGCAACAACAACACCAAGTAGATAGCATTATTGAGTGTAGTTGTCGCTGCAACGGCTGACTGGCTGCGCGGCTGTCGCTTGATGTGGCTGGCTCAGTTGCTGGCAGCGTTCGGCACACGCGACACGTGCGAGGTGCGTGCAAAGTTGAATTGTCAGCGGCAAAAGTTGAAACATTTTTGGCAACAATAAAATAACAAAATACCAACAGCCAGCAAAAAACAATAAAAGAAGGAAAAAGTGAAAGAAATAGAAAAGTAACCAGCTGCCAAACACACCGACACACGCCTCCCTCCGCTCGACTCAAAGGTAAAATGTGTGCCAAGAAGTAGAAGTAATCGACATGTCTGTTAATTATTGTGAAAGTTTTCTGACACACACGCGGATACAAATTGTCAGCCCTTGTGCTGTTGCCCACTCCTCTCCCGCTGCTGCTCCTTCTCGTTCTCCTGCTGCTGCTGCTGTTGTGTTGGCGTTTCTATGCCATATGACAGCTGCTGCTGCTGTTGTTGTTGTTGCTGTTGGTGCTGCTGACAGGCGGCGCCCTGTGTGAGCTGCAGCAAACGTTGTCGCATGCTGTGTGTGTGTGTGTGTGTGTGTGTGTGTGTGTCTGTTTATCTATCTCTTTATCTGTGTAACTGTATCTTCAGTTCCATCTTTCGTCTCCATCCCCAACTCCATCAGCATCGCCATCTCCGTTTCCATCTATAACTGTAACTGCGCTGCGTGTGCGTGTGTATGTGTGTGTGTTCCACACATAAAGTTATTCGCCCGTATGGGGAATGTGTTTCATGTCATAAAGACACGCACAAATCATGCTTAAACTCGGCCAGGCGATGCGACGCTTGCCTCGCGCCTCCTCTGCTGCTGCTGCTGCTGCTGCTGCTGCTTCTTCTTGCTCCTCGTCATCTTCTACTTGTTCTGGTGTCCTGGGCGTCCTGGTGCTCGTTGCTTTTTGCTTAACTCGCAATTTATGGTTAATCGATGTTGTCTTTGAACGTGACCTATTTGCTTTATTTCGTCGCGCAGTATCCTTTGTCGCCATGTCCATGTCCATGTCACCATTATATCCGCTGCTCGTCTCACAATGTCACCTCCCTCTCTCTCTCTCTCTCTTTCTCATTCACTTTCTCGCATTCTCTCATCATGTCCGCCCCCCCACACACTCCCATCACACTCAGCGTCCTGCTGACGTGTTAAATTGTCTTTTTGTTTACCCTCAATAAAGCAATAATTTATTTTTCATGCTCTCGGCTCTGCGTTTGCTGGCTTCAGACTTTTTGCATGAGCCCAATACAAATATACATTTATATGTACATGAGAATATATATGCACATACGTATATGTATTTATCTTTAGATTTGCCAAAATCGATATATGCGAATAACCTTGACTTTCAGGCTGAAGCTGCACAGCCTCGCAGACTCTCTGACTCAGCTGCTGCAGCTGCACTTTGTTGCCAGCCACATTTGCTGTCGCCGAGCAGCAAAAGCTTTACAGTTTTGCAGGCACTGCCACTGCCCCTGCCACGGACACTGCCAGGCGTGACCAGCTTCTGGCATGACGCATCAGCGTGAACTAAAGTGCCACCTGGGTGCTTTAATTAGTGTCATTGTGCTCTGCTTATCGCAGCAGCTGCAGTCGTGACAGCGCTCGGCTATCTAACTGGGCCATCGAACCCGTTGCGGAGGACACTTTGCCTGGAGCAGGACACGGCCAATGAATGAGCTCATTAGCTTATCGATTTCATAACTGACATCAATAATTCGTTTACCTTTTGCCTTGCGTACATCAATTTTACATTGATAGGTTTGCAATCGTCTGAGAAATGCTTACATGCATATTTACATATTTAACATGCCTGTTAAGTTCATTGTAAGGAAAGAGTCTTAATCATGGTACCTTATTCTATTATTGTTAATATTTATTAGCTTATTGATTTAATATTGTGCCTCTGCATTTGGCATTGCTTGAGGTCTAGTTTGGGTAAACTAATAATGAAGTTAGATAACACATTTAACATGCATGTTAAGCTGACAAGAGCTATAAAGTATGAACATGTTACGGGCATATACATACTTGTAGTAGGAGAGATGGAGAATACTATAAGTGCCAGAAATGCGGCTTGATTTGGCAGTGAACGACTAGGAAATACCCTGATCAGTTTTTTGTTGGTTTACAATGTAAACTTTACATCCATTCTTAACAGTTCTGTGAGAGAAAACTAGCATAGCAGATTTAATGTAGGAGACAATGTAGTCATAAAATGGATATAGAAGCAGTGAACGACTAGGAAATACCTTGACCATTGATTCATCTATCTCCAACAGTTTTGTGGTTGAAAACTAGGCAAAGTTTCATACATTATTACGTATATAGCAGTTCACACTATTCATATAAAAAAAATAGAAAATTTATAATTTACTAAATCACAAAATTTATATGAAGTAGTTCAGATATGAAAAATTTGATACAAAGAAAATGAATTCTTGATTTATTCATATGAAATATATTGAAAGATAGTGACGAAAAATTCTTTAAAATAAAAGTGTGATAATATATTAATGCAGCAAAATCACAAAACTTCTTTGGGTAGATAAGTACTGGGAAAAATGTAAATATAAAGGTGTAAGAGTGAATTAAGTGGGTTAGGCTGCATATTTAGAAAAAAGTATAAATTATGTAAGTGTATGTGAGTTGGGTGATGAAAGTGCACGGTCTGGTAGATATTCAAATGGATTCTTATAAATTTGAATTCAAGGAACGGATAAAACAGAAACAGTAATACTGACTAGACTAGGCTCAATCATGGGAGCTGATCAAAAGTAAATATATTCGCGTTTCTCTCTGTCTAAGAGTTGAAAGAGTAAAGGTGTATTAACCTTGCCATTTTCTCTTCCCACTCTCCACCTTTTCATTCGGAGTTTACCTTGCAAGGGTAATTCCTGTAAGCAGTCAGAGTTGCGTGTCTACATTTGTTATTTGATGGCAGCCCAATCAATAGCAAAAGGTAAGCAAAGCTCAGTTCTGTCACAGAAATTACAGCCACTCCCACCCGCACCTTCTGTTAAATTCAGTTGAAATATTTTAGAAAATTCCCATTTAATTTTCTTGATTTATTTGTGTTACAAAGTAATTATGAAAATATTTTTCCATATATTTTTCTTCAACAATTTATTCAAGAGTTTCCAGCTAATTGTTGCAGTGGGTGCAGCAATGGCTCTCGTTGTGGCACGAGCGCGTGTCGATGTGTCGCAATTGTCATTGTGATGTCATGCATGAAATATTGAGGTGAACGGGCACACACACACGCACACTCACATACACACGTGAGCAGTGACTGCAACACTAATCAACCCGTTAAGGTTCAAGCAGTTCCGGTTCAATGCGCAAAGTGGCAATCCTATTGATAGGTGTGTGTGTGTGTGTGTGTGTGTGTCTATAGCAAATTGTATAAAGCTGAAAGAAGAGCGTTGCGCGTGCCGAGTCTATGATACATTTATATCAACTCGGGCTGTGTAAACTATGCGCAGTTCAGTCAATGGGTGAATCTCTCACGGAGTCAGCTATTTAAGCAGTTTATCAGTTATCGCAGAATCAATCAGTCAAGCTGTCATAGAGCTATTTGGTTGAGTAGAACAATGAATCATTTTGACATTAAAGCGCAGCTCTGATGACCTTAAGCAGCTGCCAGTGTGCTTTATTATATTCACAATTAAGATAATGGCATACCCTACAATGCCTTTTAAGTCCGAACTGAATAAGTCAACTGGGCGCAATGAAGCGTTAAGTGAATCGACATTAAAACACACACACACTGGGAGAGAGATTCATGTTTGGGCATCTTTGCTGTTGTTTAGAGCCCTTCCCCGCCCCCACCACACAACTCTTGCCCTAATTAAGCCAAATTCTTAACCATAATAGCTGCCGGCTACGGTTGTCATAATAGAAATAATTATGCGAGGTAAATTACCCAAAGTATTAAGTGAAGCTCGGATGTCCGCGGGCCAAATATCGACTTCATTTACACAAAAATATGAATGCAATAAAAACAACAACAAATGAAAACATTTTAATTATGTTGAGAGCAAATGAAAAACGATTCCTGTTTGCCGACGCCCCGAATAAAATAAATATATAAATATTATTATTGAAATGCTGTCTAGGCCCCGCTTTCAAGCCATGCGATTTCAACTCGAATTTCTAAACGCACCAGGGATAGCATAAAGTCGGCCTGGAGTTTCAACTCAGGCGTAGAGCTACTGAAAATATTTCGTTTAGTATTTCATTTCATTAGAATCCAAATAGTTTAATCTTTCTAAATTTAACAATATATCGAATTTTGCTATTTTTTTATATAAATTCGAATATCAGCCAATTGATCTAAAAGCAATCATGGTGAAGGTAAAACCACATAAGAATTGAGTAGCGAACGAGTTTACATGATATTTTTGCTCTCGGCAGATGCAACGCGAGGACATGTTCTCCAAGGAGGCGGCTCTGAAGAACCAGGCCAAGCGCGAGCTGGCCAACGGACTCGAGAAGGCTTCGCTAGACAAACTGCGTCTGCAGTGCTTCAGCCGCGGCGCCACAGGCATCTTGGGACTTGCCAGGTGAGTGAAGCACCCAAAGATTTTTGCTTGTGTGCATAGCCAGCAGAGCAAAGAGCATGGAGCATGGAGCAAAGGGTCAGAGTTTGGGTCAGGTGGCCCAAGATAACTTTCTTTACTTTAGTTTTTCGCTTCGGCATATCTATTAACAAATGCAGGGTAGCTGGCGGATGATGATGAAATTGTTGAGTGCTCAGCATGTGAAACATGTAGAATCGGCAGCTGCCCAAAACTGAAGCATGTTTTTTATACCCCATGCATGCCAAAGATGATGAAGCTGCTGCTGTTGCTGCTGATGATGATGATGAGCATTGAGCTGGTGATGTGTTGGGCCGTGCTCGAGGTTAGTGGGGGAGCGAGCCGAGTTAGGCACTAGCAAATATGTCGAGTGCATGTTGAACTAACATTTCGAAAGCTTCTCCAAGTGTGTGCCAAGCGGCAAAAACTATGGATGAAGCAGCCGCAGCCGCAGCCGCAGCCTCTGCCTCTGCTGCAGCATCTGATGCTGCCGTCGCTGATGTTGGGGGCTGTGCGATAGCAAAAATCGCTGACTGAATGCAAACAAACATAATTGGATTTCTCTGCTTTCAGTACCATTCAACACTCTTGCGCACACCCCCACACCCACCCATCCCCCACCCATGGGCCACCCAAACGCACTCACGCCCATAACCTGGCCGGGCAAACAGAAGAGTTTGCTTCTCGGCTCTCAGTTTTTATTTCAATTTCCGACTGGCAGCAGGTCCGTTAACAATTTTCCGTATTGAACATATAGACATTTTTAACAAAATCGCAACTTCAATATACACACATGTGTGAGTGAGCCTCGCTGTGTCTGTGTGAGTGTGTGTGTGTGTGTGTATTAGCTGAATCATTGTATGTCTGCCTATTGACCAGCATGAGTGTGCATGTGTGTGTGTGTGTGAATGCATGTGTGATTTTTTTTTATTTGTATTTATGCAGCTTGTTTGTCAGCCGGAAAATTCAATGCATTCAATGCATTTTCTAAAAAATTCCACACATTCTATTCAGCATTCTTGCCCCCTCGTTCCGTTTGTCATTGCATTCATTTCACGGCTAAAATTTATTTAAAATAACTTTTTTGTTTAGGGTCAGAATCGGTTTAATAACTGATGAAAAACGTCATAGCTTTGCTGGTTAGACGGGGAAACCTTTTATATATAGGCATGTCATGAATCGTATATTCCCTCATGGTTTACTCCATTTCAGAGCTTTCCGTGTAATGGATGACGATGGCAGCAAGACCCTCAGTCTGGAGGAATTCAAGAAGGGCGTCAACGATATGGGCTTCGAATTCAATGAATCTGACATTGAGGAATTGTTCAAAAGGCAAGCTAACCCAATTTTCAAATGCTCTTCTATCTGCTCACAGTTAGTCCTTTCGCAGCTTTGACACCGATGAAAATGGCTCCATTAACATGACCGAATTTCTCATGAAACTGCGCGTAAGTCCCTCATATTTCTCAACAGTATACATGTCTCTAGCGCCTTCCTTTCTCATAGCCCCCCATGGGCACATGTCGCCTTAATATCATCGACAAATGCTTCGACAAGCTGGACACCAATTCCGATGGCCAAATCACAATTGAGGACCTGAAGCACGCCTACTCTGTGCAGGATCATCCCAAGTACTTGAGCGGCGAGCTGAGTGAGGATGAAATCATGACTGCGTTCCTAAAGAACTTCGAGGCTGGTGCACCCAATCCGGATGGCATCGTTACCAAGGCAGAGTTCATCAACTATTATGCCTCGATCAGCGCCTCGATCGACAATGATGCTTACTTCGATTTGGTGTTGCGACGTGCCTATAAACTTTAATACCTTTTTCATTTTTATAGTATTGATATACATATGGAAGTGCGATCTAAGCTCATACGATTCCAATCGACGGCTATTTAACGCTAACTATATTCCATACTGAACAAAAAATTCAAAAATATTTCAAAAAAAATTTCTGTTGATTAGTAAAAAAGCTCTACGCTAGTCTAATGCTATTGTTTTAATTCATAACTAACGTCCTCTTTATTTTACTAGCAAAATTAAAAAATCAGTAAAAATTTTCAATTAAAATCTCTTTTTGTGTATTTTTAGCTGAATTTGAATAAAGCGGGAAATGTCTGTTAATATATTATATTTATCCTGTATACCTAACTCATATATATGCATATTTCCTTTCAACAACAAGTATTTGCTTGTCTTCCGCCATTTGCTTTTGAAGAGAGCGAAGAGAGCGCCCATTGACAATCAAAACGAGCCTGTGCGAAGCGCTTACATGGCCCTCTCGCTCTCACTGAGCAACAGCCGAAACTCTACATTGAGCCGCAACTATTTTAATTGCCTTCTCGCTCCCACACAGTAATGAGTAGTGCTCTGCCTGTTAACAGTGCTCGTTCAATAACAGCTGTGCGTATCTCCGTCTCACTCCAACTAAGCTTCACGAGAGGATATGTTCAGCTGGTGCTATCTTTGACTCGCTCTTTCGCTCGGAGTCCGATTAGAAACAACAAATGGGAAGCGCGCAAGTTTAACGCAAACTCATTCGGATAATATATATGTATTTATTAATATTTTATTTAACAATTCTATAAGCTGCTAGACTTGTTGCTGATGATGATCAAAAATGTAACAAAATTTTTAAACTATAAACAAACTTTCTATAAATATACATATATATATATACACATATATGAATGTATGTATATACATATGTATGTATACTGTATCTATGTACTCTACTATAACCTCCACGCTCACAAGACTTTTCTTATATTGTCTCCACGCTAGCTCATTATCTATCATACACGCTATATTCTCTAGACAATTGGCATAGGCTTGACATATCTGAGCCGACTTTAATCCCCTTGTTTTTCGACTTAAAACTAATACAATAGCTGCTCGAATTGGCTAAGAGTGCGTGTTTGCATCCCAGTTGCGCAGTTGATTCCCTAGTTTCACGTACTTTTGTCCAATATAATGTGCTATAATAATTTATTAAATTAAAACCGCGTGCTAATTAGCATAAAACTAATTAGATTACTTGTACATGTGCAGCCACAAAGCACAAGAGGGATAGCGGAAGAGAGTGGGCGAGTGAGAGAAAGTAAAAGAGAGAGAAGGTTGGGTATGAATAGAAGCATGTACATGGAGTTAAATATTTGTGGCGTATGCGCAATCGTTGCCTTGCGTAAAATTCATGTTTGCCAAAAAGTCAAACGGCCCACACACACACACAGACACACACACACGCAAACACACACAGCACCAATACCACACACGTGGAAACAAATAAGCCTGATTAGCTGATGTTTTGTGTACCCATGAAACCGTTTTGAGTTGAGTATGATGGGACTTTAGAGACAAGCTTTGCCTATGTGATTTCAATTTATAAAGAGAACAGTTGGAGGAGTGCACACATACAGGGTATCTCGTAGTCGGCTACAGCTACAAAATAAATTCAAGCTTCTATTTTTTAGGAACGGGTGATGGTGCCAACACCATATGATGATATCATCGACACCTTTGCCCTTCGGCAGGCGACGGCTGCGGCCCGTCTTTAGACACCGCTAATTAGAAGCTTATTAGAAGAGCAGCGGCAATTGGCAAAAGTCTAATTACATTCATTTCGCACCAATGATAACAATGCGGCTTGCCCAGCATTTAATGCGCAGTACAAAGCCAAGCCCGGCGTATGTGTGTGTGTGTGTGTGTGTGTGTGTGTGGAATACGCTTGTTAGCTAGACAAACATCGAGGCCAACAGCAAATGCTATGAGTGTAGCGGCGGGCATAGATATGGCCGGGAGTCGAGCCATATCCGGATGACGCTCGCTCGCACTTGGGGCCATTGATTATGCAGCAAAGTTTTAGTATGCCAAGTAGACAATGTTAAAAGTTTGCTCAAGTAATTAAATCACTTCGATCTTGGCTAATTACAAGCGGCGAACATACAGCTAACAACATGTTGGCTAAAGGCTCACCCTCAGTACGTGTGTGTGTGTGTGTGTGTGTGTATGTGTGTGCGAGTGGCTCGTTAGATATAGCCTGGCAGCGGCAACATCCTCATCAGAACAACAAGAGGGCAACAACAGCAACAACAAGAACGTTGACAAGTTACCTGCCAAATTAATGCAAACATGAAACGTGCGGCAACCGGGAATATTAATTAACTAACAAACACACACACACACACACACACATGCACATGTACATGTACATACATATAACATAGCTGCAACTCGTTCGTGTCCCTGGCCTCTGCAGTGTTGGCACTTGGCTTTGTCAGCAGTTTGTCAGAGCGAAGCAGAGGGATAAAGAGAGAGAGAGAGAGAGAGAGTAGGAGAGAGGGAGAGAAGGTTAGTATAACACACGAGATCTTTTCCCAAAGAAATGTCCGCTAGTCGACAGTCAAACACCTTGACTTGAAGACGTACAACGTGGCGTATGAGCAATTTGTTGCGCTTATAGCGACCAGCGCTGCTGCTGCTGCTGTTGTTGTTGTTGTAATTGCTGCTGTCAAGTGGCATATGATTAATGAACGTTTCATTAGCGCAACTCACATTACAAATTTGTCCGAGTGTACGTGTGCGTCTCGGTGTGCGTGCGTGTGTGTGTGTGTGTGTGTCACTGCAACTCAACTTGGGGCATGTTCTATTTGCATTTCAGCAGGTTGCCGAACGTGATCACAATATTATCTCTTCATCAGCGCACGAACACAGACAGACAGAGCAAGAGAGAGTGAGTGAGAGAGAGAGAGTGAGAGAGAGAAAGGAGCTGAAGCTGCTGCTCTGTCCCCATTGGCCTAGCCTATCCCAACCTGGCCCAGCTTCGTCTCTGCTGCTCGGCAAAAGTTAGCTGGCATGGATTCCATTTAGCCAAGAGGGGGCATGTGCGGGGTGGCGGGGCGCGCGGTGCCTTGGCAACGAGTTACAATGATTTTCGTGCTAATTAAAACGGTTTTTGCATACAGTTTACCGCATTAGTATTTCGTTTAGCAGTTGTACAAACACCTTGGCGTTGTCTGGGCACGGGCAGCAATAGCATCCATCCCATGTGGAATGTTTGCTTACGGCAGCCAGCAGCCAGCAGACACACACACACACACACACTTACATAGATGCTCAGCATAAATTACGCATACGCAGCATTGCCGAGCGTCGACTGAAACACACAAAAAGCCTTAGCCAGAAAAGTATATTTTTCAACTGACGCAGCTGCGCCTAATGAACTCCCATTGCGGGCTACCACTGGCCCCGCTGTCACCCATCCACATTCATCTCCTACTCCATCTGCATCTCCTGCTACATCTCCATCCATATAAGCATATCCATATCAGCCTCATAGCCACACACAGAGCTCTATCTGTTTTTTGCGGCCAGCTGCTGTGAGAGTGAGCGCAAGTTGTCAGTGAGTCGACTTAATTAGCTGTTTGATATTTTGACAGCTGAGCGTAGTAAAATTGAGCTCGTTAGTGGCTGCGCCATTATAGACTAGCTAGCATTTATCAACTGCGCCTGTGGCTGGCGCTCTGACTGATTATTGCTCAATTAACAAGCTTCTGGTTAACGCCCGCCAGTTTTATTCACATTAGTCGAATCCGCTCCAACTAGTTGCGTATCAATTTTTAATTAGAGACTTCATTTGCATTTTTTATGATAGGTAAACTATCTGCAAGCGCAAACAATTTGACTTGCTTAACAAGGCAGACCTGTCAGCCCCCACTGGAAAATTCCTTGGCTCTTTGCCCACTTACGAACTATGAATGAATACAATTAAGTGCAATTAAAGTAAATAAATAAAATATTTGCCGAATACTCATTATTGAGGTACTCCATGCGTCTATTGTTGCCCTCTCGCCCAGAGAAAGGGGAGCGCACGCTTGATGCAAACTTTGCCCCCAGCACGACAATGTGAAAGTTTTTAAAAAATAATACAAAAAACCAACAAGAATTCAGAGGGAGGAATCTGTTTTGCAAGTGAAAATACCCTGCGATAAAGAGTGGTGTGTAGGGTAAATATTATGAAATGTGAGCGAATATTGTAGTTAGACATAGATACCCTGTAACTTAGGGAAGTGGTAGTAAACTCAAGAAATTGAATAATATAATAATATAATAATATAATTTAATTATATATACGCTGGAAAAAAGTGCAAAGTTTACAGTAAAAATAGGTAATTAGTAAAATATAAAAGGGGGTGCATAGAAAATGGAATTATAAATAGATACCCTGTAAATAATTTTGATTGTTTTGAGTTAAATTGTTATTGAAACACTGCAAATATCCTAAACTGACAAAAAAAATTGTAATAGATACCCTGTAAATAAGCCAAGTATAGAAAATGAAAATTTGATAGTAAAATTAGCTGATGGAAACCCTATAAATAAGTTCATTTGCTATTGGCTGTCGAGTAAGAGAAATCTCAAAAAAGAGATTGAAAACTTAAATGAAATTCCACAGAAAATTAAGAATTTCAAAGAAAATAAAAACAGTTTATCAAATCTGAAAATGCACAGATTTGGAAATGACAAAAAAATAAGTAATTGATATACAAATACATATATCTGGCAAATATATATATCTGTAAGATAATATATACCACAAATCGATGTCCTTAATAACGAAATTATATACTCAAGTAAAACAGCAGATTTTCTTAATTACAATTATGAATTTAGCCAAAATAGTTCATGGAAGGCATATACCCATCCTTTAATCAAAAACAGGGCATAGAGTTGCACAAGTATTTTGATAGTTTTCGAAGAAGGTATTCTTATTGGCTATATATAGTTACAGCGCCTGCTGTAGAGCAAGCCAAGCCATGGCTACAATTGAACAACAAACGATTGACTTACACACACACACACACACTCTCAGACACACACACAGTGAATGAGTTTGAGGAAAATGGCAACTGAAATGCTGGACACGTGTAAAAGTTCAGTTTTTAAACACTCGAACACGAAATGTTTGTTTCGATTTGAAAACGTTTTACGCTTTTGTTTTATGAATCACAGCAGAAGTCCTTACATGTGTAGCAAGCATGTGCGACAGATACACAGACAGAGAGAGAGAGAGAGCGAGAGGGGGGCACAGGGTAAAATCCCCAAAGCGCTGCACAAACTTTTAGTTTCGCTTCGGCCACGTTTACTGTCAATAAAACTTTGCTTGAGCTGGGGCAAAATGAAAACAGCATAGATTACTTTGAACAAAAAGCCAGCGAAGGCGTACAATCTGAGTACAAGAGAGCTGTAAAAAAAAGACACAACACAGACACACACACACACACACACTCATATATGACTATATATAAAATATGCAAATGCAATGAAATTACAAGTTACGTATACGCCGCATGTTGCAGCGCCTCGAAGGACTCGCCTCTGCCACTGCTACTGCCGCTGCTGCTGCTACTGCTGCAGCACAAAAGGATTATGCAAAATTATGCAAAAACGGTGGAAGGCAAAATCCACGCACATTAAATTCAAGTGCTTTCTATAAAGTCAAATCGTGACTCTGCTGCTAATGATGAGCATAACCGAAAAGCATCGAACATTGCCACCCCATTACGCTAGGTACTACGACGAAGGCGGAGAGGGCGCAGTCGGAGCTGAAAGTGAAGTGTTTTTTATTCATTGACAAATTGACTTGCAAATCATTTTTGGCATTTGCCATGTTCGGCAGATTATCTACTGAAATTTATAGCAAATTGTACTTAATAAATTTTGCGGCCATCAAACGAACAATTTTTGGGGGGCATTTGCTGATTTGTCAACAGTTTAACAATGCAGAGAAAGAGAGAGAGAGAGAGAGAGAGGGAGAGTGAGAGAGAATGTGTGTGTGTAAGCGGATGCCACACTAAAAGCGCACTCAGCTCAAAGACAACTAACGGAAATAGTACAACAACAACAACAACGGCAACGGCAACGGCAAAGATGCTGCTAAAAAGTGCAACAAAGCCCGTGCCGTACGTGCCCAGAGCCAACAAAATGGCGGCCCAGACGAATCATAAGCAGCAATGGCCGACAATGACCCAAGTGCGCGGCGTCGTGCGGAGAGGAGGGACGGGGGCAGGGGGAGTGGACGAAAAACCGCAGCCAGACGACGGACGAGTCTGGGTCAGGGCGAGGCGAGGCGGGGCGGCGGATCATATCATTTATACTGAATGGATTTGGATTTGGATTTTGGATTTGCGCACAAGATAATGTGCTCAGTCGATGCTGATGGAGGTGGAGCTGGTGGTGGTGGTGGTGTTAGTGGTGGAGGCCAGCGTGCGAGCAGCTAAGCAGCTCCAATGCAACGGAAATAGTTTTGTGTGAGATTTATTACCACTCTGGAGAGTCATAAAACGGAAATTGTACACAAAATCCTTTCGGATGCTCGTTTAAGTTGCACCATGCCTCAGCCTCAGCCTCGGCCTCAGTCTCCGACTCAGCCTCAGCCTCAGCCTCTGCCTCAGCCTCGGCAGCACTGAGCGCCGTCTATTGCTATCTCGCTCTTGGCAACGTTCGTATGTTTAGATTTTTATGGCTTGTGTCATTTCTGTTTACTCAGTGCTGCTCCGACTCCAACTACTCCTGCTGCTGCTGTTTCTCCTGCTACTCCTGCTGCTGCTGCTGCTGCTGCTGTTTGCTTGTCCTTGTCCCAATGTTTATGTAAGTCATCGCTTCGTTTACGATGCCCAGCGCCAGTGCAGCTCCCTTCCCCGCCCATCCCCGCCCCACCCCTGCTCGGCCAGTGTGGCATATCCTATTTTGAAATTATATTTTTGCCCATTCTGTGTGCTGGCAATGTCCCTTGTTCGCCTGCTCGTTGCTCGACTGATTTTCTGCTAACTAAAAACTCTTTGCTCTGCAATTTCACTTTATTTATATTATTTGCCACATTGCGAAAATGCCTTTGACCGAGCGAGCCACCGACCGACCGGGTCAGGCGAGGCGACATGCCGCAAATGCATTCCATTGTCCAACTGCCCCAAACTCTGCCCAGCCGAGCCGAACCCCTACAAGTGCATACTTCATCATTTAGAGCTGCATTGAGACAGGGCTTTTAGGCTTAAGCCTGGCCCAAACGAGAATTTACAATTCCAAATACTTTGCACTAATTAAGCGAGTGCACGGAACTCGATTGCAAGTTGATCTAGTCGCAATCTTTAATTAGATGACAGAATGTAAATTTGCCCATCAGTCACTCATTCACCCAGTCATTCAGTCACTCAGTCATTCACTCGGTATTGGCGCAAGCTTTATTAAAATTGTGCAAGCCAGGCAAAAGTTGAAACCGAAAAGCCAAAATGTTATTCTCATTCATTTCAATTCCAAATCAGTTTTGCCCCAAACTAACTACAAGACAGCTCCACCTCCAGCTCCAGCTCCTGCTCCTGCTCCAGCTTCAGCTCTAATAATTTGGCTGACAACCAAAAACCCTGCCGCCCCTCTCCTGCCCTCTGCGGCCGCTGTCTGGGCAGTCATTGCCTTGGCTGATGACAACCCGCAGATATCGGCTCTGGGACGCCCGGCCAGCCCAGCTTGCACAGGGAAAACGATTTTCTATGGCCATTACCATAGATCTAACGGTTTACCGAAGTGGAATTCGCTTTAAGCAGGACGACTCATAGCTCCAGCTAGTCGCGTTCGCCTTTGTCATCTTACGTAAACAGCATGAACTACCTTGACGATGGCGAGTATTCAGCTGCTGCATGAGCTCCACGACTCCTTCCCCTCCTGCCCCTCTTCATGCCATTCCTCACTCCAGTTTAATGCTTACATGCCTTCGCCTGGTCATTTCCATTTCTGATGCTGACAAATTTTTGGCAAGAGATTTTCTGCTTATTTGCCACAAAAGAAAACCGAGCGCGACAACAGAGATGCACAGATCACGAAATCATCAGCAGAATCACAGTTACAATTTATGTGAAATATATTGATGGAAGTTGCACAATTTATTATATTTGATTGGAAATTAATTTAAAATTTTAGTATGATTTTTTTTAATTTTTGACAGTAAATATATTTAATTTAAAAATATTTTCATATATTTTTCCTTTGCATATATATTGATAAAAAAATATATAATTTAAATTATTTTTTTATCAGTATGTTTTTTTTTACTATTTTCAGCTTGCTTCTAAAACATATGCAATATATAAATTGTCTATTTGTTATGTGTTTGTTTCATACTAATTTTTTTAAAGATCAATACTATAAAAATCAATAAATTGACATTATCAATAAGAACCGGACAATATGAAAAATAAAATTGTTTATAAATATATAAATACACAAAAAATTCCCTTATTTGTATTATTAAAATAATATTTGTGGAATATTTTTGTATATTACTTATATTTTATATTATGGAATATTTTGTATATTATTTCTATATTACATTATTATTTTTTATTATTATTTTATTTTTAAGCTTTAAGATAAGATAAATATTATAAATGTACCTAAAATATGAAAATAGTATATAAATAGATGATGAGAAAGAGAGAAAGAGAACAAGAGAAATAGAATGTGGAATATGTTAGTTCTTCTTTATTCTCTGCCCCTACATCTGCCAATAGAAAGTCAACTTGATCTTAAAGACTCCCTCTCTCTTTCTCTCTCTTCCTTTCACTCTCTTTATATACTGAATTAAATTACTTATATAAAGTAATATTTATTCGTATCTTTATCTTTACTTATATAATTTTTTTATCCATTTATTTTGTGTATATTAATTTTATATTTTATAAATATCTAAAATGATTGTGCATTTAATATTATGTATTTATTTTTTATCATTGCTTATATCATATTTTTATCTATGCTCATTTCCACTTCTGAGCTGTTGTGTTTCAACGGTAATCCGTAGTTTGTCTCTGTTTCTCTTTTAATAGACTTGGCCAGGAGTTACCTCAAGTGCGGGCTTTGCTCAGCTCTGGCTGTGGCTGCTGGCTGCGATATTCCCTGGCTCGGCAGGCAGCCCGGCAGGATAATCATTTTTTCATAAAGTCATTATTGTTGTGGTTGCAATCGCTAGTCTCTGTCTCTGGCTACGAGTCGAGCACCAGCAGGGGCAGCGCAGCAGCAGCAGGAGCAGGGGCAGCAGGGGCATTATCTACGAATTGTTCTCAAGTGTTTGTCATCCTGACTGTGACTGTGACTGTGGCCAACTAAAATTATATTGCTGATGGCCGAGACAGCCGCAAGCAGCGAGGAAAACGAAGGCAGGAAAACTAGAAAACAAGAAAACAATTTTCATTTCAGACATTTGCTTTTCAAGTAAACACTTTTTGAAATGTGGAAATGGCTGAGCGCTGACAGCGTCAAAGCAAATGATGAAGCAGTCCCCCTCTCTCCCTCTCCCTCTCCCTCACACTCTCTCTCTCTCTGGCTGGCTGTGATTTCTAAAGGACTTTGTCCTTTAAGTGCGACTGCAATTAACTGCGCTAAGCCACGAGGCCGACTTAAAGGCTTTGCCATTTGAGTTAATTGATCGAGAGCGCAAAGCCCAAAGCCATATAACCATATCACATTTCAGCCAATTGCACAGACGCGCTACATTTTTCAGCGGGGGCGGTGAGGGGGCAGGGCCTGAGCTCCCCAGCTCTCCAGCTCTTTAGCTAAATATTCATTTTGACTCATTTGCCGCAGTCGAATTCTAATAGGGTCAATTGCAATAATATCATTAACAAAATTAAACACGACCAACGACAGCCCTCGACGCAGGCAGCGGCTCCTGCCCGGCCAAGTCAAGCGTATTATGCCTAATTGGGCGCTGCCAGCACCAACCAGCCAGCCAGTCAGCCAACCAGCCAAGTGGCGGCCCCATCTAGGACATCCAGCTGTAGCTGTAGCTGTCGCCATTGCCATTGCCAACCTTCTCGGCCATCGTCTCGGTCTCAGCTTCAGCCTCAGCCTCGTTCGCGTTGCACGTTTTGTCTACGCGAGTAATTAACTTTAATTGCGGCCATTAAAATAAATTGGCAGATACCTTTAAATATTGTTATTGTTGCATACTTAGAGGCGCAGCGAACGTGGCGCCAACTTAAGAGCCCGCCACGCCCCACAGACACGGCCAAAGCGAAGCACCTGCATATTCCTATATTGCCGGACAGCCACTCACTGAGCTTTGTAAAAAAAAACCAAAAAAGTAATTTGCTTTTTAAAATTAAATATGAAACGGTGCTTAAATATGAAAGGCCTTCTCTTAAGCAGCTATACTGCAGAGATTTTTATTATGTTTTTAGTTGACAGAAATCTTTTATGTTTTATAATAATTAAACATAGTGTTAAAATATTAAAATAGAAGTACTAAGTATATAAGTACTATAGATATATGACAAATATTATCGGGTTTTGTATCACTGTGTATGTATTTTATGTCAATAGGTCAAATTCTTAATCTTAAAACTAAAATACTATTTGAGCAGGCTTACATATATTGACAGCTCACTTATTATACCCTGAACCCATTGAAAATGGGAAAGCAGGGCATAATGGTTTTGTAAAAATGTATGTAACGGGCAGAAGGAGGCGTGGCAGACCCCACAGAGTACACATATTCTTGATCAGGAGGACGAGCTGAGTCGATATAGCCCTGTCCGTCTGTCCATCCGTCCATATGAGTGCGTCGATCTCAGAAGTTACAAAAGTTAGAGAGCTGAAACTTGGCATGCATACTTGTGTATATAATAGGCAGCACGAGTTTGTTTTATTTTTTCGATAACTCATCCGATAGGTTTATTATCGAGATTAATCGAAAAATTGATTTTGTTTTGTTAGCCCCATTGGAATGCTATTAGACCTAAAGACTTCAGACTTACTGTGTTTATACATATGATGAATACAAACATTTTGTAATCAACAGATTTTGGATACCACGCCCCCCCTATGCCACCAATTTATAAAACAGCATTTCAAATTTTAGAGACTTGTGTTTTGGAATGTAGATACATTTGAACATTATGATTACGTTCTGAAAGTTTCGGTAAGATTTTACGTCTATAAATTAAATTACTCAACAAATAAATTCTCATAATATTGCCCACATTGCAGCGCAGTCGCTGCTTACTGCGAAGTTAGCAGAGTTCGGTTTTTACGTGCATGTGTATGTATGTATATGTGCATAAAAGAAGTACAGAATGATTATAGTATCCGATTGGAGGGTTCAGGGTATCTCCTAGTCGAGCAGTCTCGACTAGAGCCTTCTTACCTGTTTAATCGAAAACTAGTTTCATTTCTCCTGTTGCTTATGTCGAGCACCTTGTCTATGCTCTTACCTGATGTCTTTTAGTTCTTGCGCTTCAGTTGGCAAATATTTATAGTTTTGTTTGTTTTCTTAATATATTATCTGCTATATGGTGACTCTGGTCTGTCTGTCTCTCTGTCTGTCATATGCCTACGTAGAGCCAGTCGCTGGGCCGGCGGCAAATTGGAAGCGCAAAAACTTCTTTAATTTTTGCTGCAGCGCCGCAGACGAGCGAAGCGCAACAACTAAAAATGTTTGGCTTACGGCAATAAATGTCAAACAAAGTTTTACCATAGTTTAAGCTGCTGTTGCTGCTATTGCTGCTTCTTCTTCTTTTTTTCAATTAGAAAATTTCTGAAATAAAACGCAAAAGAAGACGAAGAAGAAGAAGAAGAAGAAGAAGAAGAAGAAGCCATGATACGAGCAGCTCGAAACGGAGAATGGCGAAGCGACAGACGCGCGCTAAATCAACTGGAAATATAAATGGGAAATGGAAAAGCCGCTGAGGTAGAAACTGACAGTGTGACAAGCGAGTGATGCGCAGCTGACTGGGCTGCAAGGCTGCCAGGCTGCCAGGACGACGACTGCAGGGATTCAGGGACAGCTGCGAGTCGCTGCAGCGCCTGACTTTCGGGTATTTCAATAATAAACGCCTCACTCGCGACAGCGGCTTGTTTGCGTCGCCCGATTGATAACAGCAATCAGAGCAGCGCTGGGCACGCGCACATTGATCGAGGCTACTCCTGCTGCTCCTGCTGGCTCAGTCGCTACTCTTGCACGTTGGCAAACTTCCGTTTCCGGTTTTAGTTTTCGTGTCCGGCAGATGGCAAAAGTGTAGGCCGCAGGCATTCACTTGATATTTACTTTGTTGCGCTGTTTACTTAAATACATATTCTCTGCGCGTGTGTGTGTATTGTACCACAAAGTTGCTTACTTCCGCCTGCGTCTATCAAACTTGCGGCTCATCTCCGTCGCTTGACCAGCAGCCTCCTGCTCCTGCTGCTGCCTCCTGCTCGTCAAATGTTTTTGTTGATGAAAAAACTTTGACTGCCTTCAACACTTCTCAACTTTTGTGTTAGTTTGTCTGGTCGCCTCGCATCCGCATCCGCATCCGCATTCGCATTCGCATCCCCATCTGGTCCCATCAAGCATCTACATATCTGGCCCAGGCATTGGGTGTTAATTGTTTTCGTTGCCACATATCGAATGGGCCCCCATTAATGGCACAGCACTCATACGCGACTTCAATATACTATCTAGACGAGATGAACTTCCGTTCTGACGGCCAGTCGGCCAGCCAGTCAGCCAGCTGGCCAGATTGGTCTAAGCCAACATGGCTTTTGGGGCGACGCGCAAATGGTCTTAATCACTTCGAGCTCCAGCCAGACAGAGAGCAAGCCAGCCAAAGCGTCCAAGCTGGAGCCACTGAATGTTTTGCTTGTGTGCATGTATGTGTGTATGTGTGTGTTTGTGTGTGTGTGGACTTTAGCTGCTGCCAGAGAAATTGAGAGAGACACTAATTGCTTTTCTTTCGAAGCAACTCTTTTTCTTTTCTAATTACTTTATGCATGTCTATTAGATGTGCGTGTGTGTGTGCGTGTGTGTGTGTGCGTGTTTGTGTGTGTGTGTTTGTGTGCGCTCTAGTCAGACTGCTGGCGACTGGCGACACACATTTGGCTAAGTAGGAAAATGATAGTTTGAATGCTCTTCAGACAGCGTGCTCAACAAAAGGCAACAGCACGATAAGGACGAACGAAAGGACGCACATTTAAAGCACATAATTCGGTTTTGATTATGTTTTGGTCTTAGCTGCCACGCCCCCCACACACCAGCTACCCGCTGCCCGCCTCCTGCTGTGCTACCCCGAAAGCACATTTCTAAAGTTAGCAACTTCATTATGGCTAAGACCCAAATGTGTTGATATTGCGGCTAAAGCGTTCCACCATCGCCCATTCCCCCTTCCACCCTCCACACCCCCCCTCTCTCTGTGCCATGGCAGACGAACTAAATGAGTCTCGTTCAATGGCTTTAGCATCTCATATGTACCCGCAAATAGAGTACCACTTGCTGTTTATTTGCGGCTTAAGCCACGCCCCCTGCCAGCCCCCGCCGAAGACGAATCGAATGTCTTAGAGATTAGTGCAAGTAACTTGGCTTGAACTATGGCCTGCCTGGACTTGTGTGCGCCGCTGAGCTCAAAAGCCTTCGCAACAAGGCAGTTTCTAATCTATTTTTGGGCATTCGCTAGCTCAGCTTCGCATGATATCGCAATGCCATTCTTAACTTTCACCAGTTCGCTTGGAAATGCTATAGACTTGAATTTTAATTATTATTCGTTGGATTTTTAAAAAGTTATACAAATAAAAGAATAATGTCGTTTCTTCGTCTCTTTAGAATTCATGGTAGTTTATGTCTCGAATGGAAATCATATACATATATTTATTTTCTTGTCCAAAACTTTCTGATGACATATTCTCAGAGTTTGTAGAAATCATACATATATTTGACATTTGTCTTTATCATTATTATTGTAATCATTATCATTGCGCTTCCTACTCATTGTCATCATTAGCATTATATTTTTAGACTTTAAATTTTAAATCATCACTCACCCCTACTGTTTCCCCACAGACCCTGCTAGGGTATTTAATGTTCCACACTTTTGCTCTAACTAGCCATCATTTGTTGTTGTTGTTGTTTTTTTTTTTTCCATTTGCTTTACAACGGCCTGAGAAATTAATCCGAGTTGGTTCTTATCACCTGAGACCTGAGCTCCTTAGAGGTTGGCACATAATTTAAGCTGTTTATGCACAGGTTTTGCTATAAATTATGTACTAAAAGCCGAGCCAACAATTCAGCACATCGTTTTGGACACACTCAAACAAGACTTAGGACCCGAACCTGGACCCCAAACCGAGCCCAAGCTGAAGCGGAAGTGCGTAGAAGTCGCGCAGGAAAAGAGTAAACAAAGCAAACCGAAAAAAACGTAAAGGAAAACATAAAAAATATTAAAGCTTAGCAGAGTGAAACACGCCCAAATGAGATGGAAGAGATGGGCATAGATCACTTAGAGATACCCTGGAATAAAATACAAAAAATAACAATTGACTATGAAATGTATTTAATATGTATAAAATTGATTGACTCAGAGATATCCTGTATACAAAAAATGAAATTTAAAATATATTTATTCATTTGAATGGAGGCAGGCCGAAGGACTGTAGTTACCCTAGCTTCTGTTTTGTTACCTCGACTCTACATAGATCTCAGAGCCTAGGTCAATATACCCATCTTCAGCTATGCTCCGTGTCTGCAGGGAATCGAAAGGGTTTGGCGCACGAGTTGCCGCAAATTTGGCAAAAATTTAACTTTAGCCAAAGTTGCGCGATTTGTGGCATGGGGCGGGGTGAGGCTGGGTGGGAGGCGGTGTGCGGGGCAGGGTCGATAGGTGCCTGTGATGTGTCCCCAAGCTGACGCAACGATGCTCGGGGAGCAACGCCGTCGCCAGGGGAGACGCTGGGCGTGGCATAATAATCAGCGGCAAGCGAGACTTTAAATATTTTATGCTGCTCAAATTGGCGGCCAAAAAAGAGAAACCAAAAACAACGAATAACGGGTGGAGCAGTGGGCGGGAGAAGAGGGCGCAAGGGGGCGCCAGGGGGCGCTATCGCCCGATGCCAGGGCGCTGTGGTTGTCATAGCTGCCAAAGGGAAACTCGGTGCACCCACGTCCACGACTCCTGCCACAGGGACAACAGCGGCGACCAGACTGTGGGTGGACGAGGGCGTGGGCGTGGGCTTGGGCGTGGGCCTGGACGTCTAGCTGATCCGGCCAGTTGTCTGGCAACTTGAGCCACTTTGATTTTTGCTCAAGCGTAATTACAAGTTAAATGAGGCCAGCAGCAGCAGCCAGCGTCCAGGATGTGATGGCTGCGAACGGCGGCCGCCAAAAACAGTGTCATCATGCGGAAGGATACTGGACTGCGGCTGCGGCTGCGACTGCGACAGCGACTGCGACTGGCAATGAAACGGAAGGAAGGAACGACAAACGGATGGACAGAGGGACTGACGAAGGGACGATGGGACGATAGGACGCTGGGACACACTGACGAGCTGACGGAAGGACGGACAGACGGACGGACGGACGCAAAGCGTGCGCTCGGATGATGTACGGGGCGGCGATTGCAGGCGTTGCTCGCAGGACACGCTGCACGGAAGGAGTCGGGACCCTCTGGTAATGAATGAGCTAGCCCGTTGGCGCGTCTGCTGCTCGGCCGGCTCCGGCACCGGCTCCGGCTATGGCTATGGCTGTGGCTGTGGCTGTGCCTGTCCGCTGCCAGGCGAAAAATGAAAAATTGCGCTGTGGACGTGAAGCGTCGTCGTGGTCGCGGTCTCAAGCTTGTTTGGCTTTGGCAGCCAGGCCGCGTAGCAACATTGTTTGCTCTACTCTGCGCTGCAGATTGCATAAAAAGCGACAGAATGTAAAACAAAACATGAAATAACGAAGCGCTCAACAACAACAACAACAACAAGAATAGCGAAAACAAACCGCATTAGTGAGCAGCAACGGGCGCTGAGGGCGTGGCAGCTGGACGAATGCAACAATGAATGCCGGCGGATGGCAAGCAGTGATGATCGGCGAGGAAGCCGGGTCGCAGCAGGCACTGAAAACATTGTCAGCATCCTCGCAAAAAGGACATGGACACAGACATGCCTGAGCTGCACAGGAAGCAGCAGCTGCTGCTGCTCCTGCTCCTTCTCCTGCTCCTGCTCCCGCTGCTGCTGCTGTTTGCTCAAGTCCAAGCTGTGCCGCATCTCGACTATGCGAGCTCAGCTCATCAACGGGAAAGTTCATTTTGCAGTAATTAACAAATTGTAAAACGCACGCGGCAGGATGGTGCAGGAGGCGGGCGGCGGGTGGCAGGAGGCGGCAGACCTTGGACAAACGGGCAAAGCCAATGCAAAAGTCCGGCGAACTGTCAGCTGAGTAGAGTTCAGTTCATCTCGGCCCGGATAGCCCAAGTTTGTTTGAGCGCAAGGAATTATAGATGCCCGATGCCCGATGCCCGATGCCCGATGCTTGGCTGTTGATGTCCGTGCTGCTGTCTGGCGTCCAGTGCAGCACAAGTTTCGAGCTGGGCTGCCTTTGGCTTGATGATAGACACTTGGCAAGAAGTTGGCTCGATTATTAATATTTTATTCCATTACACTTTTGTCAGCAGCACTTGTTGGCCGAGCAGGAGACGGAGCAGCAGCAGCAGCAGCAGCGGCAGAACGAACAGAACTGCCAAACAAAATGCGAACTGATGATTGAAGTTAGCAAAGTATTACACAAGCGGGCCAATGCAAATAACGATTCAACAATCATTCACAGCGATAACCGAACAATGCACTTAGCCAAATCAAAATGATGTAACAGCTTCGATTCCCTAAATAGATATATATCTACAATTGAATAATGAACAACTTGATACAAATTTCTGCTCTGTTGCTCTGCTCTGATTGCTCTGATATCATGCAAAGAAAATTTTATGAAATACAGAACAAATTAAAAGTCATTTATTAATGTCAAAAGTGTTAAATTTTTGATTTAAATTCATATATATTTATGTTCACATTGTTATTCATTATAATATTAATAGATATTTTGTCTTCAATATTCTTTATACATCCAAAAAATATTCTTTATTTCTATTATTTTATTTTTTTTTTTTTTAATTTTTTTTTTATTTTATTTTTTTTTCATTACATGCATTTTACTGTATAACTTTTGTTGTTGTTTCATTTCTATATGTTGTATATATATAAAATAAAATAAATATATATAAAATAATATATCTCATTTATTTTCATCTTATGTCCACCACTAGTATTTTTATTACACTTTTTACTTCCTCACACATATATATATATAATATTGTTTTCTATATACATTTTTGCATTGAACACTATGTAATATCTCCAATATTCTTCATTGTACATCTCATGTATCTTCCCTAGTTATTTTATTTAATTTTTTTTTCCTAACAGTTCTTTGTTATATTTTAGCATATGAATTAAAATTTGTTTTTGTTGATTTCAGTTGATTTTACTCCTTTTTATAACTACATGATTTTGTGAATGGTATTTTACAATATTTTAAGAGTTTAGCATATAAATTTTTCTGCACAAATTGTGTGTTTCAGTATTATTTGATATATCTTTTCTATATAATTTATCCTATATCTCCCACAAACATCTTTATTTCAATTATTTATTATTTCAATTATATAAATTTCAATACATATTTCAGATTTTTATATATATTCTATACATTTTGCACATAATATTATTATTTATATTATTATATAAATTATTATATAATATAATATATATATATTCATTTCATTAACTTTTCCATTTACATTTTTGCATCGAGTACATTTTGCAACACTTTCGCTTCGGCGCACGCAATTACAATGTTTGCCTAATTGTGTTGTTCAGCACCAACCACGCCCCCTTTTCACACGTACACACACACGCACACACACACACTCACACGTGGTGTCTGGGGCTTATTGTCAACTTAGCGCAGCTCATGTCAAAGTGTCAACTACTTTTTGCAACCTCAAGGCTCACATAATTAAGCGACGGGCTGCAAGTGCGAAGCTGCCGCCAAATGCCAAAAAGTATCATGCAAAAGAAGAAGCCAAGCTAAATTCTAACTGACAGACGCCGTCAGCCTCCCACACACACACAGAGAGTGTGTGTGTGTGTGTTGCATGCAACATCATGTGACATCGGCTGCGACAATGCCGCAAAGCCATGTCAACAAAAGCTGCAGCAAAAGAGGCTGCCAGAGAAAACGTTGCACAGATCCCCCTCTCAGGCAGCCCAAATTGATGTGCGCCAGTCGTACTAGGGGGCGGGGCACTCGTCTTTGTTTGAGCACTTGAGCGCATTTGGAGCACTCCAGTTAGCTGGAGTCGAGTCCAGCTGCAGTTGCAGTTGCTGCTGACATCTGACAAACGTAAATCTGCAGCAGGGATTTAATTGCGATTGGCTGGCAGCCTGCTAGCCTGGCCAATATGCTAAGCAGCTGCCGACGAGCAGGTGTCGAAGAATTCCATAATGCGAACCACAAGCCACGAAAATGTGCCGGACATTTGAGTCGCATGAGTCGAGTCTGGAAATTCCTTGCGGCGGAGCTCAAAAGCCATTCGCATGAATTTCGTGAACTCGATTGGGCATTAAAATATAAATGGCAAAGCAGGCATAAATAAATTAATTATTAGAAAATAAAGAGACCTTGTTGGACTTCAATTTAATATTTTAGGCCAAAAGCGAGAGGATAAAGTTTAATTGTTTATATTTTTCGCAGTATAAAACTGAAATTAATTTAAAATTTACATTTTTCAATACTTTTCCAGTTTGTGAAAACGTTAAGGAACAATTTTTACTTTATATTACTTTATATATGTATAGAGATATTGCATATTTATTTTATCTGATGTCTCTCGCAAGCACTTATATTTGGCTATCTTAAATATTAAATTTAATTTCTATTTACTTTATATAAAAATTGGTTTGTTTCTGAATATGCATATATACATATAAATAAAATAAAAAATTTAATATATATTTTTTTTATTTTTATCTATTTAATTTTTTTGTGTTATATATATAAAAATAAAATATATACAAATAAAATGGTATTTTATTACTTATGTTTTTATACCTTTTTATATATTTTATATATATTTATTTATTTATTTATTTATTCATATATTCATTTCTTTATTTATTTATTGATTTATTAATTAATTAATTTATCTATTTATTTATTTATTTATTTATTTATTTATTTATTTATTAATTCATTTATTTATTATTCATTAATTTTTATTTATTTATTTATTATTTAATTATTATTTATTTCTTTTCATTTATTTTATTTTATTATTTATTTAATTATTTGTTTATTTTTTATTTATTTATTTATTATTTCTTTCTTTAATTATTTTAATTATTTATTATTTCTTTTATTTATTTATTTATTTTCTTTATTTTTTATTTTCTTTCTTTCTTCTTTATTTCCTTTCTTTCTTTCTTTCATTCTTTCTTTCTTTCTTTCTTTATTATCTCTTTCATTTCTTTGTTTCATTCCTTTCTTTATTTATTTCATTCCTTTTATTTACTTTCTTTTTTCCATTTTCTTTGAGTCTGCCATGAAGTTTCTATCTGAAACTTTTCGCATCTACAACTTCCTCACTTGAGCTCAGCTCGCTTGCCTGCTTTTGGCCAACTAGCTCTACTCAAGCCAACTTATGAAATTAGTAAAATCAATTCGCAGGCAATTGGCATCTTCAATTTGGCGAAATTTCACAGCACAGTGGCTGAAATATGTTTTGACACGATTACACTGCGCAAAAAGCCATAGCAGCATTCAAGCAGCATATCAATTTGCATGGCTCGTCACTTCAGTGGCGAAATCTTCACGCATTTTGCATTTCGCATTTCACATCTCGCATTTTAGTTGCTTTGCTTCGTTGCATAAATTACTCGAAGCATTACTTAGTGCCCCGCCCCATTGGCAGCGCTCTTCCCTTTCGCTTTGCCCTTCTCTGTGCCCTTCTCTTTGCCTTTCCCTTTCCTTTTGCACCCACGCAGCCACACAGCTTCCACTCCAGCTGCATCTCAATGCACAATTTTATTGTTTCAGAGTGCATATTTGCATATATGAGCAGGCGCTGAGGGAGAAAGAGAGACACAGTGAGATAGAGAGAGGGAGGGGGACTCATCTGCCATGTTTGCGCCAAGCAGATTTCAGCCAACAAAAACATGTTGGGGAAGACAGGAAGCAGCTTTAGCTGCATAGAAAATGCTGCATTTTTACGCTTCACTCGCGAAAAGTGTCGTAAATTTTTGATTTGATTAAAATGCGTGTCCGGCAATTATGGCCATAACTTGAGCAGAGCGAAGAGAGAGAGAGAGAGGGAGAGGGAGGGAGCAGGAGCAAGCAGGAGGCAAAGGCAGACACAGCCAGCCAAGCCAAGCCAATTGGAGCATGAAATATGAATCGAATAGCATTTGATTTCTAGTCGAACT
This sequence comes from Drosophila navojoa, assembly GCF_054131105.1. Classification (NCBI taxonomy): domain Eukaryota; kingdom Metazoa; phylum Arthropoda; class Insecta; order Diptera; family Drosophilidae; genus Drosophila; species Drosophila navojoa. Next base: position 4,620,341 of record NC_142890.1, on the reverse strand, counting down.
CGCATTCAATTGCAGCGCACTTTTAATCGATAGCAATGCGAAGTAAGCAAAAACCTGCGATGGTTTCAGAAATCAATACCAAACGTATACCAAAATGTGAATGAGTTACCCAATGAGAATGAGATATGAAATGAGGTATTCAATGCGAATGAGATATCGTAAGACAGTTAATTAAAGTTTGGTGCGAGTGAGAAGAAACCAACTTACCTTCAACTCTCTTCACTGACGTTTACTCTAATACTCCATATTGCAGTCTATATCCTTATCCGATTAAATGTATATAGACTTTATTAGGTCGATTAGCAAAGTTGACTCTGTCATGCCAGTGCGTCCTTCTGCCTTTCGTCTGTCTGTACGTTTGTATGTCCTTCTGTCAGTTCATCTGCCAGTCAGTCCGTCCATTCATAGTCTTTTCATCTGTCCGTATATCCATCCATTAGTCAGTCCGTCTGCTCATCCGTTCGTATGTTTATCCGTCCGTCTGCTCGTGTGGACGCACTGATCTCGTAACGCTCGTAAGATGTCAAGGCATTCAACTTCACTTCGCATCAAAGTCAGCAAACCTTCTGTCTCTCATAGTTGATGCATGATAATAGCTATAAGAAGAAGCAGAAGCACAAATAGCGTGAAGATAATGATCTGGAATATATATTCCCATGCATTGGCAATTGTCGCAGCTGTCGCCTTCCACAAGGTATAATAATGCGGGCGCAGCATCGTTTGCCGCATGCGGTCGAAAGTTCATTTGCAGTCAACTGGAATTTTTTGGGGCCAACATTTGAGGGCCGATAACACATTTGGCACTGCCCACTTGGCAAGGGTTCAAGACGGCGCCAGCAGCAGCAGCAGCGACGACGACGACACTGACGACGAGTAAGCCCGGTTAATCGGCAAATAAAATACGTATAAAACGATGGCCAAATGGCCAAAAAGAATATCAAAAAAGTTGAGGAAGAAGTAGAGGAAATGGCAGAGGGCATAAAGCGCGCGCCAACTAAATGCAGCAGAAAATCAAATGATTTTCAAGCTTTTCGCATTTTCCATGGCTTCAGCTGCTGCACCACATTGCATTGGCAACTGATTTGCACTTGCTTATCGTCCTGCTCGGGCATGTGCAAAAATATGGGCCCGCGGCCACGCCCACGCTCACGCCCACTTTAGCCAGAGCCAGAGCCATAGCTGTTGCTATTTTGGGGCAGTCAACTGCAATGGCCGTGATAAAGATTGACGACGGCGCTGTAAATTATCTGATTTTGTCACTTCGGAAATTGGCAAAGCCTGCAGCGGGCAGCGGGCAGAGGGCAGCGCTGCCAGCTGAATTTACTAAACTCCATTGAAAACTTATTTATAGTAAATCAAAATTTGCACTCGCCAAATACTTGGAAATAGTTGGAAAGCGAGGCGCAGGAGGCGAAGTAGGCGAGGCAAGGCGAGTTTTCATCTCAGTAAATTCATTAAAAATTTGACAACAATTTAATTGCTGTGCAGATAACAGCAAATTGAATATTTATTAGAAATATACTTAAAAAGTTTTCATGTGGACATCAAACGGCAAGCATTAAATATTTAAAGCTCTTGACTGCCAATAAAAATAAAATAAAAATTGAAAGCAAACAAGAACAAGAAGAAGAAGTAGGAGAAGAAGAAGAGGCCAAAGAATCCAACCGCAAAAGGCAAGGACAATGGCTGCTGCTGGGCAAAAGGCTGCCCAAAGGGACATGAGATCTAACGTATGTTGCTCTCCACTGTTGTTGTTGTTGTTGTGGTTGTTGTTGTCCATGCCTGAGTGTTGCTGCCAAAGTGCAAATAGAACAACAACAATAACAATTGAAAGGAATTTAAATTTGCATTTGGCGCCGAGCTCATGCCCCAAAACTTGTGGGAACAAATAGATGTACATATGTATATATATATATGAAGATATATATCTTGGCATATGTATGGCTCTACTCTACACATCGATGTCATCATTAAGGCAAGGTGCAGCAGCGTCCACTGCGGGGCCGGCTGGGCCGTCTAGAATTTCAAATTTGTATCGCATTTTTATCGCCATTTAAATGTAAATTGTTGCTCAAAGGGGAGCCAAGCACACACTCACAGAGAGAGAGAGAGAGAGAGAGAGAGAGAGAGAGGGCTAGAGACTGTGGCTAAAGGGGAGCTGCACAGTTTATGTGAGTGCGACGACTTCCGACCGCAATTGAATTTTTTAAAAGCGCTGAGCGTTGATAACCAAAACAATAAAAACCCCAGACTAGCGAGCAAAAAAAATATAAAAAAAAGAGGGCAAAAAAATTGAGCCAAAAGGAATGTAACAAATGTTTTAAAACCGCTTAAATATTCAACAAGCTAGAGCAGAGAGAAATAGAGTGAGAGAGGGAGGGACTGAGCGGCAGGGGGAGTGGCAAATGTGTGTGGACACTGAAATATACGATGCAAAGGGCACAAAGCCCAGGCCGGCCTATAACAAAATATGTGCCATTCAGCCAAATATTTAAAACGTGTCTCTGTTTGTTTTTGGCAGAGGCTCGGGGTTTTTCTTTTTTTTTTTGCTTTCAGCAGCCACAGCCACAGGACAGGAGTGGCATTGCCTGCGCCTGTGCCTGTGCAACGTCATGGGGCATCGTTAAATTTGATATCAGTTCGCAAAATTTGTTAAAATTAACAATAAAACGTGACCAGGCAAATAATTTCCAAATATGTCGCAAGTGAACCGAAACGAAAACAAAAACAAAAGCAAAAGCAAACAAAAAAAAAAAACAAAAGTAAACAAACACACTGACTGAACTAATTTTTGCCATTGTAGTTTATGAGTAGAATTTTGCAGATCGATGGGGGGCACTGAGACTCGACATGTTACACCTGAGCCCTATAAGCATATGATGTATGTAGATAGAGAGAGAGGAGTATACACGTAATCTGATGTATATATAGGTAGAGAAGGACAATGCTCCTGCATTGATATAGATGTATAGATGTTGCTTTAACTTTCTTATAGAGTAATATCTTTTATCCTACATGGACTGTAAACTTCTCTTCTTCATTGCGCTTTTTCTATAACATTCTGTCTCTATATTTATGTATATTTACATATCCATGTCAATCTCTTACTCTCTCTTACAACCATGTTTTCATCTCTTGTTTTCTCTTTTTCTCACTCCATCTTCGTATCCATCTCTCTTCTTCTTTCTTATTGTAGATATCCCTTTTTTTCTCTCGCTCACACTTTGTCAATTTCTCTCACTCTGGATTTCCTTATCTCACTCTCTCTCTCTATCTCTCTTTCTCTATCTCTCTCTCTCTCTCTCTCTCTCTCTCTCTCTCTCTCTCTCTCTCTCTCTCTCTCTCTCTCTCTCTCTCTCTCTCTCTATCTATGTCATTATCTGTTTTTCTCTCTTCCTCCGACTCACTCACTCTCACTCAGTGTCTCTCTCCTTCTCTCTCTCTCTTCGTGCCTATCCCTCTGATTTATTCATCAATCAACTTTCTTCTGTTTCTCTATAACTCTTTCGGCTTCCTCTTTTTCTGATCCTCTAAATTTTCATTACTTATTTATTCATTTATTTATTTTTTATTTTTTTTATTTTTATTTATTTTTTATTTTTTTTATTTTTTTTTTTGTAACTTTTTCCTAAAAGAACTAATTTAGTTATATGTTGAAATGAACATATTTATTGCATCTTCTATCCAATTCATATTTAAATGAACACAAACAAACATCTTTTGCAGCAACGCTCAGGCGAAGCATTATTTTGTAAACATGAAATTCAAATTGGATTTGACTTATAATACCTACTTATGGCTGGCTATATTTAAATATATATGTATGTATATATATAGTATGTATAATAAATATTTCTCATAATTTATGCAACACAATTTGTTGCACATTAAATCGTATTACTGCAAATCCATTCCACATGAAGCAATGAATGATCGACTAGGAGATGACCACGAATGAAAGAATTCATAAAGATAGAATAGAAGATAGAAGATATAACAAAAGTAGATACTCTAGTTATATGATCAGCTCTCAGCAGAAGTCTGGGCATTTCTCAATACCACACACACATATATATATAGCTTACTTGGCAAACCTCCCCGCTTTAACCAATTCCCATAGGGTATATACAGCTTAAATTTAATATCTCTGGCCTAGGCTGGTGTAATTAAATTTGATTTGCCGCATTAAGGCACTAAAAACTAAAAACCAGAAACTGAATACTAAACACAATAAATGAATTACAAATCTGAGCTGCAAATAAGCTGCCAAAAATGTTGGAAAATTAATTATAATAAACAATAATTGTAGTGAGCGAGCCTAAAACAATGCGAAACACATGCATTCCGTTCATACCTTGTAAAATAGCTCATAATTTATAATCGAAAAAAAGGAAGAAGAAGAAGAGGTGTGCCAAATATATACGACTAATAGATGCACTCTCTCTCTCTCTCTCACACCAATCAGAACCTTAATAATACATTTATATCAATTTGGAATAAATTTCTATATATAGCGTACATATAAATACTCTCTCTCTCTCTCTCATTCTCTCTCTCCCTCTCTCTCTCTCCCCCTTGACATCTGTAATGCGCTTTTGACATATTTGATAGTGTATTAACCCGCTAGTTCAGCCTGGTTTCTGCTATAGATTCTATTTGGCTTTTATTAAATGCACCATAAATAATAAATTGCGCTGCCTGGCGGTAGCTTTTGTTGAATTTCAGCATGGATAACATTTAAAATCTGCTAATTTGAATTAATGATAGTTTTTTTCTTTTTATTTATTTTACTATTTTTTGTTGCTCACTTTATTTACTGATAAAAATTAGAGAAAAACGAATACAAATAAAATGGGATAATAAGTCATTAAAGGGATTGAAGACAATGAATTTTTTTTATATATATATTTTTATACCCTGAACCCATTGAAAATGGGAAATCAGGGTATAATGTTTTTGTGTAAAAGTATGTAACAGGCAGAAGGAATCATCGCAGACCCCATAAAGTATATATATTCTTGATCAGCACGACGAGCTGAGTCGATATAGCCCTGTCCGTCTGTCCGTCCGTCCGTCCGTCCGTCCGTCCGTCCGTCCGTCCGTCCGTCCGTCCGTCCGTATGAACGCCGAGATCTCAGAAGATATAAGAGCTAGAGAGCTGAAATTTTTTGTGCATACTCGTGTATACCATACGCAGTACGAGTTTGCTTTATTTTTTCGATAACTCATCCGATAACTTTTTTATCGAGAATAATCGAAAAATTGATTTTGTTTTTTGAGCCTCATGGGAGTACTAATAGACATAGAGACTTCAGATTTACTGTGTATATATATATGATGAATACAAACATTTTGTAATCAACAGTTTTTGGATACCACGCCCCCTTCGCCCCCAATTCGTAAAAAACGTATTTCAAGTACTAGAGACTTGTGCTTTAGAATGTACACACATTTTGACCATATGATTACGCTCTGAAAATTTCATTAAGATTGCATGTCTACAAAAAAAGTTATTCATCAAATAAATTCTCATACTATTGCCCACACTGCAGCGCAGCCCAAGCGCAGTCGCTGCTTACTGCGCAGTTAGCAGAGCACAGGCGCGTGAGGGTGGATGCATGTGTATGTATGTATGCGTGCATAAAAGAAGTGCAGAATGATAAGAATATCAGCTTGGAGGGTTCAGGGTATCTCCTAGTCGAGCAGTCTCGATTAGAGTCTTCTTACTTGTTTTTATTTTCTATTGTTGATAATGCAGACAGATAATCTATAATCTATCTATCTATCTATATGTATATTTAATACTATTATTAGGAGTAGCAAATGGGTATAAATATCACAGGTAAAGACGCTTTGGTAAGTCAAGCTGAATTCTGAATCGCAAAAGTTATCTGACTCAAGAGAGAGGAAACGAATCGCCTGAGTGGCGCTGCGGGTAACCAAGCAACGGCAACAATAAAAACTAAACAACAACAAAATGCGCAGAGATAATATTCACACAAATACACACACACACATATACACATACACTGTGTAATGAGAAGTTTATGCATGCAGCAACTTGAGTAATTTGATGCAAGTTTTTTAATTCCGCTTTATGCTGCATTTACTCTCACTCAAATTGCAATTCATTTGATTTATTTTGCGCCGATCATTCACTGAACTGAAGCCAATTCGAATGGATTCTATGGTAATATGTATGCTCTATCTATCTATGTTTTTATCGATCTGTCTATCTATCATTTTATCTTGGTGGATAGATATCCATCTATCAATTTTGCTATCTTTTTATTTGTCTATCCATCTATCTATCTATCTATCTATCTATCTATCTATCTATCTATCTATCTATCTATCTATCTATCTATCTATCTATCTATCTATCTATCTATCTATCTATCTATCTATCTATCTATCTATCTATCTATCTATCTATCTATCTATCTATCTATCTATCTATCTATCTATCTATCTATCTATCTATCTATCTATCTATCTATCTATCTATCTATCTATCTATCTATCTATCTATCTATCTATCTATCTATCTATCTATCTATCTATCTATCTATCTATCTATCTATCTATCTATCTATCTATCTATCTATCTATCTATCTATCTATCTATCTATCTATCTATCTATCTATCAATCTATCTATCTATCCTACCATCTATCTACTTATCTATTCATCTATCTATCCTATCATCTATCCTATCCATCTGTCTAACTATCTATCTATCCATCTATCTATCTCTCTATTTATTTATAAATATTTAGCTATCTATCTATGAGCCATCTATATCTTAAGTTCTTCAAATTCAAAATTTACATTTTAGGCTAACAAAATTACTATGAAAGCTTCCACTGACAAGTTAATGGCACACTTTAGCTATGCGATTACAGTTCTCATCAAGGAAAATACCCAATTCATACGCCCTGTTGCACACTCATAACAGCCTGCTACAAAGTTCCAAGTATAAATACATATACATGCATACATATATAAGCGTATCTATGTAGATGTTGTTTATCTGCAATGATTGCTTTTGCATTCGAGAGCTGTCAGCGTATTTAATGCTCTTTAACAAGAGATGGACGCCACGTACGTGTCCAGTAACTGAAATGGTATATAAAATGAGCGAGAGAGAGAGAAAGAGGGTGAGAGAGAGAGGGGCAGAGAGCGAGAGTCAACTCTCGAATGAAGTCGAGCTGGTTCCAACTGGGGCGTCAACGCAATGTTAATTGCGTATCTACGTGATTTCTTACCAAATTAATTTGGCCAAATTGCGAATGAGACAACAAGCCAGCAAGCCAACGAAGCTCAGGCGTATAAATCAGTTAAGTTGCTGTATTAACATTGAATACATTTGTTTAATTAAATGAAACAAAATATAATAAAATATGTGTGGCCATGTGCTGGCCACGGAGTGCACTGGAGTTGGAGCTGGAGTTGGGGCGAAAAGCTTTTCCTTTAATTGAAAAGCCGTTAAGCCCGTCCCCTACACGAGTCGAGCGCATGAAATGCATGAGCCAACACCAGCAGCGGCCAGCATTAAAATCTACGTCAACAGAACTGCTAGCTGGCCAATAGGTGTTACCAACGGCCAGTTAGTTAGTTGGCCAATGTGTGCACAGCTACAATCATGGCCATCGTCATAGAGACAACGCGCTGCATATGAATTTGCACATAGTCTATCCCTCTCTCCCACTCTGTCTCTCTCTAGCTCTCTCTCTCTCTCTCTCTCTCTTTCATCTTTGTTAGCAAAACATGTAATGAAAACATTCGGTCTGCTGCATGCAACAACCAGGAGAACGCAAACAAAACGCTGCCGAGTCGCCGCATAGACAAACAAACAAACAAAAAGTTGAGCTCCAAAATTATTTCTGTTATCACAAGGGTCATCGAAAACAATCAACAGAGAGCAGCGACGGCAGCCCTCATATGTAGCCAGTGCAAAAATGCTCTCGCATTAGTCTTAAATGCCAAAATGCTACTCAAATATTTGTCAAGCTATTTAGAAGTTCGCAGAAATTTATTGCAATTTCGAGCAATTCAAATTGTTTTATGCTAAATATTTAGCCAAAGCAATTAAGGGAAGCTCATAAAATTGCAATTAATTTATGTTTATTTATCATTTTAGTTTTCTATACTCATATTTGAATTTTAACGGAACTCTTTTTTTATTGTATTTGTATGTAATTCAATTTTAATATAAATATTTAAATATTGTTTTTATTTTTACATTAATTTATATAAATATATTTTTCTCTTTAAATTAATTGTATATTTTATATTATATAACCAAATTTTCTCTTAAAATAAAACGAATAATTATATTTACTATTCTATTTAAATTTTTTTAATTGAATGAATTTATTTTTAACAAAATTTCTTGTTTCAATGTTAATGCAATTTTTTTTTTTTAAGTTATTTTGAATATTTATTTTTGGATAGATATTCACACTTTTAAAACTAATTTTATTTATATACAAATATTAAAATAATTAAAAATATATATATATGATAAAATTCGTATACATATATAAGTTTACTTATATTATTATAGAAATTTAAGAAATATAAAAAAGTGTGAATGTCCAAAGAGAATGTGAATAAAATAAATAATTTAAATAGTTTTAATTAATTTTTTATTGTATATAGTACCAATTTTGTAATCATTATTTTCTTACATTAATTTGTATTATTAAATTTATTTATATATTAATTATAACTTATAGGAATTTTCGTTTTTAAATTTATTTATTAAATAATTTTTTTGTATATAAATATTTTATTATATATTTTTAGACTTTTATCTTTACTCATTAATTTTCATTTACATTAATTAATGTTATATATATTTATTAATGTTATATAGTGAATTTATATTATTTTTGAATCCTCAAGCCTTTTTAAATATATGTATATCTAGTATGTTAGTTGCCCAAAGGGAAGCCTAATCGATTAACATTCAATTTACCTTCATTTATTGCTAATGTAGCTCAATAATAAATAATATCTAATTTGATTGCAATGATATGGAGATAAACAGTTATGTGAGCAAAGTCCATCAAATGCTGCTTATGCATACATATATAATACGCACTTATCCAATTCTTATAATTCCATTCACTTCATCAGTTTTGTTATGAATGGCAATTCGGTTATTTGTATGCAAAGTCAGTCAATGTAGCTGGGAACAATATGCACGATTCTCTCTCACACTCTCTCTCTCTCTCTCTCTCTCTCACTCTTCCTCTCTTTCTCACTCTTTCGCTTGCTGTTACTCTTATGCAAGACTTGGCCAAGCGTTACCAAAATGCAGCTTAGCCGAGTTAAATGGATGTTTTGCTGCTTGGCTCGCATACAATTTCTATAGCATACTTTGCTGCGCAGCACTTGACACTGATAACACATCGTCTGGCGCATTAAATGGACAAAGAGCAGGCGAACCCATGACTGCCACGCCCTGTCTCCCCCTCTTTCTCTCTGTCTCCCCTGTACCCACTGCCAGCTGCTGCCTTGTGTCGTCGTCTTTGTGGCTTTCAGTCATGTTCTGCTGTTGTGTTCCCTTCTCTTCCACTTTTCTTCCCCTCTCTTCTCTGCTCTTTTGTTGTGTTCAGCTCGCACTTGCTGCATTTGCATGCAACTGCCAGCTGCCAGCTGCCAGCTGCCATTTGCAACTGCGACTGTAACCTAATTTTGTGCCTCTAATTGTTTCATTATGTCGCCGCATTAACAAAAGCCCGGACCGCATCAAGTGGAGCGGCAAGCGAAAAGATGTCGAAAGCGCAAAAGAAATGCGAGTCGGCCACACGAATCCAGCTAATATAATGTGAGCCAGGCTTTGACTTGATTGGCTGCCTTGCGAGATGCCTCGACTCTGGTTGTTGTTGTTGCCGTTGCTGCAGCCATTGTTGTTGCAACCTACTTTATACAGCCATTGTTTGTTTTTAATTAGCCGCAATAAACGCTCACACACACACACACACAGGCTGGCAGACACATGCACACATGGGTCACGTCCGTTGCGCCCACTTAAAACAAACAATTGGCAAATGGCATTTCACTAAGCAATTGAATTTGTGCCGAGGCCTTGAAACAATTTGTTATTCTTTTATGTAGATGGAGGACAGACGGACGGGCGGACAGACGGATAGCCCAGCCTAGCCTCTGCCGTCTGTTGGGTAATTAACTTGGCACAACATGTGCCCAACTTTGTTTGACTCTATTTAAATGACACACACACACACACATGTCTTAATGAGTGTGTGTGTGTGTGTGTTCTGCCTCTGCTCAAAATCAAATTAGCAGCCAGCAAGCCGAAAATCTATAAATCTGCTGATTTACACAGAAATAAAGCCATCGCTCGCTCATATGAGCTCAGCCATAAAAACAAATTAGGCCAAACTGTTAAGTAAACAACATTGGCTAATACCGACTGCCTCCCCTCCCTCTCCTTCTCACTCTTTCCCTCTCTCTCACTCTATCGTAAACTTATCTTATTAATTTCTCGGCTAATACGCGCAATCAAATGCGATAAATATAACCACATATATATGTATATTCCAGCATAATTTCTGTGTAGGGACTGCGCAAGGCTGTGGCTAAGCTGACAGAAATAACACTTAAGCAAATATTTCCGCTCCTGGCCCGGCCGAGTCTGTCTTTGTTGCTGGCCATTTGACTGGCTATTAAGCAATGTTTGCTCTACGGATTGCTCTGAGCCAGGGTCGAGGGGCGCCACGCGTCATCTATGTATGAGTAATCGCTTTCATGCTTGATGGCCAACATGATTAATAGCCTCGGGGGCCATTGGCTAAACTCCAAGATTAAACGCAACAGTTTCGAGTGTTGATCATTTGTTATATATCATTTTTCAAGGGCCTAAGCCTTTACATACACAGCTACACACACACACATATGTATGTGTATATATTTGTAGCCATTTGTCTATATATATATTGGCCTAATGAAATTTCGTGCCAACCTTTTCGTCATATTTTATTAATAATTTTTGCTACAAGTCGTATAACAAATTTTGATTTCATGCCAATTTCTCTTCATGTTTTCCCACTCACTGAGAATATTTTATGATTTTTTTCGCAGAGTGCGAGGAAGGAGGAGGAGGAACAGGAGACTTTCAGCTTGGCATGTATATTAGTATATTATTATTTGTTTACACATTGTCGGCAAATAATTTTATTTGCTTCATTGTTTTATATCTTGATTTTTTTTATTTCTCATATATTAGATATATTATATACAATTAATTTTATATGTAATTTTCTGTTGATATTCTCTAGAGATATTCACATCATATATATATATTTATTTTATTATATATACTATATTATTTTATGATATATTTATGATATATGCTACATATATCTGTATTTTTTATGACTCAAACGTTGCAACAATTCACTTTCCAATTGAATCACTGAATTCGTCTATTATTAAACTCGACTTCACTTTAATCGATTATGAATTCTAAACATTAATAATGAGTGACTATCAAATTAGGCATTTATTTAAATGTGACACTTCATTTGTCTAGATTTAAATATTAATTTCATTGAGTGTATGACATATAATATTTAATAATACAGGCAATTAAACTTTGCTTTATAGCCAACAAGTTTACATCAAAGAAATGTTGAAAGTTGAGAATGGAGTATTTATATAGAGAACCTCTTAAATGACTTGATTAAAAACAACTAAAAATAAATAAAAATGTATTATATGCATGTTGAAATAGATATATGATATAGTCTAGTCTCTATCATTTTTACGCCGCCAAATCGAAAATCGCAATAAATCGAAAAAGATTCTATTATTCCCTTAAAATAAATTCGATTTCAATCAAAAAAATTTGATCCAATTGCCATTTCGAGTTGTATATGAAAAAATTTTTAGATAACTAGCTTGGCCTAAACTAATTAAAACTGAGCTATTGATTCTCCTCAGTCTCAATTCGTCTGAATTCTTTCGCATTCATTTACAGTCTTAAGTCTAAGCAATCTATTTGAAGTCTAAAAAGTCTGATCTAAACAAAATAAAACTAAATTTATTCTCAGTAAAACATATGAAGCACTCGCTGCAACAAAAGGCTTACTATATCCCTCTCTCTCTCTCTCCTCCCCCCCTGCCCAAGTCTCTCTGGAGTGCAATTTCCGTGGCTCATTTCTAGTTGGGCTTCTGTTTAGCTCTGCAGTTGCAGAAGAGCGAGAAAAATAAATGCTTTATCGCATGCACGAATCAACAAGCCATAAACAATCCAAACAATGCAGCCCTTACTCCCCAAGGACTTGGCACCCGGCAAGGATACGCCGAATGCGTAGCTGCAATTGTCTCGACAAATCCTTCCACTCCTTGCTAGTTCTCTCATATTCTTTTTTTCCTGTTGGTTTTCTGTTCTGTTTTCCTTTGGCCTGCTGATGTCTGGGTCACTGGCTGTGACATTTCCAACCATTTCAGTTTGTTTTTTTTTTTTCTCTCTCTGTGTGCCCGAACTCTGGTCAATTTGACTATGACATGAGCGCGCAACTGGAGCTGGCCATAAAACATGTCCGTGGCTGGACGCAAACAATTTCACGCGGAGCTGGCTAGCCCACTGCCAAAACCCATTCGACGGGTGTATCAATTTTAGCCAAACTCTGGCCCTTCGGGCCGACAACTTAAAGCCGAGCTGCGAACTTGACGAGTTTTTACCCACGCGCACGCAACTCGAGCCAAACATGAGCAAGACGAACGACGACAACATTCAGCATGTCAGCCAACAGGGGGGAGGGTGGGTGGCGGTGAGCGGTGTGCGTTGGGGCCACTCTGGAATCTGTCTTGTGGCCGCCAGCAGCTAGATGAAACTATTATCCACGGAAATTAGCGCGCTGCATGAAGAAAAACACATGAAATGCGAGCAAGTTTTTTCCCTACTTCAAGCGAAATTTCTAAATTGCTGTTGACATTGATGTTGTTGCGGTTGTTGTTGCTACAGTTGTTGTTGTTGTTGTTGTTGTTGCTGGTGTTGCTAACTGCGATTAGCTCAACTGAACGCCTCTGCTTACACATGAAACTTACTCAATTCGCATTTAAGTTCAATCAACAGCAGAAACGTGAGATCTGGGAATGAAATGTTGAGAGAGGAGAGGGATTGATAGAAGCACATTGAATGCTTAAACGAGAGGAAGGAATTCAGTACCTTAAAAACAATTATGAAAATGTATGCAAAAGGCCAAAGAAGGCGTGGCAGAACACTTAAAGTACTTACAGTTACCTTAAAGCTAATTTAAAACAATTTAAGCAATCGAAAAAATCTCAATTAAAAAAAAATAAAATAATAATAATAATTTTATCAATGAGATGTAAATACAATTTATTAAATTAAGATTACAAGATATGAGCTTAATTAATTCTTAAAAATTTTTAATAAAATTTATTACAAAAGTAAACAAAAATAATGTTTTATAGTTTGCATATACAAACTGGCTCAAAGTTATTAGCTCCAATAATGGTCAAGGATGTTAAGCAAGAGCTGGGCTAGATATGCCAGCCAAAGGGGATTGAGCTTGGGTTACTAAGGCAAATATAATATATGTATACATACAGAAAGCTTGTATAAATTATATAAAAAAGATGTCATGCATATGCATGCAGAGTATGTAACTATTTATTAATTATATTTATATCATCTATCGTGTACTTAAACGTCAGATAAATTGAATTGAATACTTACAAATTATTGGGCACATTTTTTAAGATTTTTATTAAGATCAATATGCATACAAATGAACGTATAAAACCTTGTAAAAAGTTGGTGTAAGAAAATGTGAAATAAATTAAATAAAGAAAGTAATTTATATATGCATAAAAATAGGCAATTAAAACCTTATAAAATAAATGTACAAAATATTTTATATAAAATAAGTAAAGTAATTCAAATTAACGAAATGAAATTTCAGCTCTGCTGACTTGCCAAATGTGACTAGGGTAAGAGGCAAATAGAAGTAGCCGCAAGGAGCATCACTTCAATGATAAAGAACCGCCTAGAAATCCTATTCAAAAGCAACTAGTCAAGAATATATACACCTGAGCAGAACAAAGAATTCAGTCTATATAGCCAAGTCGACTCGTCTTTCCCTCTGAGAGTCTGTGTGAATGCAAGTAAGTCGTAAGCTATAAAAACTAGATATCTGGAACTTTAAATATTATTTATTTATTTATAGCATTTTGAAGTAATTAAATAGAATATTAGATCTAACTAAAGCACTGACTGCTAATGTCTTTGATTGAACATTTAAATATATGTATATATGTAATATTATGTATATTTCAGAATACCATACCATACCATAATCTTCGCTAACTCAAGCCGTTTCCCTTCTATCGATACAAATTGCTCAATTCACTTCCAATAGCAGCTTCGCCCCGAGCTTATCTCCTAATTCTAGCCCCAACTAGAGCATATACATAGTATATCATATATCACTTTATTCATTGCTTAGCATAAAGCACACACACACACACACGTACATATGCGAGAACATGAACTGTCCGTTATTACGTAAGCAAATACCTATTACAGCGCAACTACTACCTAATTCATATATAATCTTCAGCTTTACTGCAAGCTCCATTAATAAGCGCTTGCGGCGTCTAGCTAGATCTGCAGACAAGCGCACGATATTTATGTATGCGTGCATATAAATTACATTGGACTCGATTCGGGGCCATGTTCTAGTCTGTTACTCTTGCCTGGGCCGCTTAACTTTGCGGCCATAAAAGTCGAGTCCAACATTTTGGCACATAAAATATGCGTAAGATATACGCGCAAATAGTTGACGGCTCGCAGGAGTGAGGGGACATTGCCGGACTTGGACCCGGACCCGGTCAGTGGCTAATAGCAAAAGCGAGTCAAAGATAATTGCTGTCCGACTACATTGTCGTTCTGTGCTTTGCATTTCTCTGCCGTCTCCGAAGAAAGATACACTCAAAACTTTACGAGCGCAAATGCCATTAAATATCCAAACGAATCTTGGCTACGTGAAGTGGCCCAAACGGCTGCCTATCCAGAGCCGTCGCGCTGCTCGCCCTTCGCCAGTCGCTTTTATTGCGACCCATCAAAAAGCCAAAGCAGAAGAGCAAAAAATGCCAAAAATAATGTTAAAACGAAAGATTTTCATGCCCATTGTCTGAGCCAATGTAATTGCCGAATGTCTGAAATTCTGTCTGAGGCAAAACACTTGAGCGTGGAGCAAAACCGCTAACGAAGCTGCTTTAGCAGCGACATGCAATGTTAAGGCTAACAGCGAGCGTAGCAGCGCGTTGGCAGAGTGGAGACTTTTTAGCAGCGCTGTTAGCCTAACAGTCTGCAATAATGTTAAGCGCTGTGGGGCGAGCAAAATGTGAAGCGAAACGAAAACTTAAAATAAATGCATTTTTAAAAGAATTTCTGATAATTTACTAGACTGTTATTTAACATTTCTTCAACAGCAACTGACCCAGTAACAGGAGCGTCGCTTAAGAGAGTGGCGACAGAGCGGCAAAAGAGAACAAATGCAATGGCAGAGTGGCTGAGTGGAAGGGCGTGTGGGAGTGGCAGAGGCGCGACAAATGTAAAACCGAACGTTGAACATTGTTGAGGCAGGTGACGAAGTGTTGAACTTCGTCCTTGATACGACAATATGTTACGCTGAGCGCTGCCGCTAATGTCCTGGCTGACGGCACGGCCAAAAGACAACAGCAGCAGCAGCAGCGGCAGGAGCAGCAGGAGTAGCGGCAGCAGCAATTGCGGTGTCTTCGTCTCATGACTTGAACGAAGAGATGTCGACAACAACAACAACAACAACAGGGAATCATTCCTAAAAGCAACCGACGATGACTGAGGCGAGAAACAAGTTAGCTCTGTCGTTAGCGACAGCGACGCCGCCACTGCTGCTGCCGCTGCCGACGTCGACGTCGCTTTGGCTACACGCTGTGCGCGCCGAGCGATTGGCCCAGCATCAGTCTCGAAAAGCCTTCTGTGCGTGCAGAGGTCAACGCGTGCCACACACGTCGCTAACGAAAAGACGAAAAGACGTAACGCTTTGCGCTAACGAAAAAGACGTAAAGCCCGAGTCACGTGAAGTGAGTGCGACTTGGAGTGTTTGTCTCTCAGTCTGTCTGTCTGGCTGTCTGGCTGTCTGTCATGCTGGCTGTCTAGTGTTAATCCTTGCCAGGTGCCTAGCCCAATGAACCATGTCGAAGGCATTGAACTGTGGCTGCACATGGACACGAACGTGAGCGTGGACAAGGCGCTGGCTAAACCTTTGGCCAATACACGGGCCGGCAAAGATGGCCATTAAAAATTGATGGCCATTGAAAGGCCCTAACAAGTGCGAAGGGCTGGGCGTCTTTGTTATTGTTGCTACGCATGTTTTTGACATTTTCGGCTGGCATTGGCAAGAGGTCAAAGGTTGAGCAGCCGAAATTGCCAACTTGACTGCTCGAGTGCTACCAAATTAATTAACATGACAATGACGAAGGTGAATTGCGTGTTTTTTCTTGTTGTTATTTTTTTTTTTTTTATCCTTTACGACTTTTGCCATGCCCGTGCCACAAAATCCTTTCTGCAGCAGCCGCATTAAAAAGCTGCCTCTGCCTCTGCCGCTGCCGCTGCCTCTGCCTCTACCTCTGCTGTTGTTGTTGTTGTTGTTAAATTTTTGTTGCTTGATTTCCGCAAGCATTTACAACTTTTTAATTAGACCCTTTATGTGTCGAAGGCATCGACTTTGCACCGTAATTAATTGTTTATTGTTTGGCGATTTGAGGCCGTGTCTGCAACGCCTCCCCAATCGCTACGGCTACTCAGGACTGAAGGCTGAAGGTGTTGAGAGTGGGCGTGGCACGTAACGCCTCGTCGCCAAAAGCACTGACAAAGGCCAGCATAATTAAGTGTGAAGTGAATTGGTCGCGCCTGTTACAGCCCCATCGAGAGGCCCAATGCGACAGAATTGCTCTGAAAACAGAGTCTCATGCTCGAGCAGCAGAAACTAATCAGAGATGCCGACGAATCAATAGCAAGACGTGGCTAATAGAGATGTGATTGTGTTTCGATAAGGGTTGACTTTATTTTTTATTATTTTTATGAGTGATGTTATTGTAATTTTTAGTGAAATTTGATTTTGTAGGTCTTTCATTCATTATATATTTAATTATTTAAGAAATCATGTTTCCTTAAACATTTTTAGCAATATCATAATCATTGATGGCCGCTCTGATAATTACTCTAATATATAAATTTATTATTTCGTACTTGGCTAATATTATATGTGAATCTTTCGCAATTATTATATCAATTAATTATTATTATAGATTAATTTCTACTCTACAAAATTCTTTTATTTATTTTAATACTTAACACAGTGTATTTTAGATATTAATTTGTCAAACAAAATGAATTTAGCAGTTTTCCATTTCTTAATAAAGGGTTTACTTAAAAAAAAAAAAAAACATTTTGTAATTTTCATAAATTTATAATTTCGTACAAAAAAAATTAATTTCATTACACATAATAAAATAAAATCATTTTAAATCAAAAGTAAAATTAATTTTAACTTTAATTAAAAATCAACTTTGCATAAATAAATAAATTTAAATTCTGTATAACAATTGACTATTAGTATAAGCAATTTATCAATAATAAAATTTTAATTATGTATAACATTATTTACTATTATTTTTTTCATAAAAATTTGTAAAAATTCACGTTTAAGGGAAATGTTATGAATTTTAGTAGTATTACAATTAACATTATTGACAAAGATAACAGCCATTAGTATGGACAAAATTAACGTAGTCCTGACTATTTTCCAATTATCTTCAAATTTGTCTTAATTCTTTTATTACAATATTAACTTGAAGATCTTAGATCATTGGAATTATCAATAAGTATTAACTCTATCATCATCTATATCAATATATGTATATATAATTATATAGATATAATTTTTACTATATTTTTTATATATAATTATAGTTATATATATATTTATTTTTATTTTTATTTATTATCATTTATTTATTTATTTATTTTCTATACAACATTTTTGTTAATTTTATTTTTATTTTTCAGTATTTTATATAGTTTTACTTATATTTATATTTATACAATTACTATCAATATTTTTGTACATATTTATTTAATAGTATTACTACAGTGACGATCAATAAAATAAGATTCCATATGATTGAAAAATTCGTGAAATTTATGAGGCAAAAAGTATTTAAAATTATATATTAATTTTAAGAGTATTTTTTAGGTATAAAAATGCAAACAGGAGATATTGATTCATGCTCATTAGAGCATTCACAGATGTTCACTACACAATATTCATTATTTAGCTATTTTCCCTCTCAGCTTTCACCTGCCAGCTAATTTCCAATGCCTGCCCAGATCAAGGGAATATTTGTGCACAATGAATTGAAGCAGCCAGCTTAAAGCTAGGCATATCGTTGCTTAAAGATTATAGAGTGGAGCGTACAAGTTGCTCGTCACGTTTCCAGAGCGCTCAAAGCAAACCTTTTGCCTTGAATATTTGTCTAGCAATAAGGGGATGACTGTCAGCTGCTGCTGCTCCTGCTGCCGCTGCGACTACTTCTCCTGCTGCTCCTGCTGCTGTTACTCGTAGCTGGTTGTTCGCTGCTCAAGAGCTGGCACTTAAACCCTTTTGACAATGTCACAGGGGTAGCATCAAGCTGATGGTTGCGCGTGATCATCATGTCGATTATGTCGATGATGATGATGATGATGATGTGGCTGAATGATGAGTTAGCATATATATATACGTATATATATATTTGTTTAAAGCCAAAGCATTATTGATAGACTGTAATAGGAAAGAAAAACTGACAGCGCCCAAAATAGCAGCAGCACAATGAACTCCAGCTGAAAGTAGCTGCTGGGTGCGGAGGAGGGGGGGTGAGAGGGGAGACGTGTAACGGAAGTTGCTTTCATTTGAAGTCGACTTTAATGGAGGGTAATGACAACTCGAGTGCAGCACTCCACATAAGCATATCACAAGGGCAGGCAGCTCAAAATGAAGTGCTCGACTTGACTTACAGCAGATTGAAATTTAAAGCAGGCAAATTGCCAAACAACTGGTTAATTTATTTGACAGGCACTTTACCAACGTTGACTGTGTGCGAGCGAGAGAGAGAGAGAGAGAGAGAGAGAGGAGTAGAGCTCATTAGATCATAAATTTTTAATACAAATATGCAATGCTGTGCTCTCTCTCTCACACTCTCTCTCTCTCTCTCTCTCTCGCTCTTTGTTTTTAGCACAAGGAGGTGAGCTTGCAAATTGAAAATGCAAAGCACTTCAAGTGACATACACACGCATACAAACACAAATACACAAGCACATGCTTAGGCAACAGCAGGAGGGGGGAGGGGGACAGCAACAATAATTTATAAATGCATGAATAAAAGGGCGCTGGGCAAATAAAAATAAATAAATAAATAAAACTGGCAATGCGGCATAAAATGTGCGCCGCCTCGAACAGCGAACAGCGCGCAAAATTGTAACTGCGGCGCGTTTATTTTATTGCGTATACGCAGCGTTGTGCGGCCCCACCAAAAAAGAAACGCCATATGACTTATGTGCTCATGTGTGTGTGTTCTGTGTGTGTGTTCTGTGTGTGTATCTGTATGGCCACAGCAACAGCAGCCACGCAGCGGCTCAACTTATTTTCCACAAAATTAAACCATCAAAAATTTGCCAACAACAATGCTGGGGTAATTTATTTGACTCATGGTGTTTTACCCGCTTGTTTAGAAAACGCCAGCCGCAGCCGCAGCAGCAACAACAACAACATGGCCAGGGGCTAAACAACAACAACAAACATACACAAACACACACTCACATATAATAGCAGACAAAAAATAAACAGTCAAGCTGTATTTAAAGCCTGTGCATATGAGCAGCCCGCATCGACAACAACAACAATAGCAACACCAACAACAACAACATGGACTGTGGTCATGTTGGCAACGCGAACCACTGCCACTGCCTGCTTTTGGCTGCATTTGCGAGGCGGCGTCTAGATTTAAGCCCAACTGGTTGACTTGATGTACAGCACGTATACATCAGCAGCAGCAGCAAGAGAAGCGCAGAGAACAGTTCCTCTATTATATAGACTCAGTATAGGATACCCTGTACTCACGAGAGAGAGAGATAGAGAGCTGTCGATATATGAGTTGAGCCAACAGATTCATTTATAATTTTAACATTATTTTTTTTTTATAAATATTTGAGTTTAGCAGAAATTAATTATACTTAATTATATTATTTATATTTTATAAGATTTTCTTTACTAGTCTGCACAGAAATTCGTATAAGTTTATTTGCAGCAAATGGAATAGATGGAATTTTCTTAAGTGTTTCAGGAAAATTTAGGTTCTGTCTTCATCAATCAAACATAAGCATCATTATTTATTAAAATTTGCAGAGTTTTTATTTGCATTGATTTATAAACAAAAATTGGTAGAAGATGGTATGGAAAGTCTTTTAGATGAAATTCAGCTCAATTTTGATATCGGTTTAGAAGCTAGTTCGCATACTCCAAATATCTGCAGTATAAGAAACTAAGCTTAACATTTACTTTAATTATCAATTATTTAGTTTATTTTATTTTGAAGCTCAACATTTATCGAAAACCGAAAACTAGTTTCATTTGGCAATTTTATATATATATATATATATATATATATATATATATATATATATATATATATTTTTTTTTTTTTTATTTGCAATCTGTCTTGTACAAAACAATAAGCAAATTTTTAAACTATAGCTATAAATAACTGGCAAATAATATTTATAATTTTAAATTGACTTTAAAAGCCTACTTGGGTTACATGAAATAGAGCTTACAAGCCATATATATTTTTGTAAATTTTTTCTTCATTTTTGAAGATAGTTTTTAATATATTATTTAACAAGCCTGTCTAAATAAGTTTTTAAATTTTTTATAAATTGTTCAGTTTTGATATATTTAAATTATTATCTCGAAGAGCTAAAATTCGAATGACATCGATTCAAAAGCTTATGCATTATAATCAACTATCGAGAGCGCTGTGCCTTGTCAGCCAGACTAAGTAAGAGTTTTATATAGAGATCTGCAGAGAGATCGATAGTTGATTAATGCTTCTCTAATTGAATAGAGAATTTTGTCAAGTTTACCCATTCAAATCAAAGTTTTTCGTTTCCCACTCTGGCTCCATTTCGACTCAGTCAATATCTCAATAAGCCTAACATCTTTTTCCTCACTCTATTTCCATTTGAACTCTGTTAATATAAAACTAATGCTTTCATTTCTACTCTATCAATTTCTCTTTCATCTCTTTCCCTATCTAGTTAGGGTATCTGTGCGTCGCATATTGTCGACTCTGTCGAGCCACTCCTTTTTTTTCGCCAGTGGCCCCTTGACGTACCGCACTTTTTGTTGCCAAAAATTAAACAGACTGCTGTGCGCACACTGCTGCGCCGCACTGTGATGATGAATTGATGTTAATGCCGCTGGGGCTGCTGGGCCACATACTCTCTATAAGTATGTGCCACACGCGACTCACGCCCCTTGACTTTTATTTATTTATTTATTCTTTATTTTTATTTCCTTTGCTGGCTTTGAAAGAGTTAAGCATTTATTTATTTACATGCACATTTTTGCTGTTTATCCTGCTGTCATTTCTGTCCCCTCTCCCTCCCGCTCGCTGTTCGCTCTTTTTGTGTGTGTGTGTGTGTGTTTGTGTCTGTGCAGTTTATTAAGTCTCGAGTGGCGGTTCCCAGTCTCCGTCTCAGACTCAGTCCCAGTCCCAGTCTCAGTCCCCGTTCGAGTCTCCGTCTCGCTCGCAGCCAATTTCATGGCAAGTTGCGCCCGCCTAAAGCTGTCGTCCTTGATGGATGGCTTTTGACGCAGGCCAGCCAGCATTTGGCGACCAATTTGATTTGCGCCGCATTTGCCAGCTCAGGCGAGGCCGCGCTGTAGGCGTGGCCGGCGTGCCAGACAAACGCTTCAACTTTGCCTTGCAGGCTTGGCCAACTCGCTCGCCTTGGCATTCACAATTGGCATTCAGCGAAATGAATTTGCATGCAGCTCGGCAATCATTGAGCATCAGTATTTAGAGACTATTCAGTCTTCATTGAGGCGCTGCCCTCTGCCAGGCTCTAAACTTTTTTGATGTGTGGAAGGGCAAACGGAGGAGCGTAAATCCCATGCCTGACAGATTTCTGTCTCTTAAACATGTCCTAAATAACTCATGAATGGGGTTTATTGAAAGTATTTCAGTTGCTGTATGTTCATGTTCTTATTTATATTATCTTATTTAAAATTGTTGTTTATTTTATTTAATTAAATATTCTAATTTATATTATTATTTATACAATAAACAATGAAAAAATTTAATTAAGATAATTTTTCAATTAATAAATAAAAATAATAAAACATTTTTTATACATAATTAATTTATATTAATAAATAATTTAAAAAGTATATTAAATTAATTTAATTTAATAATTTAAATTAAAATAATAATTCCATAATTGAATTAGGTTAATCTAATTTAAAAAATAAATATATACCATAAATAATATATATTTTTTTTAAATTAAATTAAATTAATTTCTATTTTTTTTTATTAAATAATTTAAGGAGTAAATTTAATTAACTTAATTTAATAAATTAAATTAATAACATCTAAAATATTACAAATAATTCAATAACTAAATTAAAA
Organism: Drosophila navojoa; assembly: GCF_054131105.1. Classification (NCBI taxonomy): domain Eukaryota; kingdom Metazoa; phylum Arthropoda; class Insecta; order Diptera; family Drosophilidae; genus Drosophila; species Drosophila navojoa. The sequence goes on along the minus strand of NC_142890.1, from coordinate 4,597,565 downwards.
TCCTTTCATTCAATTAATTAGGTTTATTTTATTATTTCATTTTATTTTATTTTTATTTCTATTTTTATATTATTTTTATTTTATTTATTTTTTTTTTATTTTCTTTTCTTTTTAATATTATGTTTTAATACTTGAATATTTAAAAAAAAAAAGTTATTGATTATCTATTAAATTTTGTACACTTGAAGCTTGACTTTACAAATTTTTCTACTATGATGAACTAAATTGGCATTAAATGTCTGATATAGAGAGCAAATGTAAAGCGGAAACCCTTAAGTTTCAAGTCGATGATTTATATATAAATATATATATGTTATGTATATATATATATATATATGTATGTAAATTTATATAAGACGATGATTTATATGTATGTATATGTAAATATTTAAGAGGTTGATTTATATATACATCAAAATCTATATACATACATACATATATATGTATATATCCACGCATCTCTCTTTTCTACATCATCGCATGAAATCTCCAACATCTGCGGCTACACAGTCTCAGATTGACGCATTTGCGCCTTATCTGTGAGTGCATTAGATGAAATTCAACATTGTTTCTGTTCCGCTGTGCCGCTGTCCCCTGTCCCGTGTCCCGTGTCTCTCGCTGGCCCTCGCTGTCGTGGATAGAACATGCCGACAAGCCGCATGACGTATACGCCCCGGGGGCCGCAAGTGCAACAATCAGCTTCGTGCCTTCCGGCGCTGCCAGCAGCCAGCTAAGAAACCCTAACCCAAGCAGTCAGCCAGGCAGTGAGGCAGTGAGGCAGCCAGATCGTGCGTGTCTGTCTGAACTTTAAGCCAATGCTAAGGCAGGTCTTTGCCAATGTCTGTAAGTCGAGGCGACGTATATAAATTCTCCGAGCAGCAGCAGCAGCAGCGGCAGCAGCTGTGACAGCAGACAGCCATAAATCTTGAACAAGGATTTTGACAGTGAGCTGGCAAAAATTTAATTCGACAAACCTTTAATACAATTAGCATAGAGTTGAGGCAGGGCGTGGCGAGGCGAGGCGAGGTGAGGCGAATGCTTAAAGAGCCAGCAGCACGGCATAAATATTATCAGCGGCAGCGACTTGACACGACAAGGCGCCTCGCATAGACCAACAGAGGAAAATCATAAAAAAAACGACATAAAAAACAATAAAAAAAAGAGCAGGCAGATAGTGAGTGAGTGTGAGAGAGAGAGAGAGAAGGAGAAGGAGAAGCGACGCTGGGCAACCGGAGCATTTAGCAGCAGGCAAACTGGCAGCCAACTGCTGCGCATCCTGCGCCTCCTTTTGTGGCAGGCGCGCATTTCCGTTTGTTATCGCGGCAATGTAAAAGCGTTTCCGCTCCATGCGCCCAAAGGACAACGTCACCAACGCCAACAACCAGCACCAACACCAGCAGCAACAGCAGCCGCTAAAGACGCTGTTAAACTAGTGCGGATTACACACGAAATTGGAAAGGATTCGAGAATGAGCCAGCCGCCAGAGACGCAGCCAGCGTCGACGTCGACGTCGCTGTTGATGGCGACTCTGCTGCTACTACTCGGCCTCCTGCTGCATGGTAAGTAATGGGGCAAGTGGGGGCGGGGCGTAAAGAACTACTGAGGCGGGGTTTCAATTTCATTTTCAAATATTTATGCACGTGATTAAGCGCGCTTTTATGTGCAGCTGTGTGTGTGCGTGTGTGTGTGATGCGCACACCTATCATATGAGCCGCGATTTATATACGCTCACAATTTATTTGCACAACTATTTACGAGCTTTGGCAGCAGCAACAGCAGCAGCAGCAACAATTCAATAAATGCAACAATTTGCATCGACAACAGTCATAAATTTATCTTAAATGAACAAATATTTTCTTGCTGCTGATGTTGATGTTGATGTTGAAGCTGCTGCTGCTAGTGGGGCAAATAAAATGCGATATGGTTATATGCAAAAAGCTTATCGCTGCCACAAAAGGCAGCAGCAGCAGCAACAACAACGACAACAACAACACCATTTACAACAGCAAACAAATAAATGCTCGCTGTGTGTGTGAAAACATGACTCACAATTTCACAATGCATTTCAATTTGTAATACATTAAAGACAAAGTGCATACAGAAACCGAATACATAATAAATACTTAAGCCTACACGGATACACAACACACACAAACAGACACACAGATACACAGAGATTGTTTGCATTCGATATTTGGCTCGATATGTTTTATTTTCATTTTGGGTTGGCATTCGACTACTTATGACAGACGGGAGTCATATTGTTTCAGATCAGATCATATTTGCTGATATTATTGTATGTACAATATATATGAATATGTATGTGTATTGAAAAAGTTATTATATGTATTGTATGATATATGTATGTATAGGTATATACTTAAAAAGAGATATTACTATCGTATATTCATATTACATTCAATTTACAACAGAAATATCAAGGCAGAAGCTTCAAGGAAAGAGTTATATTACGGACAAAAGAAGATGGAGAGAGAGAGAGAGAGAGAATGAAATAGACTGAGAGAGAGAGAGAGAGAGAGAGAGAGAGAAAGATAGAAAGAGCCATAAAAAGAGAGAAATAGAGAGAGATAGACTGAGAGAGAAAGAGAGAGAGAGAGAGCGCGCGAGGGATAGAGAGAAAGAGCCATAAAAAGAGAGAGATAGAGAGAGTAGACTGAGAGAGAAAGAGATAGAGAGAGAGCGAGAGAGAGAAAGGGCGAGAAAGGAAGACCCCGTATATATAGTCGTGAAATTAAGCAGTACAGAGTTGCCCATAATCGACGGATACATCTGGCAGCCCCACAAGGTTGCCCATATTCAACTTATCTAAGTTAAATATAAACTCAAATTGTTTGATGATAAAAATAATATTATTTGGTTCGAGTAGATTTGTTGACATACTTTTTGTGAATATCATATCCCTCTAATGGCCGCCATGAGCCTGAAAAGCTAAAGATATAGGGTTGCCAGATGGGTCTGTTGAATAGAAACATTTTTATATATGTGATCTCAATATTTAAATGAATTAAACTGTTGATCTTAATATTTGTTTCCAATTATTTTTTAAAAATATTCACCTGTTCTTAAGTGTTTTTCTTCACTTAATATCAATATAATAATAATTAATTAATTGTTGTCAATTTATTCATTTTGATTGCCTCGATTAGTTGAGAGATGAGAAATGCTCTAAAATCAAATATGCAAACCAATAAATAACTCCAACATAAACCCAAGCGCAAATCTCATTGATTCAGATAATTCGAGGAGCACTATAAATCAGACCTGACGCAGCTAGTTGAAAGATATGCCATCAGATCTGCTCGCAGTGCAATGCTTCTGCAATTTTATTTTCATCGTCATTTAGAAAACAAATGCATTTGCTTCAATCAATTCCTTGGGTTTTATTATTGTTGTGGGGAGGGGGGGGGGGGGGGGGGGGGGGGGGGGTCCCCAGTACTTTGGGGCTTTGCACATATGTCTCTGCTGCGCTCGAATGGCACAGTAATTTGATATATATTTATGCTCGCTGTGCGAGCGAAAGCATAAACAACGAGAAAAAATAAATAGATTTCTATATACAAATATATGTCAAATGCAAATTACGCGCATAAATATAAATATAAATATATCAGCAAATAAATGCGCTTGCACCCGCAACAACCCCCAATGCCAATGTGTGTGCGTGTGTGTGTGTAAAAGTCAATTTGCTTTCTGCTGTCGCCCAAAAGTCGCGAGTGTCATAAACAGGGCCAACATGGCGTATGACCGCCGAGCAAATAAAAGCGCGAGCTGCCGCCGGCAAATGCAAAATAATTGCATATTTATATGGGCAATCGAAGATGCTGCGCCGCGCACGTCTCGAGGCGCTGCCACTGCCGCTGCCGCAATATCATAAACATAAATCTGCATTGATGCCTCGTTTAATAACGCACCAAATGTGCAGAGATATATTGCCAAAGCTGCGCCATTTATCAGCGTAGATTGCGCCGCGTCAGCAGAGCGCAGCGCGCAGCGCGCAGCCAATGAGAATGAATTCTCAATTCAATTAAGTAAATACATAACTCAGCCTTATGGCCGTCTCTTGCTCTCAGCTGATCTGGCTTAAGTGATAATTGATTAAGACGGCGATTTGCATTACTCATGCTGAAGCAATTCAATTGACTAAGAATTAATATAAATACATTCGCTGATGCATTGTTTTATACAATATTCTCTAACTTTTCTTTGTATTTCTAATACATTTAATTCGAAATGAAATAAATAAAAATCCTTTTAACAATTGCTTAACTAATTAAGCTATACAAATATAGCCCAACTGAAAAGCAGCTCTACCCAAGAGGCTCATTCAACTCCTTATATCTTATATGAATTCGAGGCATTGAAATATCGATTTATGCCTTAAGAGAATCTTATTGTAAATGTTGAGCAATGCAATGCTAGCAAGAGTCGGTGGAAGTTTCTATAGAGAGTGAAAGTATACAGAGAGTGAAATGTCAGCTAGACTTTTAATATTGAGTCGACAGGTTAAATGTTAGTTCATATTAATAATAATAAATTAAATGAATTTTTCAACAAATCTTAAATGCATATCGTGTGACTGTAACTACTATATAGTACTAAGAGGAGCTAATGAAAAGATTAGATTATTTGGATATTTGGACCTATAGGTGTCAAGATACAGAGATCAGGAAATTGCAAACTCAAATAAAATTATTTATATCTAGATAGAGCTAACATTCCTTCAATTTATGCTACCAAACTGATCTATGAGAAAAAATAATTATTAATTATAAAATTATAAATAAAACTAAATAAAAATAAAAATAAGAAAAAAAACAAAATTAATAATATAAAAATGTGCATACATTAAACTAAATACTTCTGTGCAACATTTAAAAATATATATATATATTGAAATTAAAAGTAGGCTTAAATCCATATTTTAAATGCAATTTAAGGCATCCCATATCAAGTTCTATTTAACATATAATAAGCATTTTTTATATGCAATATTTACTGTACATCTTCTTTACATCACTTTATAAAACCCGTCAAATCTACATCATTTGAGATTTCGACTCCAGCTGGAGTAACCGAGAGCAACACTTGAGTTGTAATCGAGTCAAGTTGTGCATGCAAAGCTCAAATTGTGTTTGCCATGGAGATGACTGTAGATTATTGTTCGGCAAATGCAATGAGTACTGTAATGTACTGTACTGACAAAGCAACTTAATTACTGTCAATTGTGTGGATTGATTGACATCAGCTTGCAGGCACTCAATCGATTCTTCCCCTTCCAGACGAATCCTTGCAAGCCAAGAACAAAGCGAATTAAAGTTTGTGCACGAAGCCAAGAGATGTACAAATATATATATAAAGAGATACAGGGAGAGGGAGAGAGAGGTAGATAATAGATAGGGAATGCAGGAAAATAATCCAATGAAATTCAGTTAAAATCACTCAAGAGCATGAATGGCAGCATTTTATCTTGTCGCGTTGCTTTTGTTCTCTGGCTGCGGAAAAGGAAGCGCGTTGATAATAATAATAATAATAATAATGCCAACACTTGGCTTTTGTTTTAGTCACCACAGAGTAACAATAAGTGAGCGAGAGAATGTATGTGTGTGTGTGTGTGTGTGAGAGAGAGAGGGGAATACATGACACTTAAATAGCATAAATGCGCCACTAAACAAAACCAAAATCAACGAAAATGGAATGGGGTAACGGGCCACAGCAATGGCAAGGGAAGTGGAGAGTGGCAGGGGGAAGGGGGAAGGGGAAGTGGCAGAGGAACTGGTATGCAGACAGCGCCAGCAGCGCACAGCTGTCATAATGAAACAGTCAAGGACAATGGCGGCCACAGGATATACAAAGTGTACACGTTCCTGGCAGTCGGGCAGCCACTGTGAGGCGGGCAGGCACAGTGACCTCACCCAGCCACGCCCCGCACCCCAAAACGCCGCCTCTGACCGGAGCTGTCTGTCGCACCGCTGCGATAAAAGCGCCAAACGAATTGTTGTCGGTGAGTCCACGAAGGAGGCGGCAGGCAGGAGGCGGCAGGCAGGAGGCGGCAGGCAGGAGGCGGCAGGCAGGAGGCGGCAGGCAGGAGGCGGCCGGCAGGAGGCTGGCGCTGCGGCCATTTATAAGAGCATCAGTTACAATAACACTGTGTGCGCGATGTGGGCGTGGCTGGCCGACAACAATAGCCAGGCCATTGTCATAAATTAAAAATGAGGAAGTATATGAAATTTAACAAAAACAAACGGCCCGCGGAACAAACAGCAGCAGCAGCGGCAGCAGCAGCAGCAGCGGAAATACAAAAAGCGTTGATAAATAAATTTCTAAAAAACAAAACAAAAAAATACACTGCAAAAATATGATATAAATAAAAAAGAAATGTGCGCGGCACATGGCATAATGTTACGCCTAAAGTCAAAAGCCGCAGCTGAAAAAAAAAAAATAAGGAAAAACCAAAAACAATTTTGCCGCAGGACCAGCGCAGCTTCAAGTTGGCTTTAGTCTAGGTCAAGAGCTGTTGCCAAGGCGCCTCTATTGACGCACTTAATTTACTGCCAGTCTCTCTCCCTCTCTCTCTCTCTCTCTCACTCTCTCTCTCTGCCCCTCTCTGTGTCAGTTAAAGCGTATTTGCCATAGAGCCGAAATTGTTATCGCCTTAAAGCAAGTCTAGCTGACATTTTGAGCGCGTGCCGCAAATATCCTGGTCACGCGTATTTCAGATATGTCCTTGAGTGTCGCAGTCACTACGCCCACCCACCCATACACACACACACACACACACACACACACAGATACAGTTATGGCGTCTGCAGTGGCATGCCACACTGCAGCAGCAGCAACAGCAGCAACAACAACAACTAGAGAAATCCCTTTACAAAGTCGTGGCCGCTGGTTTGCCAACCTGGCATCCGTGTCCAAGTCGCAACGGCTTTGCTGGCATTTAGAAAACTCCAATGGCCAAATAGGGCAACAAAGAAGCAGAGCGAAGCGCTACACATAAATTGCCAACGAATAACAAATACACTCAAACTGTGACAGCAAATGTAAAAGCTGAGCTGACTAAAACTAACTAAAGGCATTCAGTTTACTATTAATTTTATAATTATTGTTATTTATAAAGTATGTTTATCTTTTTCAATTTTAAACGTTTGTTTATCCAATATTTTTAATACTAATTATTGGTGTTTTGCGACCTAGAGAACAATAATTCACACAAAAAAAAATACAAAAAGTATTATATAATATTTAAAATAAAAAAATAAAAATAAATACTGTATTAAGTTTATTTTAAAAATTTTTAAAAATTTGTTTATTCAAATATAAAAAATTTAAAAATTGTATTTTACCTTAAATCAAAAGAAAAGATAGAATATTTGTATACTTTACAAAATAAATAAATAAAATTAAAAAGAAAGTATAATAAAATTTTTTATTTATTTTAATTAATTTTTGGAAATTTATAGTTATAAAAATAATTATATAGAAAAAAAATTAAGCACTTATGTACGTTTAAAATATAGAAAAAAAAATTTAATAAATGTTCAACAAATTATTGAAAATAGACAATTATTTATTGATATATTATCATATATACGATTTGTACATTTTTATAATTTTATAAGTTAATAACATAGCTAGCCATCAATAATTATATTAAACATATGTCTATCAATATATATGTTTAATTTTAATTAATCTTTCTTAAATTATCAAAACAAATCGGCTGCTCTCGTCTTCGCTTTGCCTTTTCGAATCGATCTTCTTCGCTTCCATCGATATCCAGCTCAACTATCTCTTTGCCTTATACTTATACTTATCTAACGATAGTTGACTTCCCTAATAATTCCCACAAAACTGTTGGCAAACCGCACTTCAATTCCGAACTACCTCTGCTGCAGGGCATTGCAAATCATAGCAAACTCTATTTTTATCTATGACAGCTCTTGTTTGGGCTCCTGCATTGCTCAGCTATTATTTCCGGCATTTTACTTTATTTTATATATGTTAGAGCCAACATTTTTTTGCACTCTCTTTCTCTCCCCCTCTCTCTCTCTCTCTCTCCATATCTATATATTGTTGGTTTTTTGATTATTTTTAAGCTGATTTGCTCGCACGGCACGTTTCATTTTTAGTTCAGTTCTCGACTCGGCGTAGATTTTCGTTTGGGCTCTCAGTCGAGTCCTTTGCGTCATCTGTGGATTTATTTTTGGCTCTGGGCATTTGTTTAAATTAAAGATTATGCAAAAGTGAAAAATGAGCCCAAAACCAACAAAATGCCTAAAACGAACAGCGGAGCGCCAACCAAAAATGCCTTTTTAAAATATTAATGTGTGTGTGTGTGGGGGGCACACGCGGCGTATGATGAATATAACTATTTGAGCCAGCCACAGGAGCATCACGAACAGTCAAATCAACAGCCTAGACAGTCGAACCTTTTGCTTAGAGCAAAGTGCGCAATATCTCTGCCTCTCCCTCTCTCTCTCTCTCTCTCTCTCTCACTCTCTCTCTCTTTCACACAATGACGCAAGTTGAAACGGTAAACAACACACAAAGCACAATTATAAATGAAAATATTCGTTGTAATAAGCCATTTAGCACTCAGTTCTTGCACAGCCGCCGCCTTTTATATAATTTATATTGTTAATTCCTTGCCGGGCGGGAGGCCATACACCTCGCCCACCCCTCGCCCAGCGCTCGCCCCTGAAGCACCATAAAAGCTTCATAAACATTTTACAGCTGCAGTCGTTGCAGGAAACTGCGCCCGGGCCATAATTGCTGCCAGCCATTTTCCAGTTTAGCCAGCTAGAAAGTCAGCTAGAGGACGGAAAGAGAGAGAGGGAGCCGAGTTGGGGTGGGGCCAGCGGGCGGCGCCCTTATGGCATTGTCAAAATGTTACCGCAGCAAGCTCTTATGGCATTCTACTTAAAGCATTCACAGCTGACTGAGCGAGTTTTAGCTAAAACTAAATTTTAAACCGATTAAGGCAAATAGTAGCAGAACAAGTTCTTCATTTTATTCAATTACAATTAAAAACTAACGATGTTGCCAGCCCTCAGTATCACTTGCTATTCATTTGAGTCAAAAACGTAACGGAATTCGTTAGAGTTTAATTGGGCCACGTTGTTCACCTGCTTGTTGGCCAAGGTGTAAATTACAAATCTGAACGGCGCATAATGAATGAGGTCGGGGCGGGCTGAAGTGGCCGAGCGAATGCCTAAATGAAATGAAATCGCTGCGAAAACGCTTCCATTTAGGCCTGGCCAAGGCAGGCAGAGAGAGAGAGAGAGAGAGAGAGAGAGAGAGAGAGAAAAAACTTTTGTGTCGCGCGACAAACTGCGGTCCAAGTTGATTAGAAACCGGCCGCATTCCCTTCTGGGACTGAATGGGGCTGGATGAGCACTGGGGCAGTGGGGGCCCCGCCTAATGAGAAACTTGAAAATTTACGGTCAACGAGTTGTCAAAGTTCCGGCACCGGGGCATAGTTTTCGATGCCAACTCAAACAATTAGGCGCCTCGCTCCCAACGAATTCCATTTTAAATAAATAATTGCCAGCGAAAGCGAGTCGAGTCGAGTCGAGTTTAAAGCCTCGCTGTAATCTCAGCTGCGTCCAGGACAATGTAATGCGAGGCCGCCTGGAGTAATGACAGGAAACGGCGATAAAAGAGAGCAAAAGAAAGCGTATGCATTAACATTGATAAGAAGCGGACGGCGACAACAAATGCTGCTGCGAGCCGAGGGCAGCGACTCGGACAATCGTCAACTAAATGTTCATTAGCGCTGATCGGAAGCGGAAATGTTCGTGGGGGCCAAATGACCAGCCAGATAGCGCGCAGCTGAGCCCCGCCCGGGCGGGCCTAGGCGGAAGCGGAGGAGCGGACGTTTGCAGCCGCTCATTAATAATTCACCGAGAGCAAATGGAAAATAACAAAATATAGAAAAAAAAAAATACAACAACAACAGCAGCAACAACAACAACAGAATTAAAGTGCAATCAAATGCGGCTTGAAATTAAGAATGAAATGCCACGAAAGCTTTTAAGTCCTCGCCCAAGCCCAAATAAATAAAACCGAATGACAAAAGTTAATGCGAGCGACACAGAATCGACGAGGCTCCATTAGAGATGGCCACATTATGGTAATCCGCTTAGCCAGCGCCCAAGCAGATGCGATATTTTATGCATATATATATACATAGTGAATATCGAATGTATAAAGCAGCAAGCGTTGGCTTGATGAAATGCAGCTGCATTAAGCATATATGGGAGCATTGTGCAGGCAATATTCCGTTCAGCATCTGAGCTGAGCTTTAAGCGCAAAAATTTTTCCATTATTAAAGGCAGAGGGAATCACACGTAGATGCAGAAAAAACTAATTAACAAAACGTGACAAAAACCAAATGGTTTCAACTAATGCCAAAGGGTCAGAGAAATATGTAAGGGAAAGCGGGGTAGATTAGCTGAGAGGACAAGAAAACGAAGAGCAGGTGAACTTTGACTGATATCTTTATAATATTATCAAACTAGCAAACTCTATCTCTCTAGAACTGCATATAATGCTGAATACAATATACAGGGTATCTTGCAGTTGATCAGCTGCAAAGCAAACATTTGTATTTGCGGTGTTGAGCACGTTTCCATCTCTAGTTTGCACAGCATAGGTCAAAGTGCGTTACTATCTGTGTGTGTGTGTGCGATAGTGTGGGAGCGTGTGTGTGCATGTGTGTGTGAAGCATTTTTGGCGACCCAACTTGATGCTATCATCAATTGTCAAATAACCAACTGTGTGAGATTTGTGCACCAGCTGTGCCAGGCGAAGGGCAAAGCGTTGAAGCATTCATGGCGTTGCAAATCAACAGACAAGAGAGAGCGAGAGAGAGAGAGAGAGCAACAGCATGCATGTGGCATACCCATAGAACAACTCACTTTGTGGGCTATTTGTTTTGGTCATACGCTCATTTGGCTTTAGCCAGGGAAATCGAATGCGGGTCCAGCAACGTGGGGTAGCCAAAAAGAAAAAACAAAAACTAACACAAAAAAAAAAAAAAATCACAAAAAAAAGGCAAACGCAAAAGGTTTCCCAAACGTATCCTTGAGCAGAAGTGAATCGGAATCGAAATCGAAATCGAAAAGTACGCAAAAATCAAGCGCCAGCCCCAGCGCAGCGCCAAAACAAACAAAGCGAAGAGCGAAGAGCGGCAAGAGGGGGGCGGGCGGCCGACAATAAGGAGCTGGGATGGGCATGGTCAGGCAGTGTTAGCGAGGGGCTGAGCCGCAGTGGAACGTACGTATGTACATACAACGAATCATTGGCCAAGGCTCTGGGGCTGCCAAAAACCGAGAGCCAAGCACCGAGCTGAGCAATCGTAAATCTTCTTATGTGCAGCAGCATTTTAACGATAATTTGCTTTATTGGAGCAGTTTAGATTTGGGCAGCGGACCGGCCAGCAGCAGCTCCGACCACAAGTCAAACGACACAACTACAGCGCAGCTACATATATATGTGTATGTGTGTGTGTGTGTGTGTATGTGAGTGTGTGCTTGCATGTGTGTGCGACAATGTGTGCTTGTCTGTTTATACCCTGTGTGCGTTTATCGAATCAGTAGTGTATATAGTATATACAGTTTCCCTTAAGCTGAAGGGAAAATACTTGCCCTAAAAAGTATGCTATATATTTTTATATTTTAGAAGGGCTTCATCTCAAACTCGTTGCGAAATTCCACTTTAAATAGGGAATTATGCTCTCAACTAATTATACTAAAAGTGTTGTTAAAGTATAAATTGATGTTCAGACCACTTTATAATAATTTAATGTAAAAAATAATACTAAAAAAAATTTTTGTTTTATATAATAATGATTGTAATAATATAAAAAAAAAAACACTAACTTGCAAAAAATACAAAAATTTAAATTTGTTTCTCTGAAATCTGCATTAAATTGTTGCTAAATAATAAATTAAATGTATTCCAGAATTAAAAAAAAAAAAATTTAATTAACTTAAATAAATTTAAAATTACATAAATTAATAAAATAAAAAAACAGAAAAAAAATAAATAAAAAAATAATACAAAAATAAAAGAATAAAATAAAAAAATATGTATAATTAAAAAAATTTATAAAATAAAATAAATTTTAATTATATATTTTCCTAATAATTTTTTTTTTTAATATTGTTTATTATAGCCAAACAGATTTTTGATATAAACATAGCAGCTAAGCCTAGCGAATGCTTTAAAAAAATTATATTTAATATATACCTACGTATATACAGACATAAATATTTTCAACATTCATCAGTGACTTCAATATGTAAATACTTTGAAGCAATTAATATGAGAAAAAATGTAAATCAATTAAAGTTCAATTTCTCTTCTTGTTAAAAAAAAATGCTAGAATTTGCAAAAAATTATAAATATGATTATCAGCACATAATTGGCAAAAATAAATCCAATTGATCTTCTAGGAGCTCCAATAAAATTTAAATTTTCAAAAGGCTTCCAACAATTTTGCTTTTACTTTAATTCAAGCTTTTTTGCCCATGCAATTCAACATCTACTATAAATATTTTTATGCACAAAGGAGATAAAAAGTAACAAAAATTAAACAAATTTTCATTAACAGTTTTGATAAAATCACAACAAAGGAGTATCTACTAGCCGGTTACTCCCGTTCATAACACTCTTCGCTTGTTTAGATTAGAGCTTGGCGCTTGGTGCTGGCTGGTTGGGGTTTGGGGCTTGGGTCTCTGGGCTAGGGTTCTCTGGTCTGCTGACTAGTTTTCGCAATGTCCGACAGTGGGTCTTTGCCTTTTGAATGTTTCAACGTTTCCGTTTAAATGGTTTTTATAGCAAATTTATGTAGAGGAAAAACACTTCTAAGGTTCACCGAACGACCAGATGCAGCAATTCGAAACCATAAAAATTGCTCACAAACACATGCGACCCATTGTCGAAGGACCTGTGCTGGCTGCCTGACTGGCCTCAACTCTTCACTTATCCCCATCATCATGCCCATCCTGGTCCAGCTCCAGCTCTGTTTGGTAGGTGTGAACAAAGATTTGGCACTTTTGTTGGTCATTTAGTTAGCTGCCCTCCGCTCCGCGCCGCTCGACCAAATGCCTCAATATGTGCCATGAATAATGACCCGACAAATTGCTGCCAGCTCGATTTGTATCAGCTTTTGTAGCTGCTGCAGCTGCTGCAGCAACTTGTCGCATCCATGTCGGGCTGCTCCTCGCTTTCGCATTGGCAATGCTGTAACCACACGGCTTCAGGTAATTGCCGGTTCATTTAACTGCTGACAATCAATTGGCAGTTGGCTAACATGGGTCTAATATGCGGTCCACTTGCGGCCGACTCCTCGATTCGATTTAATTAGACCTGAGGACCCTTTTTCGTTACCCCAAATCCCTTTAATTAAATGGCATGTTAACTGTCTAGTAACTGTAAATAATAAATACCTGCTGTAGAAAACATTGGCCCATAGCACGAACTTTGTCAATTTCTTACGAATTTCGGCTCTGTTTGCCAAGTAATTCGATTCGCTTGAGCTCGACATTTTTATGTGGAACTCTATTGACTTTTGTTATTGAGACTATGTTTTATGATAACAGAAATTGTATATGAATTTTTAGAATAAGCTTTATATGATTTTTCAAAAGATTTTTCTAGAAATAATGCACAGAAATAAATTCTAAGAGCCGAAAACCGAAAGCCAGTAGGAGAACCGGGGCTGGAACTATGCTATTAACATAATGCTGTTAATAACATAACATGCAGCAGCAAATCCTGTTAAGGAAATTTATCATTAAAAAAGTCCTACATTATTTAGTTGCTTGAAATTATTTGTTGCGATATAAGCAATCTTGGCTTAATCGACTATGCTTGAAACCAATTTCCCTCAAGGAATATATTCTTCTCCAGCAAAATGGCTAGGAAAAGATTTACAGAAGCCCAAAAATGGACTATAATTGAACTAGGCAGCAATGGACAATGCTCTATCTATATTCATCCCTAAGCCAAGTTTCCATTTTATATTAAAATTTTACTCACATTATATATATTTCCAAAAAAAAAACCATTCCGAACTCTCTTCCTACTGCAATTCTTTCGACTCTTCAATATTCTCTCTCCCATCAGTGATGCCCCAACACGCAATATCTTTCAATTACATATTTTTTAATATTTAATATTATGAAAAGAGTAAGCACACACACACAGTCACAGCTGCCATCCACTTTTGAAGCAGCAACCGGCAAAAGATTCTTTATGAGTCCACTTAATTAAAATATTTTCTGAATGGATGAATGAAAAAGTGCGTCTCATAAATTCGGATTGAACAGTAGGCAATAAATCTGGGCTGACATTTAAAGCTCATTATTTCCATAATGAAATAAATAAAATAATATTGAGAGGTCAGCCTAAAATGAGAAATGCATAAATTATGTGAAATTGCGCATACGCCCGATTGGCATGCTTTTATTTTTTAATTATTTCATTAATATGCACTTATCTTTAATATATATATGTATGTGTGTACATTATATATAGAATTTATCTGCTCTTTGCTTTCGATTTTATTATTTCCGCTCTTGCCACACAGTAGCGTGCCGCAAACAGAGCTGTTGCATGCAGCACTTCCGCTGTTGACATTTCTTTCGTAATAAAGAAATAAAACCCTTTACTCAGCGCTGTGTGAGTGTGGGTGTGGCATGCTGCACTTTCCCCGGCTGTGGCTGCATTTTTCTTTCTTCCTCTGTCACTCTCTCTTCTCCTTTTTTTTGCATTTTGTGCGCCGGAAGTGTGCGTCGCTGTAGGCCTTTGAATTATGTTAAGCTTTGTGACAGCAGTACTTGTATTCACACTCACACAAACACATCCCCACCCACACACACACACACACACGCACACGTCTGCGTTGCGCATTGCGAAGCCAACGCCGTGCCTTGAGGCTGGCTAGCAACTGACATTTGCCGGCATAAAAGTCAACAACTGTTGGTGTTTGCTGTTTGCTATTGCAAGTGTGTGAGTGTGTGTGTGTGTGTGTGTGCAGACTATGGCTGTCAACAATGCCAAGGTGGCGCCTGGCTGTTGGCATTCCATTGCTGACTTTGTGGCCAAGAGCCACTTACAAGTAATTCACAAGCACCTGTTACTCATACGACCCGTTGCCCAGTTAAACAGCGCTCGTAATTATTTTTGTTTAGCCTAATTTGCAGCAGCGCAGCACAGGCAGCACACACACACATACATATATACACATATATATTTACATTAATACATATACATATATATATATATATATATATTTATGCCCTCGGCAGCTGTTGCTGTCCCAAGCCAAAACACATGAGACTCACATTCCGTCTGATTGGCAACGCTTCGGAGTACAGCATAATTATATTCAGCTATGGCACTTGGGCAGCCAACTTTATGCATAAAAACAACAGTTATCGCCATAATAATAATCATCATAATAATATCAAGAATATCGTTTGAAAATAGTTGAACGGGCTTCATAAAAATCCAGCTGTTAATGCCGCCATTCTCATAATATCATCAATGCATAGGAGAAGCATGCCAAACAAAAAGAAAAAAAATGCTAAAATGGTGTGAAGAGAGAGAGAGAGAGAGGGCGAGCGAGAGAGGGGGTGCGCATAGAGAGAGATAGAGAGCGTCTGGGCCATCATAAAGTGCACAATGGCCCAGAGTGTTAATGGCCGCCAGAGCCGTAAAATATTTAACCCCAAAACTTAAAGAGCCAACTGCCACAAATTGATTCATAAACAATTAGCTGAGCATTCAAATTGCTCAAATTGTTGCCGGCAATTGCTAAAAATAAAAGCGGAGCAACACCTAAATTAAACTAATGCCAAAAACGTGTGGGATAACTGAGGATATGCGATTGATAATTGCGGTTCAATTTATACAAAGACCTAAGATTTTTAGATTATTTCAATGGGATAATTGAGAAAGACTACGTTGGTTATAACATGTAGATACAAAGAAGTAAGAGCGGGCAAAATAGGATAGAAAATAAATGGGAATATTAAGCAACTAATTAATGCATATTAAATATAAATAATAATATAAATATTTATAATTATTTAATAAAAAATAAATAAAATCATATTGAAATGATATATAAAAAATTTAATAATAAATAATATAATATATAAATATTTTATATAAATATAAATACACTCGGATAACAAAAAATAATATTAAAAAAATACACTCGGATTTCATGAATATTTAATTTTTATTTTATTTATTTATTTTTTTACTTAAAATCTTTGAAGAGTTTGCAAATAAGCTTGAATCAGGTTAAAGAAAAAACTTGTAATAAATACTTCAAAAATATAGATTAATGTATATAAGATTTATGACATACATAAATAGCCAGTAATTGAAAATTATGAAACAATTGGCCATCATATGAGTAGATATATCAATTCAATATATTTTGATAATTAAAAGCCAGGATCACATATTTTTCTATAGCAGAAAAAAGGAATATACATGTAAGTGTGTATTGTGCTTGTTATGCAAGCAAAAAAAAAAGAAAAAAAAATCGACTTACCTAAAATATTATTACGAGCATTTACTCCAAGTGGAAATTTTTAGCACTTTATGTAATGGAGCTTTAGATTTCGATAGTAGATATATTATTTGATAATATTTCCTGGTCTGCCACGCTTGCAGCACATTATTAGTCAAGCACACACTCAAGTATACATTTTCTATATCATATATCTAAATTGAATAACAAGACGAGCAACAACACAGACATTGAACTACGCCAAAAGAAAGTCCACAATGAATGCATAGTTAATACCATAATAATCTCGACTCTGTCATAGTTATATGAATATCTACTGATGATGCTATAAAACTAAAAATATAATTACAATAGGTAATTTTAAGTCTATCATAAGTATATGAACATCTACTGCATGCATTGATGTTATGATACGGGACATTCATTATTCAATTGAATTAAATTTGGTATTCTTGACTCGATATAGAGTACTTACTCTTACTTACTTACTCTGCAAATTCATGTTAATCAATATCAAAATCCACCGCCGCATGCCCAAAACCCGTAGGCAAATCCAACTTATTTATGTCTTCTCTTACGTTTATGGTTTCTTGGTATTTGAGTGCATAAAACATTGCGTGGCAACGTACTTCTGTTCCGGGCAATACATATGTCGGAATCAGTTACGAAAATCTGACAGCTTATCTTACACCAAATGGGATGAAACGTCGTTGTTTATAACGTACTTCTTGAATTCCTGCAAAACAATCGACGGAAAATACACCTACGTATGGAAGCTCTTAAAGTGCGTAAGAAAATTAAAATTTCTGTTTTGTACTCAGGATATAAATATTATGGTAGCTGCTATAAATAACAAAATACAGATCAATATAGCTGAAAATACATGCATTTATAAGACTCTGTCTAGACGTTTCGTCAAAACTTGTGACCTGCCTCTCAATATAGATTTAATAGCAGTTTAATCTCCCTTTGAAATGCTCTCTCAGGATTTGCGATATTCCGAATACTTTCTGAATACATCTTCAATCTGTTGATTTCCTGCCATTATTCTCTTTTGTATACATACATCTCTGTTCGCTTTGGGCTTAAGGTCTCGGCTGGCGCTTATCCATTTCATGCATATCAATAATAAACAGCCGCCCGACCACGCGCCATTCGAAATATGATTTATGTGGCCCGCAGCGGCCAAGTCCGCAGTGCCACGCCCCCCCATACCTACCCAGTGGCTGGTAAAACTGTCGAAAGTTGTAAGTGTTGCCAGGGTGATTTACTCGCGTCTAAGCGAAATCGAATGCCGCCTTAATAGCCCCCGGACAGACGATTCACATAATTTTACACGCAGACAAGCGCATGGACACAAGGGCGAGGGCGAGCGAGAGGGCAAAGTCGCTGTGGCCATGGGAGGCGCTCTTCCTATTAGCAGTCCAGGAATTTGAAATTATAATGCCACTCGACAAATCGGTAAAGTTTTGCTGCCCTCTCGTGCCTGGATCAGTCTGAGTCATAAATTTGAGTTTGATTTTTACATTGGCCTTTGATATGTGCGAATTTTTACGAATCAAACATACAAAAACTTTTCAAATGTGCTCAGCGAGAGGAACCTAAAAACCATATAATACCCGATGACTTACGAAATGGTCGATCAATCGAGTTTTTAATAACTTTGGCCATAAAATATTTAGATGCTTGACTGGAAACACACACAATTTCTGAATGCCATTTGCATTCGCAAAGTATTCATAGATGAACAGTTTATGCGAGTTGAGTACTTCAATTGATTTTTAATGGTTCATAAAGTGGGACATTAAATTACTGACTATAGTGTATGTAGAAATTTTTGTGTTATTTTATAAGAGATTTTATATATATAAGTATATGTTTTACAGTTGTTTTAGTGTTCTTTTTTTTTTAGCTGATGTTTAATGTGTTTATATTACATTTTTGATTTCATCAATCATAATATCCTTTTTTTAGCTATGATAATACTAAACCTATTAGGAAAAATTTATAAACAAAAATTTTCACAAAATTTTCATATCGAAATGAGCTTAAGAACTATCAAAAGGCAAGCAAAGATGTATATAAAATTAAGCCTGAATTTTCACATTTGCTTTTAGAGTTTCATAATCTGTCATCACATGATTCAACTAGCTTGTATATTGGGTATATCTTAAATCTTTAGTTTCTGCATAAATCATTTATAGATTCTCTTCCCATCAACCTTTCTGCATTTGCATTAAAACATTTCCTAACCTTGACCTGTTCCAATTGCTGTTTATCTTGATTATAACGCGAGCGTTAGCATTGACGTTAACTTTAACGTTGACCATGATTTGCGTTTGTTAAACAGCAAAAACTTTTTCAACACACACACACACGCACATACAGTTATATATGTATATAAATCAGGATATGCCGCTGTGTGGCATTTGGCTTACTCAATGAGTCAGCGCCAAGACGCAAAAAACTTTTTCATTACGCAATTTTGGCGCTTTGCTTATGTCATGCTTATAGTTCTAGTGCACACACGCTCACACACACACACACACACACACACACGCAGTGGGAGAGTAGTTTTTTAACAAAATCATAGTCATATACATAGCTGCGTACGAGCATATTAGTATATATTGTTAGTATGTATATTTAGCCTGGCTTTTTGCTTAAAAACTTTTCTAATTCCATTAACGAAACGCACATGCGAGTGGAAATCCTGCCGTAGATCCTTGCTCCACATCCACTTCTCTCCCACTCTCTTGCTCTCCCACTCTCTGGCTGTTGCCACGTTTTTGCTGTCAGAAGTTTTTCGGCCACAATGCATTGGCCAACAGCCTGGACCCAAAAACCAAACTGCGTGACTTCTCAAAATTGACGAGAGAACTTTCTCCTCTCTCTCTCTCTCTCTGTCTTTGTCTCTCTCTTTCTGTCTGTCTCCTATATAATTTGCACTTTAAAATAAATATTTGACGCGTCTTGGCCAGCTTTAATGAGCTGTATTTGCGTACAGATTTGGGCCGCAGCTCGTCAGCCGCAGTCGCAGTTTCATGCTTCAGCTACGCCCATCGCCCCACCGCCCCAACGTTCATTTCGAATTGTTAATGAAAAGAAAATTTAAATTTTATATCACTTTTAATGTCGGCCAAATGGAACTGAACTTGAAACTTGAAGATTTAAGCGAGTGTTTGGCTGAAGTCGAGTCAAGTATTCGGATTATATCCAATAAATTAGGCTGAAGTAAAATTAAGTATTCAGATTAATTATGCTAATGAATAAATATATGCTATTTTAATCTTACATGGGATCTTATATAGCTCTATAGCCTGCTAATATAAATCTGAATAAGTTAGAATAAAGTTAATAATAAAGATAATTTTTTCCTTTTTTTTTTTCGTTTTTATAACCATAAGTTCCAAATTTGAAGTGGTTTGAATTTAATCTATAAATAATGTAAAGAGTGGGTCAAAAACCTATAAAAAATTATCGATTGAGGGGCGTTGATAATTATGAAATATGTATAGTATATTTATATTCTATGATTTGAAATAATTAGAATGAATTCTACAGATGTATAAAAGAGCAGCCAGAAAATAGCTTAAAAAAATTTTAAAATCCTTAATATTATATATAAAATTTTTAAAGTTCAGTAAACCTAGCTAACGTTGGCTAAAACATTAACAAAAATAAATATAATATTTTTAGTTTTTCATATTAAACAGAATCTGACTTATTTTCTATAACAAAAAAAACATATATATATACTCATTTCACGTAAATGAGTATACAAATCTAAAATAATAGAAAATAGTGAGAAAAAAGTCTTTATAATAGACCTCAGTACACATTAAAGACCTCTCAACTCTATGAATAATATACATAGATTTTAAATCTACAAGCAAATCTGCCCTAGCATCTATAGCAGGAGCTTTCCACCCTCTGCGAATTCGTTCAATTATTATGCAGTTAAGTCCACTTCAAATGGCCATAATCGCTGCCTGTTCCATTCGAGTGTGGCCAGCACAGATATCAAGTTCAAACAGATTTCATTTTCGTCTATTTCAAGCTGTAATTGAGCCGCAAACGAGTATTGAGCAGCCGACCACAGCCAAATCTTATGTTTCCATTTATTTATTTATTTATTTTGCTTCTGTTGGTAACTTCCTGCCTTCATCTTGGCAATTCGATTGCTATGGTGAGCTTTCATATTTTTCCTGAATATTCTTGCCGTTGTCGTTGTTGCTGTTGCTGTTATTTTTGGGCAACTGTAATTTGGTTTAATTTCAGTTAATAATTATTTTGCACATTCTTAGGATTGCTTGCGGTGGGTCTGGCAGCTCGTCGAGGGGCTGGCAGCGCGTTGCCTGGACGCAGGGATCACAGTTAATTAGTTTGTAATTATTATAAATTGAGGATGAATGCTTGTGGCAAGTTTAATTGGATATTTGATGTTTTTAAATTACGCAGAAATGAGCGTGAAATATTAGCCCCGCATACTTTGCGCCAAAAGCCAACAGCTCGACGCGACTCGACTCGACTCCGTATTGGCTGGGCTCTGGCACTTAGTTATGTTGCAAGCAAATTAATTTTTAATGCCTTCACTATGTCAGGCGGCCTCATATATTTATGTGGCAAGCGTGGCATGACTGCAGCTGCTACTATATCTCAAGCTCTCTCACGCTTCCTCTCTCACTCTCCCTGTCTCTTTCTCTCGGCCTCACTCTTACACTATTCTACTCTGTGCATGGCTGTGTCGTTGACCGTTGCGCTTTGTCACACGTGCCACGCCCACATCACAACAATTAATCATAATCTTTCGCACAGCCCCCAGGCAGTACTTGGCCCACGTACAAACCTTCGCCTGTACAGTCGCCACTTTTTCACCAGACCCAACCATAAATTTTACATTCTGTGACTGCGTCTTGAGCAGCAGCCATAAGTTGTCCTCTAACTCGATCTCTCTCTCTCTCTCTCACTCACATATACAACCTCTGCCTTGCTCTCACTCTCTTTCTCTCTCTCTCGCTCACAAAATATGTTTAAATTTGCCACAGTTTCGCAACTGTTATTTTTTGCATTAGTTATAAATTTGTGTGTCGCACGTAGCTTAGCAATAATTTTACATGAAATATGCCTTCATTGAGAGCGCACACACACCTTCCATTGGACACCCATTCCAAATGCCTCAGCTTTTTAAGTAGCCTACTCCAACCAAAATCAAGATCTAGAGGTAATTGTATTCTGGACAGAATAAAGCTGTCAAAACAAGTTTTAACAGCTAATAATAGTGATTTTCTTAATGCTAATGATAATAATAATGGTAAAGCTAATGGTAATGCTGTTGGTAATGTTAATGCTAATGGTCTAGTAATGCCAACGCTAAGTCCAATGTCAATGCTAATGCCAATACTAATTCTCATTATTCCAACGCCAATGCCAATGTCAATGCTAATTCTAATACCAATGCTAATGCTAATACTAGTGCTAATGCAAATACTAATACAAATACTCATGCTAATGCTCATGCTAAAGCTAATGCTAATGCTAGTACTGATGATATGCCAATGCTAATGCTAATAACCTTATAGCAATACTTTATTCCAACGCTAATGTCATTGCCAATGAAAAACTTAGTTTTTGATATGATGCGAACAATAGTGAATTATTATATTCTAAAGGCAATGCTTATGATAAACCAAATAGAATTTATTGGCAATGCCCATGGTAAAATCATGTTTTCAAATTTTTACCATAGATAGCGCCAATAATAATGTAATTATGTAATAATTGCTATGAAATATTTAAGCTGAAATTAAATATTCAAATACTCCCAAAATCAATGCTATCCACAAATCATAAACTTTATAACTTTATAACACTTGTAAGCGCTTCATTACAAAATGTCCAAAGTCCCAGAAGGCAGAAATGGTACGTGCAATTTAAAGTGTATCTGGAAGTGCAAAACAGTTGCCCAGCTAAAACAACAGACATTTATCTGGCTTTTGTTCTGGCAACTTTAACCCTTGGCATTTGTATTATTGGCAATAATATACTACTCTCTTCTGTGACTGCGACTGTGAATGCGAATGCGAATGCGATTGGGAATGTGAGCTCTGCCATGTGCAGCTCGACAAGTCAAACTCAGAGACCCCGTCCCTGCGCCAGCTCCAGCCCCTGCCCCATTTCCTTACTTATTTAGCATGCCCAAGCCGAAGCTCAAGTCCGTATGTCTGCTGTCCAGATGAATTCCAACTCCCTGCTCCATGCTATTCCTCAGCTCTGAGTAAGGACCACAGCAATGTGGGCTCCTTTTGTTGTGTTTGTGTGTGGCAGAGCGCACTTGGCAGTTGGGTGGTCAAAATTGATTCCATTGGCTTTGTTGTGATAAGGTCAAAAGTTTAATATAAATGTTGTGGCTGGCCAAAAGTGAGACAGTTTTCTATGAGGTTTTTAAATTAAAACTAGAAACTTTTCGACTTGATCAAATGCCAACTTTTGATGCAGTCTCTCGACAAGTTTAAGTTTCTTTAAATTTATGTTAAATAGATGAAAATGACAATGACAATGACAATGACAATGACAATGACAATGACAATGACAATGACAATGACAATGACAATGACAATGACAATGACAATGACAATGACAATGACAATGACAATGACAATGACAATGACAATGACAATGACAATGACAATGACAATGACAATGACAATGACAATGACAATGACAATGACAATGACAATGACAATGACAATGACAATGACAATGACAATGACAATGACAATGACAATGACAATGACAATGACAATGACAATGACAATGACAATGACAATGACAATGACAATGACAATGACAATGACAATGACAATGACAATGACAATGACAATGACAATGACAATGACAATGACAATGACAATGACAATGACAATGACAATGACAATGACAATGACAATGACAATGACAATGACAATGACAATGACAATGACAATGACAATGACAATGACAATGACAATGACAATGACAATGACAATGACAATGACAATGACAATGACAATGACAATGACAATGACAATGACAATGACAATGACAATGACAATGACAATGACAATGACAATGACAATGACAATGACAATGACAATGACAATGACAATGACAATGACAATGACAATGACAATGACAATGACAATGACAATAACAATGACAACTTCCATCATATAATTAGATTTAATAAGGATGCCACCATTACTTCAATAAGGGCAATTAACCTACCGTAAAGTTCAAGGAGAAACTCTAAGCTGTTCCTCTTCATATTTAATTATAAGCCTCATATTTAAATATTTGGTAATAAAGATATTTTTGCAGCTAATCAGAGCAATCATTTACCCGTTTTAAGTATCAGGAAATTAAACAAAAACAAAAAACTCGCAATAAAAAACTTTTAATATTGTTGTTAAAAGCTCGCGTGCAATGAAACCGCTAATTTAATGTATTTTAAAGACTTGGCTCTGCCTCGGCAATCCACAAGCGGACAGCCGTTGGAGCACCCTGTGCCCAATCTCCCAGCATTTTTGGTATCATAAAAAGCAATGCCTGGCTGGCTGTGCGGGCCGTGCGGGCTGGCTGGATGGCTGGATGGCTGGCTGGCTGCCGAGAGCAGGGCAAAGTTTTGTGCGTAACATGAAAAACTTCGATAAATTCACAGTTGAAACAATTACCATGAATTTTATCAAAAATGATACGCGCTGTTCGTATCCGACCATGCAGCAACAATATTTTTTAATGCACTTTGGGGGAAAATGAAACGCGTGGCACGAGACGCAAGAAAAGAAAGCAAAAACAACAAAATCGAAAACGAAAAGAAAGGGCAAAGTGATGCTAAAGAAAAGAAAAGCAACTGTGGCAGCAGCTCTAAGAACTAAGTAGATAAGGATCGAAGCGGACTGAAGTGCGGCTAGCATGAGGGAAATGCCAACAGCATTCCGTCTGCTGACAGATAGACCAGGAGCAGCAGCAGTAGCAGCAGTAGGAGGGTGTTCTGGAATAGCAGCAGAACCAGGCTTCCAGGCAGTCGGTAAAATGTAAGCGAAAAATTGCTTGAGAAAACTTTCTCAACTTTTCAGCTAATATTTGACTTTTGCAAAATAAGTAGACGATGTGGAAAAACAACGCTGCAACATGGCATCGAATGAAAATACATATGGACTCGTATATGTATAGACATACACACACATATATACGTATTCAATTTTATTTTATTTTGCTTTCCTTTTCTGCTCAAACATTATGCGTGACATTTGCGTTGATGTGGTAAACAGAAAAAAAAAATAAAATATATGGGAATAGCAAAGAGAAAATAGGAAAAAAGCAAGAAGCTGCTTTAAGAGCATAAGGATGTGGCCAAGACAGCCAGGCCCTAAACCTATTCAATTTCTATCAGGAAGCAATGCATAAAAAAAGCGAATAATCTACGCCCTTAAAGATATGTAACCTAGATATAGGTTTGATATAGCTCTGACTTAAAGGGGCCCACGATATGTAGATGCTTAGCAGGCAAAGACTTGTTTAGAAATACTTGTATTTATATTATATGCAACTTTAATTGAGAAGGGTTGGCAAGTGGGTTGAAATAGACAACAACTATTACCATAGAAAATATAGAAAAAAAATTTTAATTTCGATTTAATTTAAAAATTATAAAATAGAGTTAAATAAGAAATTATTTTTTACACGGTAGCTTAAATGATATAACACAAATATTCGGCAGACTTGTGTATGTTTATATGTAAATATATATATGTTAAAGGTGAAGGGTGAGTTTTCTAGATGATACGCTTGAGTAACATTAAAGGACTGAAAAATTATTCTTAAGAAAAAAAACATTATTTTTTCAAACCAAAACTATACAAACAATTTCTATTAAATATAGTATAATTTTGTAATTTTGTTCAATTTCGTAATTTGCATCAAATTTAATAGAGATTGATAGAAATATTAAAAATATGGACAAACTTTTGAGTCCCAGTCTAAGCTAAAGTCTCTTGAGATATGATTTGAAGGAAAAAACTTCACTTTTGTGCAATCTATATTATGAAATATTAATGATATATTATAATCTTCCCTTACTATTACCATTATTACACACTTTTTATAACAATCTATCAGAAACTCCCATCAAATACCTACCTGCTTTCCATATATACCGACTCCATATCATACATCATCTATAAGTAGACATCTGCTACAATGCCTAACACATTCAGTAGATAGATTTACAAACCTCTTGGGCAGAGCATCGATATAAGTAAATATGTGGCAACAGTTTGCTAAAGTTGGGTTTATTGATTTTGCTCGGCAGCTGCAAATTGCAGCAAAACTTTTGGCCTAAACACCGCCATTTCCGGCTGCAATTGATGTTGCCGGCAATTGAAAATTTAAATTGATATTTGCGTTGGCCCAACCGGGCCAACAGGGCGGCTTCGTGGTCAAAATCGACAACTTTAATGGCCGTCAATTGCAGGCGAGGCGAAAAACTTTTCTTTCGAAATTCGTTTAAACTTAATATTTTGTTATTATTGCTCGTCCGTAAGTGTCCAGTGTTTTTCTTATGTTTTCTTTAGTTTTTCTTCGCAGTCCCTCTTCTTCTTTTCTCTCCTTTTTTTTTCTTTTGTCACCCTCCCACGAACCAAAATCAAATAGATTTTGAGTAGCTTTTCAGTTTGCGCCAACGTTAAATGAGAAAAGTTTCTCGAGTGCTTGTTGCACTTTTCGTTCAGTGTTGCACTTACACTATCTCTGCCCACCTCTCTCCCCACTCTCTCTCTCTCTCGTTTACTCTTATTCGCCATTTTTTCTCTATCCGTGCTAGGTAAACACTTAGGTAAACTGCTCTGATAACTAGCCCTGCGCTCTTTTTTTTTATCAGGCTCTGCCGTTAATGATCTTTTGGTTAACTGTTTAGCTTTGGTTTGCAAACCGTTTAGTCAGCCATTTAAAACGAATGAGTTTCAATAGATTTTCAGTTAAGGCACTAACGTAAATTGTTTTTATAGTTGAGCTTAACAGGAAGTTAAACTGTGTAGAAAATATGCAACTAAGCTAATTATTCTAAATCATTTAAGTAGAAGATTAAAAACAAATATTTAAAGCTATTTGACTGATTAATTAATTAAAAAGTCTTATTAGTAATGGAATGCGATATGTAAAGTCTCGATATTAAAAAATCTTACCCATTTAAAATTTTTTTGTTCAAGGCAACAATCTACAGCCCCTTGAATGCATTCTACTTTTCATATTCATCCTGTTTTTTTCCCACTTCTTGTTCGCTTTTCGCTCTCATCGATTTTCTTTAATAATCGCTTAAGACTTATTTTCTCCATGCCGAGAATCAATTAAGTTTGATTGCTCTATATGCAATTTTACTTCACTTACTGAGCTGTACAACCTCTGTCTCTGCCTCTCTTATCCTGGCGTATTCTGTTTCTCTGTCTCTTCCCTTTCTGCATCGCTTTTACTTCTTGCCGTTTCTGTAAATGCAAACCTCATTTATTGTGCTGCCTTAAAGCCTTTTGTTTTTGGCCCTTTTAAAATGCAGAGTTCCCTGGAGTTAATAACTTCTGCAATTGGCACACTTTGGAATTGTTTTTTTTTTTTTTGTGTTCTTTATAGGCTACAGTGTGCTCCCCACTGCAAACCCACTTTACTAATTTTAGTTCGCAACTTTTCCACAATAAATAAACACAAGCGTCTGCAGAGACTCCGCCGCTGCGAACTGCAACAAGAACAAGAACAGAATAACAACAGCAACAACAACAACAATGAAAACGAAAACGTGTCCCGACGAGACATGGGAAATCTAACAAAGGACACGCCAATGCCAACGCCAAAAACCAGTATGGAAAAAAGACGAAAAAATATACAGAAGCTGGCAAAAATTAACAGCAAACAAAAAGCAACTGCCGCGCCCCAGTTGCAGCCCCCTCGTCTGCCGGGCACCAGCCACCAGCCGACCGGGCATATTGTATTGAAAGTTCGTTTTAATTAAAAGAAAAAGAAGCAGCGAGAGCTCAGGCAACACCAGCAAAGGTTACAGGGCGTTGCCTATACACGAAAAAAAAAACAAACAAGTAAATGTTAAAAAATATTTGCCACGACTTTTGCAACTGCGAAAATATATATGAAAATGATTAAAAAAGTTGCAACAATACATAACGAAATTGTCAAAAAAAGAAGCAGAGTAAAGCTAAACAAAGATAAACTAAAATGCAGAAAACACTAACGAATTCGCCTGTCGAGGTTTAAATACAATACCAGAAGTTATTATAAAAAAATAAAATAAAATAAAAAAATACAGTGCTTTAAAAAGGCATGTCTAACTATTTAATGTTTTCTCTCCGTCCCTCTCACTTATTGTATGTAAATATCCCTCACACGAAATATCCCTCGGGATCATATTCACTTCGACCAATGACGTGAGCTCTTGATCATCCCATTCACATTGCCTATATAAAGATGCCTGCAGGCAGTCGCCGTCTCTTTCTTTCTAATGCAATTGCTATAAGTCCGATTTTGTCAAATCTATTCAAAAGCTAATGAAGTTGCGCTCATATAAGAAAAGTAACATAGAAAGTTTTTTTTCTCTGAACTTATCTAAAAACCCTTTCCAGTGTATTAAATGCGGAGCGTAACAATTCGAATGCATCCAAGTGCTTTAATGCAGCACGCAACACTGTTTACTATGCGCTTAATTGCATTCTCTTAATGCGTTCACGCTCTCCTTCTCACTCTCTCGCTCTCTCTCATTTTGTATGTCAATGCCTTGCGTACTAAGATAGCGGGATCATAAGCCCTGTGACCAATGGCGTGAGCTCTTACTCCCTCTCTGTGCATTATGTATATTAGCTGCGTGCAGACAGCCTCCGTCTCTTTCTCTCTACTGCAATTGCCAATAATTAAATTTGAGCAAAGCTATTCATAAGTTAATGAAGAATCTGTGCGAATAAGAATATGCTCATATAATATATGTAAACACGCTGATGCATGTAATTGAAAACTTTGGTTAGATTATATGAAAGGCAAACAAATGCGCAAATTCGCTGCAGCTGCATGGCATATTAAATATTTATCTTATATATACATTTTTAATAGATTGCAAGATTCGAAATTGATTGAAATTAAGATAATTGATAATGTAATATAATTCAATTCTTCTATTATTATGCTGTTTTTGACTCCACACATCATTACACATTTTACGATCATATTCTAATACCCCTTTCTATAATAACAAAATAGCCAGACAGCCCAACAAATAGAACAAAATATTTAAAGCAAACAATACATAGCTGCATATTTCTGCTCCAGCTTCGTCATGTACAAATATTGCGTATACGCTATATAATAAATAAAACAAGCGGTGAATGGGCAATGCAGAGAAAACTGGCGTTGATGTTGCTGCTGCTGCTGCTGCTGCTGCTATTGCTATTACTGCTCCCGCTGCCGCAGCCGCTGCTGCTGCGGCTATTACAGCGACTACTGCGACGGCTGCTGCTGCTGCTGCTGCTTCTGCTGCTACTTGAATCTTTTGCTGGCTTGGCACTGGCAAACAGTTTCCAACTCAATGACTTTATATCTACGACTCGAGCTACATTTGCCACAGATGCCTTGGATATCGAGCATCCGCACCGTTGCCCTCGCTGCCAGACACCGCTCCACTCACCTCCGCATCCGCATCAGCATCCGCATCCTCCACACGCTAGCTAGCTGCTCGTTTGTGCCAGTTTGCTCGTTTACAGGCTTTTACCTGAAACTATTACCCACTTGCCGACTCAGATGGTCCGCTGGTCCATCCGTTCGTTCGTCTATCTGTCTGTGTCTGCTTGGCTGTATTATATAGCCATTGCCAGATGCGGATGCGAATGCTACTGCGGATACGGCTGCGGATGCGGATGCAGATGCAGAGAGTCCTTATGCAATCAACTGTCGACTCGTTACAACTTTTCCTAGCAAATCTGTTAAGGTATTATATTTTGTTGAGCATCTGCAGCTAGTCGCTCATCTGATTACATATTTATCTACAATTTATACATAATTCTGCAGCGTTGCAGTTCATCTCAGTTGGCCCGCAAAATACTTTAAGCTCTTTTAGTTGAGCTCAGCTCAGTTCAGTTCAGTTCAGTTCAGTTCGGCTGGGTTCAGTTGGGTTCGCTTCGGGTTTCCTTCCTATTAAGTTGCAGCTGGCGCGAAGACTTTGCAACAGGAAACGCGGCATTCACCGAAAGACGCGCCAGCTCTGCTGTCGACCCAAGCAATCCATCAGCACATACTACCTGAGATGACTTACGCCGCCCGCCGGCCTTGCACTCGTCCTCATCGTCGCCCCCGCCCATTCAGTCCCCGCGGCATAAAACTGCCAAAAACTTGTGATGTGAGCGCGAATCTCGCACGCATACATAGCCCAAAAACAAATTTCGTGTATCCTTAAAGTTGAGCTTTAACTTTCCAGGGTAAACAACAGCCGGAAAATAAAACGAAACAATGATGAATTTGCCCCAAAAATATGTGGGGCAAAGCAAAAGTAAAAGTCGATGCCCAGCATAGACACACATACATACACACATACACATGCATACAAGTTCGCATGTTCGCATGATGAAATATGCGTCATTTTTCATACAACAACTTGCGCAACTTCAGTTTTCCAACTAGTGAAAGCATTGACAGGCATAAGAGCATATGCTCTGAACATAAATCATAAGCATATTGAATAAAACGAATCTTTGA
Organism: Drosophila navojoa; assembly: GCF_054131105.1. Taxonomy (NCBI): domain Eukaryota; kingdom Metazoa; phylum Arthropoda; class Insecta; order Diptera; family Drosophilidae; genus Drosophila; species Drosophila navojoa. Next base: position 4,567,213 of record NC_142890.1, on the reverse strand, counting down.
TACACTGTCTGCTCCATGAGATACAATTATGATGGCCCCAAACTGTTAATAGGGTAGCAACAGGTGCTTAAATACCCATCAATAGACGGAAGCTGAGAACTGGCACTAGTTTAAGCACAGGACAACGAAGCATTAAAGCCAATGAACAAGGCGCCCACTGCTGTGGGGCTGAGTCCTGCGGGCGGGCAAAGAAATGAGCCACATGTCAATGTCAAAGGCGATGACAAAGACAAATTTACCTCGTAGATGGCATTAGAAGCAGTTACCTAGACCCCACCGGAAGATAGAGTATAGCTGTTGAGTATTTAAGGAAGTTGCTTGAAGGAGATGCTTCAAGCACTTGCTCTTTCAATTTAAATACAAAATGTTTTCGTACGGACTTTGCTTTCTTTAATCGAAAATTCCAAGCATGCTGTTGCTCACACACACACACACAAACACACACACACAGAGAGAGAGATACATAGAGCTCGAATGGCGCCAAATTCCGTCCAGCAATCAACTAAATTCAAAGCAAATTGCCCGCATAGTGAATTTTTGGCCATGATTGTAACAGCGAATGCGAACGAGTGGGCCAGGAGGAGGCCAAGCAAACGCCTCATTATTTTGCGCTTGAGATATTTCTGTCTCGTCACTAATTCATCATTGTTTCGGCACATTAAATGCTTGAACGTCAACGCATTCATTATCTTATGGCCCAACTGGTCTTTTCGGCCAACTCATCGCCCTCACACATGGTCAGCCAACTGTCAATGCGTAAGCGTGTGTGTGTGCGCGCGCGTGTGTGTGTGTGTGCGGCCGTCGCCAAGACAGCTAAGTCTCATGTCTGAGTGATATTAACTGACCCAACAATCCGTCAGCGAGCCGCCCATTAAAAGAGGAAGAACAGAACGAGTGGGAGGGCTTTTAATAGGAATGCACGACTGATAAATACCCTAAGTTTTTATGAGATATTAATGCTTTAGAAATATTAATATTTTAAAAATATGTGCATAAATTAATATTAATTATTGTAATGAGTTTATATGGAATGACAGCAACAATTATTTCTGCTAAAAATATATCGACATTTCCAGTAATTAGCAAGATCTTTTCAAATTTCGATAAATATTATTAAAGAGTGGACCTTTTTTTTCTTTATACATAAACTTTGACTTATCAAAAATGTTGAGTTTTCAAACTATGCCTAAATAGTCAAATCTTTAAATCAATATTCATGATAATGTGTCTTTGTTTAAATATATAACTGCGTGTCTAGGCTTCAATCCAACTACCCTTGCACTAGTTACCCTAGGGTATTATAAGAAAAAGTCCGAGAGCTGGCCGGCAACGACTTGAGCCAGATTTAGGCGGAAACCCATGTAGTATACATAGTTGCGGCCAGGCTCACAAAATGCCTTCGTCATTTGCGCCAGAAATCCTTTTTAATTTCGTTGTATGTTAAGTTCTCTATGTGTGTGTGCGTGTGTGTGCTTAGCATGTTAATTGCTTTCTAAGCTAATCGAATTTTTTGCTCGTCATTATGAGTAATGCGGCTTGGTTTTGGCCTGGTCTGAAGCAATTTGTCGGCTAACTTTCGGGCTGGCAAATTGCTTTAAGCCTGCCCTGCTCTCGGCCCATAAATATTAAAGCCATGTCAATGTTGCACAAGCAACAACAACAAGCTAAGTAGTTAATCGCACATGTCAGCCGTACTTAATTTTTCAAGCAAACAAAACCATTTTGTCAACAAAAATATGTTATGTACATAGCACAAAAAAATGCATTAAAAAGTGCATAAAAAGTGTTAAATATTTGCACAGATGTATTTTATAAATAAAATATTAATTCACATTCTCACATTAATTTACATATCTGATTAATTTTTGTATTTATTTGAACTATTTCTTTGTTGTTCCCCCACTTAAAAATAACTACAAAACAAATTTGTTATAAATTAAATAACAAATACAAAAAATATCTTTAAATTTAATTTAAATACGATTACATATTTGTCCCATCAATAATATAACACGAATAATTCATAATGTATAGTTCTGGGGGCATACAGATACAGATACAGATACAGATACAGATACAGATACAGATACAGATACAGATACAGATACAGATACAGATACAGATACAGATACAGATACAGATACAGATACAGATACAGATACAGATACAGATACAGATACAGATACAGATACAGATACAGATACAGATACAGATACAGATACAGATACAGATACAGATACAGATACAGATACAGATACAGATACAGATACAGATACAGATACAGATACAGATACAGATACAGATACAGATACAGATACAGATACAGATACAGATACAGATACAGATACAGATACAGATACAGATACAGATACAGATACAGATACAGATACAGATACAGATACAGATACAGATACAGATACAGATACAGATACAGATACAGATACAGATACAGATACAGATACAGATACAGATACAGATACAGATACAGATACAGATACAGATACAGATACAGATACAGATACAGATACAGATACAGATACAGATACAGATACAGATACAGATACAGATACAGATACAGATACAGATACAGATACAGATACAGATACAGATACAGATACAGATACAGATACAGATACAGATACAGATACAGATACAGATACAGATACAGATACAGATACAGATACAGATATGTGTAAACATATGTATATGTGTATAAATACAAGGATTCAACAACACCTCTGTAATTCTCTCTTCTCTTTTGTTTTCATAAGGCATTCACTTCAAATGCATTAGACCTTTAATACCCAGAACCCAGGCCTTTTGACGAACTCAGCACAAATTCTCGGAATCATAACAAACATAATAATTGAAATGAAAGGGTTTACTCCCATATTGAAGCATGTACATGTGAAATCTCTTTTATTTACGGCTTACACGCTTCGGCTTATTTGAAAGAAATTCACAGAAAATTAATTTAAGACTTGAAGTTGGCAGTAGTCTGACATAAGTATATTCATTTATTATTCAATTGAAAAATCAGGTATTCAAGAATTTACGATCCCTTAAAACTTAGTGCTCAGGCCTGAAAATGGAAAGTATACAGGGATTCTAAATATGCTTCTGATGACTCTCTAAGGCAGATGAATGCTGACAGCCTAAAATAGCAACGCCTTATTAACCCAGCCATAGATACACTAGATTTAAGTGTTGAGTTTATGTCTAGGGTATAAAAACCTAGACATAGCTACATGAATTCATGTTGTGACTGAAGTCTTTCATTCACATACCCACAAAAAACTTTGTCCATAACTGTGATCTAATACAATAACTCAGGCAGCAGTCGAGCCCAGCACACAATTTGTCGTAATCAAAGCTTAAGTGCATAATTAAAAATTATATCTATATTTATATATATATATATAAATATATTACTTTTGCCTCTCAAATAAATCAATTATACTTAATATAATGGGACAAAGTTTATGAGCGAATTATCGCAAAGTTCTGCCTGAGCAAATGTCATTAAGCCGAGCCAAACGGAATAAGTTATATTACGTTGCTAATTTATGGGGCACATAAGTTAATTTTTGTTTGTTGTCCGTTGTCTGTTGCTTGTTGTTTGTTGTTGTAATTAGTGAACATGACTATACAGGACCATTAAATCCGGCTCTGCCACGGAAACTCGGACACATAAACAAATGAAAAACTGTTGCTTCCGCTCCTGCACAATGGGCAGAGCGAGAGGCAAACAGGCAAACGAGATTTGTGTGCGAGCGAGATGGCAGCACGCTAATTATTTTGTCGGCAGGCAAAAGTTCATAGTTCAGATAAAAAAAAACTCACACACACACACACACGGTTTAAGATAGAGGGAGAGAGAGAGAGAGAGAGAGAGAGAGAGAGAGATAACAACTATCAGAACAAGGACTACAATAATAATTACAATGCCACAAATACATTTGGCTGCCTCTGGTCAAATTGTAGTAATTTTTATTATCTGCCAAAAAGTGCAAAAGAAACTTAATTAAAAGCCACCTACCTGCCATCTGTGCACCCTTTGGTCAGTTAAATACACTATTTAAATGGGTAAAAGATACAAGGAACAAGCGACAAATGAATATATGTGAAGCCTTGGGCAGATGTGGAAAAAAATTATAGCATACATTTGAGCGCCACGGAAAACGGCTGAACTGATGAATGATTTGGCTGATGATTGTCGGTCTAATTGATAATCACTTAAGTTAATGCTTGTTCGCAAGACTGACGAAACATTTGTAGGTGCTTAACTTAGATACTTTTGTGGGCGCTAGGTATGAAATAAATTTGTTGTATTTAGATTAGTCTGAAATATAGTGAAAATGAAATGAAATTGATATTGCAAATTAAATTTTTATATACTTAAAAATTCACTGCCCAATGTTAATCAAGAATGTTTCAGCAAAATCATTTGCAATCCAAGCAAGAATATAAGTATTATCAGAAATGGCTATTTGTTGCTCGATTAAAGCAGTTGCCGTTCGACTGAGATGCTCCACGGATCTTGGCAAACGACATTCTGTGGACATTTTCATTGACAGATGAGGGCTATAAGACAACTGTCCGAACACGTAAAAATGTGTAAAGTTGTGCAAGCAATATTGCATAATATGAAATATCGAAATCTATATATTCATGTATAAATACTTATCTATATATTTATCTATTTATTTATAATTATATCGTGAGAGGACGCAGTTGGCAAGGAATGCAGCTCGAATGCTGAAGAGTTGAATTTCGTAATCAAATATAATTAAGACAATTGACAGGTTAATGCTCAAGCATGAGCATGGTAAATATTTCGAGCCTTTCCAACGTTGAGCTTCAAAAAGCAAAGATAAACCCAATAAAAATCATTGTAGTTCCAACATAAGAATTTTCAGTTCATGTTGGTTGAGCCTTAGCAAAAAAATATTTTAAAGAACTTCTTCATTTCCTTTCAATAAGCTTTATGGACGAACATAGCATTCAATGCATTGCTCACACTTTTCTTAGCTGATTCAACGATTAGAAATATAATCAAATGATATGAATGTATTGTCATTAAAAATCTATGCAGTAGGGCGCCAACATCATCCCTACTCTGCTCTTGACTCTGCTCTTACTTATGATCTAACCATAAACTGAAGCTTACACAGTTGCATATTCAAATTTAGAGCTCTAATCTCCCATAAGCTGCAAGCATCACATCATCAAAACTAACTAAAAATGCTGTTCAAAAATAAAAAGTATTAAATCTATAAGTCTACATTGAAATAATTCTGAATATTTAACAACAATTTAAGTCGCAACACATTTAGCTGAATGCTTAACTACAATTTTTGTCGCCCTTCATCTGAGGGCTTACACTTTGTATTTGTTTTGCTGTGTGGATTGAGGACATTTTCGTATGACTGCTGTTATCAACAGCTTTATTGATAAACAGCGGCATTTACCATTTACCGTTTGCAGTTTAACCATTTACTTTTCTGGTCATTTTTGCAGTTGTTGGGCCCAGCGAGGCGCTGCACCTGTCGAGCCTCTCCGTCCCGCCCATTATCGATGTCTCACAAAAGGCCAAACTGTTTTGCAGCTATGAGATGGGCAATCGGACCCTCAACTCGGTCAAATGGTATAAGGACGGCCATGAGTTTTTCAGGTAAGCATTGGCCCTTTTTTTTTTTTTTTTTTTTGGTAACTGCTGCTGCTGCTACGACTGCTGCGGCTGCGACTGTAAAACAAATAAAAAACAGTCATAAAAATATTTTCGACTCTGCCTGGAAATAATAAAATGGCTGGGCGAGTGTGCCGGCGCATTCATGCAGATTTTATGGTGCAAATTGAAAACGTCATGAAATTGCAACACTCTGTGCAACATAGTATTGCGTGGCAGCAGCAGGAGGAGGAGGAGGAGCAGGTGGCGGATGGCCGGAGCAGCTGAGTGTCACTGCGCACTCGATCGGTTGAAAGTGTCGCGACTAATTTAAATGCTTAATTGAAATGGATTTTATGGGCGCCAGCAGTGGCACGTAGGTAACACCCCCCCACAGTCGCGCCTCTCTCGGATCAACGCTCACGCCAGCCGTTTAAATATGTGTAAAGCGCAGTTTTTATTTAACTGGCTTAATTGTTGGTCAATGCTTCGGCTTAATCGAGCACAAAATGTTTCCGCTCTTTGGAATCGGCATTTTCTTTTTTTTAGGCAAACATTTTTCGGTTATTGATTTAAGAGCTATGAAAATAAGTTGTTGAAACACATGTAAAGCATCTCCATTAGCTATAAAAATGCCAAAAGTTTTTAGTGTGGCAAATAAACGAAATTATTTATTAATTAGTGCAACAATTCACATGGGGAAAAACATTAAATATTGCAAACTGATATTGTGCCAAAATAAAGCATTATTGAACAGATACAATTTTCCATCGTTTAAAATTATGAATTGAAATAAATTCTATTGAAATACATTATCAAACGAAACTATTCTCAAACAATGCAAAATTTTCAAATACATATTTAAGCAACGCCAATAACAATGCAAACTATATGCAGTCATATAACGTTTATATTTCAATGTTATTATTTTGCATTGATTTATTTATAGATGATATTTTTATTTTATTATTATATGATATTTAATGGGAATTTATATGTATATTTATTATGCACAGACATTTTGTGGCCGTGAAAACCGAAATTTTTCTAGTTAAATGTTTTACGTGTGCTGCTCGTAAGGTAAAACATTTTTCAATGATTGCAAATAATTTTAAATTTTGTTTCTCTCTCTAAACATCACAAATGATGTTTTAGACTTGCTAGTAAATGGGTATGGAAAGAATTGAAGTACAAATTATTAATGAAAGCTAAAGAATATGGAAAATAAAAGTTCAAGTCGAGACCCTTCCATCCCCTAAGCCCTGATCAAGAATACATATATCTTACAGATCTACCACGCCTCTTGACAGTAGCATACATTTTCAAAAAAAGTGTGTATAATAACACTGAAATCCCAGTAGCAATGGGTTCAGCGCATGATCCTTTATGTGAAAACCGTTTCATATATCTCATAAGAACTGGTTATTATCCAAATTGAAATGTTCCTTATAAATCTAAAACTAAAGTAAGTAATTCTACTCAAAGCATTCAACATCTTTGTATTATATGAATACTTAGTTAAGAATATTTATAGCCTAAGAAAAAATATCTGATATAATTTGAAGCACTCAGTTAAAGTCGCTTCAATTTTTCCTTAAAATACATTGAGAGCTTAAACAACAAAAAATTAAATAAATTTACAAGCAGCATATTTTCACATAAAAGGTAATCATAAATAACTAAATTAACAAATTCCATTCCACAAAAAGTCAGCGAGACAAATTATTCAACTATTTGTGTGTGCAATTATTCAGTGGGTCCAAAAAGTTCAATGAGAATCACATTTATTTTCAAGTTATGCACAATTGTGGTGCAGCCCTGGCAAACGCATTTGAATGTGAATTTGATTGCAAAACGTTTTTTTTTTTTTTTTTGGTTTCTGTTTTGTTTGAGTTTGTTTCAAATTGAAGCTCTTGAAAGGTACTAAGCCTCAAGCACAGCCGCAGTTGCAGCAGCCATTGAAAGCGGCATAATGCCCGCGATATTCATACATAACGAAACATATATACGTATGTATGTTTGTATGTATGTATGTATGTATGTGTGCATTTATATGAAACGGTGCTGCAAATCGATGGATTTTTATTTGAACCGCAGTTGCGCAACGTTGGCGCAAAATGCAGCTGAAGCCGAGCCTTTTTGCATGCGGCTCATAAATATTTCATGGATACGATTTTTGCGCAGCACTCGAACTCCAAGGCGTTCGCTCGCTCGCTCTCTCTCTCTCTCTCACACACACCCTCTCTCTCTTTTTCTCGCTATGATTCTCTCTGTTACACTCAGTCAATTTCTATGCCTTTGCAGATACTCGCCGCTAACGCCGCCAACAACAAATTGGTTTCCCGTCAAAGGTGTCACCATAGCCGACGGCTCGTCGCATTGCAATCAATTCATCTGCAACGTGGAACTGGAGAAGCTGAATATCCATTCGTCCGGACAGTACCGCTGCGAGGTGTCCGGCGATGCGCCCGAGTTCGAGCTGATCGATAAAGCGGCCAATATGACCGTTGGCGGTATGTATCAAAAAAAAAAAAGCTAGACAAATTATACACAGCCCACTGACCCAGCTGCGTGTCCTATGCGCACCGACACGGGCACGACAATACACTGCGAAAAAAGTCAAAGAGAATTTTAGAATGAGTTAGAAATTCAAATGAAAGAAAGTTTAGAAGAAAAGTCTTTGACTCAGTTTGTTTATGAATGTGAATATTAACCTATTTTGGCTTTATTTTAGCTTTAACAGCTTGAAAATGTAAAAATAATGTTAATTGACTAAGAATTCTGTAAATAATACAATTATATTATAAAACCGAAACGCTTCTTAGCTTCTTGATATGAACATGATCTGATGTCTATATAATATATAATATGATATAGCTCTCAGAGTCAGATCTCAGATAAACCTTAAATGAAAGAAAACATAGATCAAATATCAAAGAAATAAAATGTTAGGTTTCAATATGCTAATTGAATATATTAAACCTACGAAATATTATTATATTTATTTGCAATTGAGTATTGGATTGAGTAAATATGCATTTCCATAATTATATATAATCTAATATAATAATAATTATATAATAATCTAATAATTCTAATTAAATATACTTGAACACAAATTTATATTAAAAAGCTAAATTTTTTGTTTGCTATTTTATTATAAAATATTTATTTTTTTTTTTATAAATAATTTATGTAGATTTTCAGGCATTTATTTCTGTAAAATTTATAAACTCCAATATTTAATTTTTATACTAATGAATTTAAAAAAATAAATACAATTACATAGTATAATCCCATATGCAAACCTAACTCTATATAAATTTCTCTAAGTGCACGACTCTCGCTATTTACTTATTTGATTTATGTATATATGTATGAATGTATGTATGCCTATCTATGTCTGTATGTATGTCTCTCTCTCCCTCTCTCTCTCTCTCTCTCTCTCTCTCTCTCCCTCTCTCTCTTTCTCTCTCTCCCTCTCTGTTTCTCACACAAAGACAACAAATTATGTGCAATTTTGAAAACACTTAATAAAATTATAAATGGTCTTTGCACGGTTCGCCGCCAGCGGTGCCAACGGTGCCAGCAGCGAGCGGGCGGGCGAGTGGGTGGTGCGCGGTGCTCAACTCCTTTTCATTTATCATTGGCAGAGCGACAGTCGGAGTAGGCGCGTACGCGCAGTTCAAAGGACGCCGCATAAATGCTGCAAAATTGTGACACGCTTCAGCCATTTGTATGAGTAATGATTGTTAATAAATCTAGAGCTCAGTCTCACAGTCGGCGCAGCAGCCCAGCGCCTATCTCGACTGCTCTGCCACCTGACTGGCCCAAGTTCAGCTCAATTGTGAGCTTTGTACGAATCAATTTATAATCTGCCCCCAAAAAGGCGGCTGGGCCGTTGTCACGTGCAGCCCAGCCCAGCCCAGCCCAGCCCAGGCACTAGACAACGGAGCATAACTCAAACAACAACAACAACAACAACAGCAATGATAACATGTACAAATCGTGGTTGAGTGTTGAACGACTTAAGGGATACCCTAGAGGCCGATTGTCAACACTTTTAGCTAAAAATGTGTGAGACACAGAGTGAAAGCTACTCAAGCAAGATATATCGAAAGATAAATAGAACATAATAAATGTTGTATGTAATTTACATAGATGGAGCGTCATATCGATTTTTAATCGAATTATATCTGCTATCGATAATATTAGATTGAAGTAATATGAAGATTTAATATCCACAGACTTTTGCTTGAATTATGATTTGCCTGTCTCTTTTTGTTTATCTATCTCTCTCTCTCTCCCTCACTCACACACACTCTCGCTTTCTAGTCTGACTGTCTCTCTCACTGGACTTGTAGACTAATCGATATCACTGATGACTTCTTCTATTTCTTTCTCTCTCTCTCTAGTTGTTTTTTTACTATCTAATTATCTATCTGTTTGTTTATCTCTGTCTCTGTCTCATGCTCTCGCTCTGTTTCTCCCTTTCTCATGATCTTTACCAACACTTTTATGTATTGCTGTCTTTCCCCCCTCTATTTCCTTTCTCTAGCTCTCTTCGGCCATCTTCATAGCTTATGTTACCTAAGTTCCTCACTGCTTAGGCATACCGTTTACTCGCATTTTGAAGAGGGCTCAGCAAAGGCGACAGCAGCTCATTTTTTGCGGCCGGGTCACGGCGTTGCTGTAGTTCGGTTTTGTTAATGTCAGCGCCGCGGGCAATGATGGCCGCCATTTTGAGCTCGCACTCGCTTTGATTGGCAACGTAGATGACGCAGCCGCTGCGGTTGCGGCCAGCATCCTGAAGGGTAAAGGGGCAGGGAACGGGAACGATTGCGGCAAAGCTCTGGTCTGGTCTAGCGTGGTCTGGGCAACAGGGTGGCACACTTTGAAATTCAAATCAATTGATTCGGGCCCAAATGTCATTTGGCGCAAATGAAAATGGGCTGCTTATGTCTTTTGTTGCACGCGCACGCGAATCCGAATCCGAATGCGAAAGCGAATGCGGCTCAAAATGATTTATTTGTCGCAATTTTCCTGCTCAGCGATTTGTTGCTACTTCAAATCGTAGCGCGTGGAGAGCCCACCATGGGGCGCTCCTTTATTTATTGACGCTACTTTAAGAAGAGTATTGATTTGCATAATGCGCACTTAAGCATTTGTTTACGCGTAACAATCAAATTTGAATTCGCATTTTGCCTTTAATTGGATGTTTTTAGATGTCCCAATAAGAGTGCTTCCCTGTTGTTACCTTCTCCCCCCCACTTCCACACCCACACCCACACCCACTCTCTCTTTCTCTTTCTCTGTCTTTCTTTCCGTCACTAGATTGTTTGTCGTCTATGCCATTTGCATGTCAATTTGAATTTTATCTTTTGTACTTAGATATGGCAGTAAGCCACGCTTTACTTGTTCAACATGCAAATAACAACGACTAGATTAGATCCAATGCCATTCGAGCTTTATCATCCCATTACAATTCGTTTGATTTCACCTGCTCAACATGCTTCAATTAAGCCCTGAAACCACTTTTGGCATAAACAAATAGTTTGTATTGCTTAATATAAGAACTCCGCATTGCCTTTGACATTGAATTATTGCTTGTATTTAAGATATTAATATGGCGATATATATACAGGTATCTGAATATATATTATATACATATATATATTAAGTAAAATTGAACTTCATATAAATTTCATGGTTAAGCATATTTAAAATACATATATTATCAAGAATCAAGTTAAAGTTAGTTACGGGAGCTGAATTGAGGAGTTAAGTTGGCAATTTTCTGTTTCTTATAAAAAGTCAACAAAACAAATTCATTAGTTATTATTTTAATATGTATTTAGAAATAAAATATAATAGCCGGCGATGCTCGCATCTAACATATTCTAAGCCTTTAAGAGCGTTTAAAGGCTTTAAAAACTAAGGAAGAATGATGAATGTTTAAAATATATATTATAAAATTCAATTAAATTTTTTAAATTAAATTTATGTTAGTTTTAAGATTATATTTTATATACATACATATATAGTATATAGTCCACCTATTTCGATTTGCCTCTGTACACTTGGCCAAATGTTTTCAAACAGTGTAAATCACATCTCTAAAGAATCCATGAATATACAAAAAACTTTGCAAGAGTACTTATCGATGCAGTTATATTCGATTTGCCTCGAGTTGGAGAGAGAAAAACGGGAGAAATAGAACTTAGAGTGAATCCAAAGCATGACTAACATAGAAAACCAACGGCATTTTATATGGAACACTATGTGGACGTTGCACTGAAATAATATCTACAATGATTTAATAAGCATCTTGAGCAGCAAGTGGAATTAATAAGCTGGCAGAAACTATTTTAAAGTACATAAGTGCTTTCAGAAACCGTATATATATAAATATTTTTTTAATTTATTTCATCATTTAGTTGATGATTCTAAAGTATAAATAAAGGTCAATCAATCTATTTTGATTCTGACATAGTTTAAAGAATAATTTAAACATATATTTTAATCAATGACTTATATAATAATACAAGTGAATCGTATTGAATGTGTATCGATAATAAAACCTAAGCACAGCGCCTCATGTTGGGTGGGCCCAGCTGGGAGATACCCTGTACATAGTATTGTGGAATAAAACTTAAATACTCTAGATCTCAACAAGTTCGATGATTAAGATTGAACTAATTTAGTATCTTGTGGATTCTAAGACCTAAGCAGGCCATCAATCACTTGACTGATCAATAATTAAGCTCAAATAAAGTCGCTTATACTCTGTTCATCCTGTTATGTTTGTACATTTTAAGCAAATGTATGACCTGATTTCGCATTTCAAGTGATTCAACGAATAAAAAGCCCAAGTCAACCTCATTATAAGTGATATTGACGCTTCTTATGTGTTACAGATCTCCTTAAATTCGTAAAAGACGATTTTACTGCTGCCTGTGTGTACGCCTTTCATAACAACAGTTCTTGTCATGTTATAATAATATATTAACATTTAATTAACATTTGCATCAATTAAAGAAAACTTTAAGCAATAAGCAATAAGCCAATAAACAATTTATAAAACTTTTTGTAGTGCCACTAAAAACATTATAATACTTTTCATAAATGTATTTAAGGGAAATCATAATGAAGCAACAGACTATTGGATAAGACTAAGTCTGTTTCACTACACCTTTCATTCTATCTATAGCACAGACTGTGACAATGCCATTATAAACTGCACTCGTCTTTTCAATAGATTCAGGGAACGCAAAGAAAACAATTCGATATGTGATTAAATAATTTGTTTAACACGCACGTGCCCTTATCAAAATTTCCCAAAAATTTCCTATAAATAGTCTGCAGCAGAGTAGACTTTTAACTAGAATCGTAGTACCGCTAACATGAAGACTACAACCATTCTACTGGCTCTCGCCCTCGTCCTGGCCTATGCGGGCTGCGCTCAGGCGCAATGCTGCCGGCAATCGATGCAGCTCACCTATACTGTGGGCCGAGGCAGCTGCGGCGATGCGGGTGGGCGTTCTGGCATCGGTGGCATCTGTTCGATTGTCATTTGTGGCGATGGAAAGCGTAAGGTGGGCACCTATTGCGGTCGTCGATCCTGCAACATCTTCGGCTGCAATTGTGGAGGTGGCTGCCTCGGAGGCGAGTGGCAGCGGAGTTTCATCAACAACAATAGAAATCAACTCATTCGAATTACAAACACTAGATGGATAAATTAAACTGGGGAAATCTACTACAGCTATCCGTATCACTGATAAAAATACGCAAGAATAAAAATCGTATAAATAAAGCAAATTCTTCTGTTTCTTAATGCAAAAAAATCTATGTTCCTCATTTACTAAATAGATTCGTGGAGGCGTTTAGAATATATGTATGTCGTATCAGTGCGATATTACGCTGTTGTTGGAGTTGAAATTTGATTTCTTAATACAGTAGTCTTGGGAAAGACTGGCAATTCGAGCTAATCGATTGATTTAGTGTTGAAGGGCAATTAAAGAATGTATTGTCACTAGGAAAAAGACAACTGTAGATGTTGCTGAACGTGGTCCCAGGTGTCCTGAGTAAGAGCGAGACAGCTAGTAACAAGTATATGCGACCAAAGCTAGAGGTTTTGACAGGAGAAGAGTATTGGCACTTGGTCATGGACAATTGAGCAAGAAAGTGTTTTATAAAAGAGTTAAGCGACACCGGGAAAGTGCTTTCAGAAACCGTATATATATAAATATTCATTTCAATTATTTCATAATTTTGATGATGATTCTAATGTATAAATAAAGGTCAATCAATCTATTTTGATTCTGGCATATCTTAAAGTATAATTTAATTTATTTAATCAATGACGTATAAAATGATGCATCTGCTTCGTATTGAATGTGTATCGACAATAAATCCTAAGCACAACGCCTCATGTCGGAAGAGCCCAACTGGGAGATACCCTGGGCATTGGATTGTAGACAAAAAACTTTATTCGATGACTAGGAACGAAAGTTAATCAATTGCATCAAACTTATTTAGTGTCTTGTACAATCCAAGGCCGAAACAGGCCATCAATCACTCGGCTGTTGCACCTGATCAATAATTAAGCTTGAATAAAGTCGGCCATGCTCTCCTCTGTTATGTATGTACATTTAAAACAAATGTATGACCTGATTTTGCATTTCAATTGATTCAGCGAATAAACAGCCCGATTTGACCCTATTATAAATAATACGGATACTTACGTCAACAGATTTGCTGAAATTCGTAACAGAAGTGCGTTAGACAATTTTACTGGCTGCTGTGACTTTCATAACATAATGCTACTTAGCAGTTCTTCTAATGTTATAATAAAATATTAACATTAAATTAACATATGCAACTATTCCATAAATTAAAGAAAAGTGTAAGCAATAAGCAATAAGCAATAAGCCAATAAACTAATTATAATACTTATTATATGAATTTAAGCGAAAACATAATGAAACAATTGAACGGCCAACAGACTATTGTATAAGGCTAGCTTGGTTCACCTGTTTCGCTAAACCTATCATTCTGCCTACAACACAGACTTGAACAATGTCATTTTAAACTGCACTCGTCTTTTCAATAGATACAGGGAATAATGAAACCTTTATGGCTTGAATATCCATGTTCAATTCAAACAATTCGATGGGCGCTATGTTAATTGTTTAACACGCACGTGCCCTTAGCAAAATTTCCCGAAAATTTCCTATAAATAGTCTGCAGCAGAGTAGACTTTTAACTAGAATCGTAGTACCGTATATTAAGTAAAATTGAACTTCATATAAATTTCATGGCTAAGCATATTTAAAATACATATATTATCAAGAATCAAGTTTAAGTTAGTTACGGGAGCTGAATTGAGGAGTTAAGTTGGCAATTTTGTCTTTGTCAACAAAACAAATTTAAGTTTTTTTTTTTAATAATTATCAATAAAAAAGATATTCCGGACTTACTCGGATTTATTGTACTATATAAACAGTTTGTCCGTATTTAAGAGAATTTAAGAGCTTTCAAAACTACACTAGAATGAAAATCTATAATATATTAAATTAAAGTCAGTTTTAAAGAAAATATATTTTATATACATTTATAGTCCACCTATTTCGATTTGCCTCTGTACACTTGCCAAATGTTTTCAAACAGTGTAAATCACGTCTCTAAAGAATCCATGAATATACAAAAAACTTTGCAAGAGTAAGTTTATGACTTACTTATCGATGCAGTTGGTAAATATATTCGATTTGCCTCGAGTTGGAGATAGAGATAAAGGGAGAAAAAGAACTTAGAGCGAATCCAAAGCATGACTAACATATAAAGCCAACGGCATTTTATATGGAACACTATGTGGACGTTGCACCGAAATAATATCTACAATGATTTAATAAGCAACTGCCCTTCGTCTGGCTGATGCCAAGACTCAAGCTATCAATTTCCTAGGTCGTTTCCTTAAATAACAACAAATGATATGCTCTTTACAATAGTAAAACGATATCAAAGCGACAGAGATCTTAGAGAATTTTCTCTTAAGAAGCATCTCATATTTGGCTCATATTTTTCAATAACCAACGAGAGACGCATAAACTGACCGCCCGAACATAAAAGAAATGACTGAATTTTCAGCATGTTGTGAGCCATTTCTGGCATATGCCAACAGCCATGCATATAGCATATATCTGTGCCTCTGTGTTTGTGTGCGTCCAGCTGAAGCCGTAAAAAGAACAATCCAAGCCATATATAAAATGAGGAGACAACATTACCAAATATAAAAGCCAACCAGCCAACGTTGCCCATCAAACTTCATCAACGAGCTGAGCTGAGCTGGTGACAAAAGTTTTCGAGAGCAGCAGCCATCCAGCTGGCCACGCCCCTTTAGCTCAGCTTTAACCGCTCTGGTTGCATAAAACAATGTCTCCCATGTCCGATGCAGCACGTAGTTTCAACTTAATGCCCATGCCCTGTGCTGGGCTATGTTCTGCCCTGTTGTCCAGTGTTGTCCAGTGTTGTTGGTGTAGTGTCGTAGTGGCTTGTAGTCAGTTTTTTGTTTCAATGGCTGCGAGAAGCTGTTGACAGACCAACAATCAACTTGGGAATTTCTGTCACCAAAGTGCCATCGCCCAGCATCGAATCCACCTGAAAAACTTTCAACACAACAGCCAGCAAAAGTGTTTGCCGTGTCTCGATTTTCTAACGGCAATCACCTAGCGCTCTTTGATGATAGCACAACAGCAACAACAAAAGCAAAAATGGCTTTGTGGGGCGCGTGTAAAAACTTTTAGCTTGGCAAATATTTTTCCGCTTAGTTGCGTGCCATGTGTCGCACTGGCTGCCACTGATTAAGTTTCGTCAAAGTTTGCTCTGGACGTGATCCAAGTAGGTGTGTGAGTGTCCTTTGTAAGCACACACACACACACACCTAATTACTATAGAGATTTCCCATATATAAATATATACTTAAAGGTCTAACCTGCTCTGTCCATCAAGCACTTTTGACTTTTGAGTTTTTAATATGGGTTCATCATTTGCGGTGCCCGGACCGGACACACCGGCTAGCCCCCAAAGTGGCTCACCTGTATATGTATTTGTATGCTCTGCTTGTTTTCACTCCAACTTCCTCAACTCATTGTTGTACTTGCTGTTCTTGTTGTTGGTTTTCTGGTCTCGTTTAGCATTCAAACTGGCAGCAAGCAATTTCCCCAACTGCCTATAGTGTCATTTATTTCCTTACTTTATTTTGGCTTTTGTTCTTTGCTTTTCGATACTCTTGCAGAGAAAGAGAGACTAACTGCTTAATGGAGCTAAATGTAACATTTCTGCTGCGGAAATGAGTATCAAAATGTTATATTCAATAAATTTTTCAATACTCGACTTGTACGGAGTATTCATGTTTTTATGAATATGTGTGTAGAAAGCGTTAATATTTATTTATTAAAATAATATTTATTATTAATTCTAGTTTTTTATATAATACTAATTATTCGTTTGCCAATAAAATTCTCCAAAAATTGCATATTAAATATATAATTTTATGATAAATTGATCTCTATTTTCTATTGCATTTCCATGACCAATAGTCACGATTCAAACTGGCAAAATGGCAATTTTGCTCTTCGGCCATTTACAATCATGGCGACCGTGTGAGGATAGCCTCAATAGCCATCTCGCTCCCACTCAGTAACACTGCGGAGTGCACAGTGTGGACTGTGTGCAGCAACAACTAAAGTTGTCTCCATCTCGCTCGCTCTCTTTCAGCAAGATTCGCAGCTAAGTTCAGCAATAACTATATTTGTCTCGCTCTCTCTTTTACTTAAGTGAGCGCAGGCAAAAATGCACAGCAAAGGCGCAAACTCACTCGAATAATATTTGTGCATTATTTTACTTTGATTACTTATTATTATTTTAAATTAATTTTCTATTCAGGAATCTATCCAGCATATTATATTATTTTATATAAACCTTTCTGCGTTAGAGCATTCAACGTTCCGCAGTACAAAGGACCTCATTGTCATTTGTTTACATTTGATTTCTGTTTATTTTGAGTTGCCTTTGCCATTGTTGTTCCTGCTGTTGTTGTTGCTCTTGTTGTTTGTGTGTGTGTTTTACTGGTACTTTGGCATTTTTTGGTTTATTTATCCGAGTTGATTGCTTTGTTTTCGTACAATTTTCGCATTTGCCGCATGCCGCATGCCGCATGCTGCGTGTTGCCTTTTACCAATTCGAGTCACAGCTCTGTTTACCACTCTGGCCCCACCGGCGAGGCTTCACCCTCCCCCACAACACCACTTACAAGCACATGTACCTTGTACACCTGCAACATTGACCGCTCCGATCTGATGTGATGCCACCAAAAGGCGGCACAACATGCTCGCAATCATCATCAGCTGGCAAGCACTTGGCCAAAATACTTGGTACTCGGGCACTCGGTGGGTTAACTGACGGCCAGAGCGTTGCGGCAGGCCGGAGAGGTAGCAACAGGGTCAGGCAAACTTTCCACCAAAGTGGTTTGTATTAAGTCAATTAAAAAGTTTATACTACTGCTGACTGCTGCTGACTTTTGATGGCCCCTGCCACAGCCCCTGCCACAGCGCACCCTCACTCGCTTGTATTCCCATGCCTCCGGGTGCGTCCAAGGCCCTGGTTATGGCTGCAGCTTTGGCTTCGACTACAGCTCTCTGACTATGGCTCCTTAGCATATTTCACAAATTTTCAACAGCAACAACTGCTGCGGCAGTCGGCATTCATTTGACTATAGCTCAAACTCAGCTAAAATTTTCTTGTTGTTGCTATTGTTATTTTGGTTGTTGTTCTTGTTGCTGTTGTTGCTGTTGTTTTCTGCCCAGTGTTTTGTGGTTCAACTCAAGTTGGTCTTTGTTGTTGTCGCTTGCTGGTTTCTGGTGACGGATACTTTGTTTTCTACACTCTGTGTGCGTATACAACTGTGTATGTGTATCTGTGTGTGCATCTGTGTGTATCAACGAAATAAACCAAATTATTCTTGCTTTCATCAAAAAAGTTTGTCCTGTGCAATTATTTGTAAAGATTAATTAACACTTTGAACAAATATTTAGAGACTGCTGGCTGCCTGATAATTACCTAAGTGCTTCGACGCTGGTGTACTCTCTACCAACTAACACCTCAGCTGACCCACAGCCAACCGAGCAAACAACCAGCTGCCGGTTAAGCTTGAAGCCAACTGTCTTTGATTCCAGTTCGACCAATAGATAAATGCCGTTAACTGCGTGTTAAGCAAATACAAATTTTGGTCATTGAGGCCAAAGTGTTGGAATTGTGGATAGGAGTTATGGAATTTCACCAAATATTACATATATCCTAAGTTAGTGATGTGTCGAGAAAATTGTTGAAAGCAAAGCTCAAGTTGGAA
This sequence comes from Drosophila navojoa, assembly GCF_054131105.1. Classification (NCBI taxonomy): domain Eukaryota; kingdom Metazoa; phylum Arthropoda; class Insecta; order Diptera; family Drosophilidae; genus Drosophila; species Drosophila navojoa. The sequence goes on along the minus strand of NC_142890.1, from coordinate 4,548,140 downwards.
TTGACCAACTTCAATTGCTTTTAAATAATATTCTATATACAATTAATAATTGACTGACTGAATGATTGATGAGCGGAAGTTCCATAGCCTAAGTCTGCCTTATTGCTGTTTTTATACTTATATAAGAATACAAATTATAAAATACATATACATATACATATATATACATACTCCATACATATTTACTTTTCCCACCACATAGTTGGGTCAGCTTCATAGCCAATCTCATCTCACAACTCATTCGCTTCTTTCACAGTGCTGCCAAAATTTGATCCATTGATCTCGGGCATTCGACGGACGTATAAATATCGCGATACGCTGGTGGCCAATTGCAGCTCGGAGTGGTCGAGTCCGGCGGCGCGCCTTACATGGTATATCAACAACAAAACTGTAAGTATACAATTTTCGCGCGTTACGCATACGCACCGTTGCACGCCGGCCAAATCGAAATGCACATTAGATAGCCATGGACACGGCCCAAAAACTGGTTACCACATTGGCCGTGTTGCATGCCCGAAAATTACTTGCGGCATGTGGCAATGCCAGTGCAATTTCCACACTGACACTGATTATGCGAGACTCGCTTTTGAACAGAGGTCGGCCCCAATATTTCGGTTTCGTTTCGATTTGTGCCTCGAATGCCCTGAAGCTATTGAGCGTTGCAAAAAGAAGTGGTATCCATGTAATGGGCAGAACGAGGCGTGGCTGGGCTGGCTGATGATTCGAGTAGAAGTTGTGAGATGTCTGTTTGGTTGTTCAGGTGGATGTTCTATGAGCTTATCTCGTATACAATAGAGGTCACAGAGTTCAGATAACTTTCGCAGCTAGAGACTGCGTACGTATATAGCATTTGATTTTCGATATATCGATAACAAATCTATATATGAATATGGTATATCAGCTAGAGCTTGATCTATAGATAGAGAGCAGAAATTTTTACTTTTGTCTGGTTTACGCTAAAATAGAGGGTTTTTTATATCGCATTCGATATATCGATAACAAAATCGGTTACAGCTTTTCAGATAGAACTTGAAGCACAGGTAGCAAACTTTTTTACTCTTGTTTAATATACGCTCGTATACATACACTCATGTACATACAAAGTTTTTTATAGCGCATTCGATTTTCCTTATATCGATAACAGACCTATAAGTTAATATAGAATTTCGGCTATAACTTGAAAGATAGATTTAAAGCAGAGCTTTTTAATTATACTTCTGTGTGGTGTACGCCCAAATGCAAGTTTTGTTTATATTACATTCGATTCTCGATATATCGATAACACATTTTTTAAACTAATGCAGCATTTTAGGTTAAATTTTGAGACTTTTGCTCACTACAAAGTTTTTAGCTAGAAATGTATGTTTCTATATCTCAAAAACCTAAAGTTAAATCTATTTAAATATGCAGAGTCTAGGTCTATTGAGTACACACACATTCTAGATGGTATACTAAAATCCAATAGCTTCTGTGAGATGAGGAAGTAGCATAGCCCATTTTCTGGAATCCAGCTAAAATTGAGTTCCGGCTGTTTAGCAAGTCTGTCCGTGCCAACTGGAGCACTCACTAACCTACTCCCCTTTTGTGACAGGCGCCACAGATGCAGCTGCAGCCGCAAATCAATGAAGTCATCCACAACACCGAGGGCTTTCCGCTCTATGCGAGCAAGCTGCAGCTGCGCCTGCACATCGATGACCAGCGCTTCATTGGCAAGAGCGAAATGCTGGAGCTGCGCTGCGTGGCCGACATACTGGGCGTGGCCAGCCTGCGGCGTGAGAGCTGGCTGCGCACAACCATAATGGCGCTGAGGGACAGCGGCGTCAACCAGCGGCGGGCGGAGAACGGTGCCTGTGCCAGTGCCCGAGCAGGTGAGTGACACGAGAGTGCGAGAGTGCGTTCCTTGTAATCGAATTATAATGCTCTTACAGCCACATTCGCTGCCTGGCTGCTGTGCCTGACGTCCCTGCTGCGCTGGCACTGCACTCTGAGTTAGTGGCTGTATCTGTGGGCCGCGTTTCTTTTAGCCTGATTTTACCACATAGCTGTATTTGTTGTTTTGATTACATTAAACGAATGTAATTTAAGTCCAGTCAAGGCGATAAGTCGGACAAGGGCGGCTTTTTTAAAGCGCCCCAACTACGCCAAGTCGAAGAGAATGAAAAGTTAACAAGGCAACTGTTGAATTTGTATATATATTGAGATATATGTATGTATATGCTAACATATATACATATATTAACTATATGGTAATTGCACAGCCAAGCAATTTTTCTCACACACACACACACACACTAAATGGAATCTATAGAAAAACATAGCTAAAATCTAACAAATACAATTTGATATAGTTGGCTAAAACGAAAGCAAGCACTACATATGTATGTAAATCTAATATAAAATTATAATTAATAATGAATACGAAATGCACATACGTTCAGTACATAATAAAAACATACATATATAGATGCATATGTGTGTGCATATGTATTTGCACACAGCGAGAAATGAAACACAATCAACTGCAACTAAAAGTAAACATAATTATTAAATGTGAAATGTTAATGTATTTGTATTAAACGATGTACGAAATAAATAAAAAAAAAATGCAAAAATAAAAATAAAATAAAAACAAAGATAACAAATAAAAAAAAAAAACAGATGGAAAACACCAAAACAAACAAAATCAATTTCAAATCAACAACTTTAATTTTGAAGCAATTAAATTAAACGAGCTAATATATGTTTTTATTTGCTAATTATCTACAGCATTACTAGCATTAGTCGAACACTTTTGGAGGGAATACTGGTTTCAGTTCGGCGAAAAGGCGAAGCTCTCAGCTGTCATGCAAGCTGGAATCCAATTTTTGACGATATCAAAACATTTGATTACCAATAATGAGATAAACAGCATTAAAAAATTAATAAACCCAGTCGACCCCGGACTTATAATGAAAACTTGTTAGTTTTAATTATTTGCATACTCAAGCTGAGAGTTTAATAATTTAATAAGACAACCAAATCATCTTGTTAAATATGATGCTGACAGTCATAACAAGCCACAGCGCTGCTGTCGGGTGTTACTGAGTGCGTAATACTCGATCATGATGCATGGAGAATTAAATATAAATTATATATATATAAATTATAAATATAAAGGAGTCTAGAAGGAATCTGGACTTTACGGTATTTCGAAGCATCAATATCAAATGTTATATAGTCATTCGATTTCAAATTCCTAACTGTATTTTCTTGCTTGGTCACGCACCTATTGGTCAGTCCTTAGACATTTATCAGACGAACGTATTGAGGACCTCATTTCAGCTGAAAACCAATATACCCATTTCGCTTCATGAGTGAGTATAGCATGTAAAGCAAATCTCATTTAATGAGTTCTGTGTAAATGAAGCGAGATCAAATCGAATATAAACAGTTAAATATCGAATACCCTTATAAGCAATTCAAGTATTTTCTTTTTCTTATTTCAAAAAATTTATTATTTTCCTTAGTTAATTAAAAAAAATAATAACATATGGAATATAGTATACTTATTCTTTGTTTACAATTTATTTTTTATTTTTTGCACCTTTAGAAACGAGATGACCTGAGCAAATGTATTATTTGAAGACCTAGTATATTAGGGTATTGCAGATTCGTTATTATATCAAAGATTTGCTGTCTTTACAGTTCTTCCAAAATTTCCTATAAATAGCGCGAATCTCAATAAATAGTCTAACAGAAACGCGCGACGATGAGGAATACATCCACGATTCTACTGGCAGCTGCTCTCTGCGTGTTGGCCCTCGTGGGCAACGCTCGGGCGGATTGTTGTCGGCGTACAAAGAACGTCTCGTTTACCGTGGAGTCGGGTCGCTGCAAGGATGTTGGTGGGGTCAACAGCAGCATCTCGACGTGCACGATTACCATTTGTGCCGATGGCACGCGTCTCATTGGCAGCTACTGTGGCCACTACTCCTGCAATCTCTTCGGCTGCAACTGCGGAGGCGGCTGCCTGAAAGGCAAATGGGAGAAGAATTTCATCGAAAGACATCCAAAATACAAAATTCGAATTTTGAGCAGCAAGTGGAATTGATAAGCTGGCAGAAACTATTTGAAATTACATAGGTGCTTTCAGAAACCGTATATATATAAATATTTATTTAATTTATTTCATCATTTTGATGATGATTCTAATGTATAAATAAAGGTCAATCAATCTATTTTGATTCTGACATAGTTTAAAGAACAATTTAAATATATATTTTAATCAATGACTTATATAATAAAACAAGTGAATCGTATTGAATGTGTATCGATAATAAAACCTAAGCACAGCGCCTCATGTTGGGTGGGCCCAGCTGGGAGATACCCTGTACATAGTATTGTGGAATAAAACTTAAATACTCTAGATCTCAACAAGTTCGATGATTAAGATTGAACTAATTTAGTCTCTTGTGGATTCCAAGGTCCAAGCAGGCCATCAATCACTGGACTGATCAATAATTAAGCTTAAATGAAGTCGCTTATACTCTGTTCATCCTGTTATGTTTGTACATTTTAAGCAAATGTATGACCTGATTTCGCATTTCAATTGATTCAACGAATAAAAAGCCCAAGTCAACCCCATTATAAGTGATATTGACGATTCTTATGTTTTACAGATCTCCTGAAATTCGTAAAATATAAATACTGGTGCCTGTGTGTACATCTTTCATAACATAGTGCTACTCAGCAGTTCTTGTAATGTTATAATAATATATTAACATTTAATTAACATTTGCATCAATTAAAGAAAAGTTTAAGCAATAAACCAACAAACAATTTATACAACTTTTGTTGATATGGCAATTCTAATATTGCATAAGTGGCAACGCTATCATGTACTTAGATGTTAAGAAGCGTAATAAATTTAGTCTCACTTGAACAACCAAACGTTGCAGTTCTGCTTATCCACTAGCGCACCAATACTCGCCAACAGGTTATGGGCCCAGGGCTTATGTGCCACATGGTCAGAAGCCCATAGGCTGCAAATGGGTGTTCACCTTAAAGACGAATTCATCTGGAGAGGTTGAGCGCTACAAAGCACGCTTGGTAGCAAAAAGATGCAGCCAGAGGTATGGCATAGACTTCAAAGAAACGTATTCTCCAGTAGTGCGCTATAGTACAATACGGATGATCTTGGCTATGGCTGCAGAATATGAGCTTTATGTACATCAACTTGATGTTTCGACGGCATACCTAAACGGCATTCTGGAAGAAGATATCTACATGCAACAGCCAGAACTCTACGATGACCATTCTGGATGTGTGTTGAAGCTTAAAAGGCCACTGTATGGCCTGAAGCAAGCTGGTCGGGTTTGGAACACTAAGCTGAACGGCGTTCTAACCAAAATGGGATACAGGGCATGCGAGAGCGAGCCATGTCTGTATACCAAGTGCTCAGATGACCAGACGATAAACCTGATTGCAGTATACGTAGATGATATGCTGCTGGCATCTTCAAGCATGGGTGAGATAATAGCTACTAAAGCGGCTATTTCTTCTGAATTTCAGATAGTGGACAAGGGTCAAGTAACGAACTTCTTGGGCCTTGAAATCCAGCGAGAAGGAACGACTGGTGCGATTCGTGTGAGCCAAAAGAAGCATATAGTGGGTCTGCTCGATGAGATGGGCATGTCCAACTGCCGCACTACGTCAATACCATTGGAAGCTAACTTCCAAGTGAACTGCGAGGGAGAGTTGTGTAAGCGCGTTGATATCACAAAGTATCAGTCTGTGATTGGCTCGCTGATGTATATTGCGCTATGCACACGACCGGACATCTTGCATTCAGTGTGCAAGCTAGCACAAAGGAATTCAAATCCACACAGCGAACATCTCGCAGCAGCAAAGCAAGTTCTGAGGTATCTGCACAACACGGCAGATCTAGCGCTAGTCTATGAGAAGACCGGAGAGATGATTGCTGGCTATGCAGATGCAGATTGGGCTGGAGACTCAACTGATAGGAAGTCTTTCACAGGATATGCATTCATGTGGGGAGGCTCGGCATTTTCGTGGACCTCGAAAAAACAGAAGTCGGTGCCGCTGAGCAGTACTGAGGCGGAGTATATGGCGCTCTCTGATGCTGCAAAGGAGGCGATTTACTTAAGAAAGTTAATAGGCGAAATTAATCCATATTTTAAGAGAAAGTGTATTAAAATCTATGATGATAATGTAAGCGCATTAAATCTGGTTAAGAATCCTGTATATCATGCGCGAAGCAAACATATTGATACCAAATATCACCATATACGTAATTGTTATGCAGATAAGTTAATTGAGTTATCTCATTGTCCATCAAGTGAAATGGTTGCCGATATATTAACTGAGAATTTGTCAAAAGTAAAACATATGAAATGCACAGCGTTGATCGGCCTAATGTAATATAAGAATTGAGGAAGAGTGTTGATATGGCAATTCTAATATTGCATAAGTGGCAACGCTATCATGTACTTAGATGTTAAGAAGCGTAATAAATTTAGTCTCACTTGAACAACCAAACGTTGCAGTTCTGCTTATACACTAGCGCACCAATACTCGCCAACAACTTTTTGTAGTACTATTAAAGACTTTATAATACTTTTCATAAATGTATTTAAGGGAAATCATAATGAAGGAATTTAACAGCCAACAGACTGTTGGATAACACGAAGTCTGTTTCGCTACACCTTTCATTCTAACATCACAGACTGTGACAATGCCATTATAAACTGCACTCGTCTTTTCAATAGATTCAGGGAACGCAAAGAAAACAATTCGATATGCGATTAAATAATTTGTTTAACACGCACGTGCCTTTAGCAAAATTTCCCGCAAATTTCCTATAAATAGTCTGCAGCAGAGTAGACTTTTAACTAGAATCGTAGAACCGCTAACATGAAGACTACTACAACCATTCTACTGGCTCTCGCCCTCGTCCTGGCCTATGCGGGCTGCGCTCAGGCGCAATGCTGCCGGCGATCGATGCAGCTCTCCTATACTGTGGGCCGAGGCAGATGCGGCGATTCTGGTGGTCGTGCTGGCTTCGGCGGCGTCTGTTCGATTGTCATTTGTGCCCATGGAAAGCGTAAGGTGGGCTTCTATTGCGGTCGTCGATCCTGCAATATCTTCGGCTGCAATTGCGGTGGTGGCTGCATCCAAGGCCATTGGGAGACGAGTTTCATCACCAGAAATATAGAGCAACCCATTCGAATTAGAAAAACCAGATGGATAAATTAAACTGGGAAAATCTACGGCAGCTGTCCGTATCATTGATAAAAAAAAACACGCAAGAATGAAAATCGTATAAATAAAGCAATTTCTTAATGCAAAAAATCTATTTATTTACTAAATATTTTCGTGGAGGTGTTTGTAGAAGGCAAAATGCACTGCTCTCAATCAGAATATATGTATGTCTAAATGCCAAATGCCATCGAAACAGCTGCAAACAATACAGAAACAACAATAGAACGAATGAATTATTTAAATATTTCTTCAAGAACGAGACTTATATATAGAAGAGAACCAAGGAAGATAGAAGATTTTATTCCAATATATGAAATGGGGAATACACTTCTTGTTAAAAGAAATAAACTCACGTGATATATTATTATTCAAAGTTTATTCAAGCTTTGTCTGTATTTATTGGAGTTTTCGTCAATATACTCCAAGTAGTTTTTCAAAGTAATTACCCTAACTATTTTTGCTAAGTATTTCTTCTATGTATTTGCCTTAAGTACTTCCTCGAAGTCTTTAATGCCCAGCTCAACGATCACACACTTCACTTCACTGCACTTTGCAACACTGCACGACTGACCTCCACCCGGCCTGCAGCTGCCGCCTTTATATAGGGCGACCATCACTCAAGCACAAAGTCGCACACAAATCTTGGGTCCGATGCCAGGTAGAGGTCGTTGCAGTCGAGCCTCAAGTGACCAATGGGAAGACTCTCTGCTGGTGCAAGCATTCTAACTTCATTTTACCGCAATATAAATACCGAATGACAGACAGAGACAGGCGGAGAGGCAGACAGAGAGACAGATATACAGACATACTTACAGATATAAAGGCAAATAAATACTCATAGTTAAGATATTTTGAATAGACAAAGTCCGATGGTTCTACTCTCTCTTCGCTCACCTCTTCTCTCTCGCGAGAGAGAGAGCGCGGGCCGCGAGGCGAGATGAGGCGCGCGCGACGAGCGCGAGAGATGCGCTCTGCTCGAGCTCAGGCTACTCGAGAGCTTTCGCTATCGCGATGCTCTCGATCTTTTCTCTCATATCTCGCTCTCTTCTCGCTCGATCGCATCTCTACTCGCCTATCTCCTCTCTCTCATCTCCCTCTCTATGCGCTCTTCGCCACTCTCTCCTTCACCTTCTCATATCTCCTCTCTCGCTCTTCTCTCTCTCTCTCTCTCTCTCGCTCTCTCTCTCTCTCTCTCTCTCTCTCTCTCTCTCTCTCTCTTAGACCTTCTGCTTATCTGTGAATTGGTAAATACGCCCCTTTTCCGATCTCCTCATGAGAAGCAGCAGCAGCAGCAGCAGCGGAAAGCCAAACAAGGTCCCCAGCCCTATGCCATAGATTTCCGACTAATTCGTTTACCCTGCTTATGGCGAATTGATAAAAGTGTCCCACAGCTAAATTATATAAAAAAGCCAAGAAATTCGATTTAACAGCACTGGAGGGACAAGCAAAAAAGCCGAACCCCTGTCAAACACTATTCAGAGGCGATGCGAGGTTCGCTTGCGAGCAAAATATTCGGCGCATTATGACAAATCCGGCTAAAATATGCACGGGCCGGGCCAATAGCCGCAGGTAGAAATGGCGGACAATAAAAGAAAAAAAATTATGCATAAAATGGCTTTGAGAGAGAAAGGAGCAGCAAAAAAAAAAAAAAAAAAAACAGACTGAACCAAAAAGCAAACAAAGATAAATTCCGGCTGTCTCTGTATTGGGGTCCGAGACTCTGCTGTCAATGTGCCGCCGGGCCATTAAATGACGGAAGTAAATAAGCTTGACAAATTTCCACTCATCATTTTTGCATTAATTCGGGCTTCTTTAACGCAACAACAACAACAACAACAACAACAACAACAACGGGAAAAAAAGGAAAGAAAATGTCCTTTGATTAATCAAAAAATTGTTGGTGGCACTGGCGGGTGGACAAACACAACAAATTACCCAAAGAGGCGCCGTCGGCATGCCGTGTGCCATTTGTGGCAGAGGCGCCAACACACACACACACACACACACACACATACGCCCTTCGTTGCGGCTTGCGGCAGCTTTAGAGACGTAAAATCCAACGCTTTGAGAAACATTCAAAAATGAGCGGCACACTTAAAAAAAATATATATATATATGTATATATGCATATATATGTACATATATATTTATATAGAATCCACACACACACACACACACAGTGAGCAAGACACGCCAGATTTTTGCGCGCGATTTGTCAAGCTGACATTTGCGTGACGTTGACGTCGACTGCGACGCCGACTGCGTGTGCTGGTGCCACAAACAAACTTCAACTTCAAACAGACGACACGAGCAGCAGGCCGAGTTGATTTAGTAAGTCACGTGGCCGCCTAACTGTAAATTGCCAGCGCTAGCTCCTGCTCCTGCTGCTGCTCCTGCCGCTGGCTCAGCAGCCTCCACAAACCCTGGCACGAGTCCAGCGCTTGGTTCGGCGTGAAATAAACTGTCGTTTCGTGTGTCTTTGTTAGACTGTGTTGTTGTTACCTTTTCCATGCGCTGTTTGCCAAGAAAAACGAGTATATTCGCACTTGCATATGCGATTATTTAATCGAGCAACAAATATTTTTGGCTCACGAGTTAATCAGTTAACTATCTATCATTCAATGAGCTTCATACATATATCAAGTAAATTCTGAAACTCTTCTCTGAACAGTGTATCATTCAGTCAGAGCGAAATAATATTGACCCAATTTTTTCCTGTTTTGTTTTGGGCAAGTCTAAAACGTTTTTTGCACCCATTTTCGGGCTGGCGGCAAACAACTGAAAGCAACAAAGACATTTGGCCCGATAGAAGATAAGCCCAGCCGAGTGACACCGCGCCATGCCCAACCCATCCAACCCAAACGTCTAGCCAGCAGCCATGTGTTTCTGTAATTTAAGCAAAGAAAATGTTTCAAATTAAATGAAAACATGGACAGGTACTTGGCCCCGACATCGACATGTAGATTTTACCAAATGAAACATAAGCAAAGCGCCAAGCTTTACCCGCACCGCAGACAGTTGGCTCCGAGCTCCAAAGATTAGGCAGCCCACAATCTGCTGGGCGAAAAAACCCCAACCTGGTATTAGGCACAACTGGAAGCCAGCTCAAATGGCCAACAGAGCAGAAAATTTAAATTATAATTTTTAGCTAACATGCATATATGAGTTCAGATGTGTGACAGGCAGTTCTTCAGCTGAACTGAAGAATTTTATCATTATATTCTACCCATTGTTGAATATGAAGTCTAATTTTCAATATATAATAAAAATATAATACTGTACTATATTAAGTTAATCTGTTGAATAGAATATATACCATATATAACTTGTACTTCTACAAACATATATACATTGTTCATAAAACGTGACTTTTTGGAATTACGATATAACTTCATACAATACTGTATTCGTTACAGTTAAGCTTGACAATTTTACAAGGAATTAAAAATATGAAACATGTTTACAATTGATAACTTATACAAACACAATGAGATACAAATTCAACCTTTGTCGCAATCAGGTTCAGCTTTACAATAAAAATAGCACAATTGACGCGTGTTGAATTTGTGCTGAAAACACAAAAAAAAAAAAAAATTATTTTTCAAATAAAAAACTGTTTTATTTATTTATTTATTTTTAATCTGCACTTATTGCAGTTTTTAAAAATACGAGCATCTATTTCTCATTTTCAGCCACGAAAAGGGACCCACTATTATTATTCATAAAAATGTTAGCATTTATTCATGGACATGCTGCTATATATTCATAAGAGCCATCAATAACATAATGTGAAACTGTAAAGATAACAGCGCGCCTTAACAGCATTGTCTCCTGCTGTTACAGAAGTGTTGGTGCAAGGCTGAAAGCTCGCACAATGTTAAATGAAAGACTCAAGACGACTCTGGCTTATCTTCGGGAGAGAGAGAGACAAAGATAGTTGTTGCTGATCATAATCTCCAGTGTGGCTGTGTTAGAGTGAGCTAGCTACTTAGGCTATATATACAGAGAGAGCCAATCAAGTTGAAAAAGTGATATCCGGTTGAGAGGGAAGAGCACACACTCAAGGAAATATCAAATGTGAAATTATTCCGACTAGTCTACGACATACATACATATATAAAGAAGAAATTGTGAGTAATGCTGATGTGTGAGGGTATTTGTGCATAAAATAGTGAATATTTGCAATTGACTCGCCTGCCTCTTTGACTCTGCTCAATGCTCGACACAAATCGAAATCGGAATCGAAATTGATGCCGAAAAGTGATAATTAGCAATATCAATGCTGTGCTAATTGTAGCCAATGCCAGCAGCAGGAGGCGCAATGACAGCACAAAATGTTAGCCAAGAGGAATTCGACTTTTGATGCGCAAACGACGATAAACACATCCGATTAAATGGGCCAAAGCGTTTAATTATAAGTTCACTTAATGTCAAACAGAAAGCCAAAGGCTTTACGGCCAACAGCTCTCGTTAAAGCTGATGTAGAGCGAAAGATAGAGACGGAGCGATTGGAAGAGCGCGATGGCAATATGGGCATAGGCACGCGCTCGATTGCCTTTGGGCCCGGCTATGTGCCATCGTGACGTGGCATTTTGACAGTCGGAAGGCAGAAAGCCGATAGCAACAATATGTCAATGCAATTGCCAATGTCAATGATATGGCCAAAAACAATGCACACAAGAGAAAGAGAGAGAGAGAGAGAGAGCGAAGAGTAGAGAAAGATAGACAGTTGCTGTGCCAAAAGCCTTCCTTCAATCAGTTCGAAATTCATTGGACTTGGCTTCAGTCGGGGATTTTCTTTGACGATTGCGTTTTTAATTACAACAAAGCGCAGCAGAGAGCCTAAATCTCTGGCCAATTAGCCGCTGAACCGTCTGACATGGCACGACAGCAACAGTCAAATGCATCAGCTGAGCACTAGCTACAGTCAGCGCGACTGGCAGATACCACTTAAATGTGTTCAAGTCGAACAACTTTACCGAGCTCAACAGTGATTTGTGTATTTAATCTTATTTATGTGAGATATTTGGCACTTGATTTCTCTGTGTTTTATGTGCCAGACTACCCTTTTAGCTGCACGCATTTTTTGCTGGGCGACAAAACAACTAACGGAAATGTTGCGCTTGTTTAAATTGCCATCAACGCGTTCAACGCGTGTCAGCCACAGCGATGCGCCTCGCTGTTTGTGTTGGCCGTGTGGCACGCGACACATTGACTGACAGCCGAGGCTAAAAGTGGAAAATCAATGCAACGTACCATTAACCGCCGTGACTTGACTCATTTCACAGACAAAAAAAAAAAAACAGAATCATCGGCATTTTGGTGCTTCACTTCAGTTTCAATTGGCTATTTACGCTTGGTGAGATCAAGTGCATTTTAGAGATGTTTTGGAATTGGAATATTAGCATAAAAAAAAAATAATAAATAAATAATAATAATAATAGTAATAATAATGACAATATAATTGCTGCGTTAGTTTCATACTAATAGTTTAAAATTATTCGGATTATATTTTCGGCTGATATTATATGCTTCTGATTATAATTTTTTAGATATCCCATGACATAAATACAGTATATAGTTCAAACAATATGTAGCCTTTACAGTTTTTAAATATTATTTATATATTATTTAGTATCTATAAAAAATATATATACAAATATATGCTTTTATATAGTATAAAAAATACAATGTTTTCAGCTTTTATTTATTTAATTTAAATATTCTATAACTAACTATAAACTAAGTCCTGTGAATCATTCAAACCATATAATATAATAATCATATAATACATATTAATATTTCATAAAATGTATATAAAATTAGGTCAAAAGTAAATAAGGTCTAAACTGGCTAACCAGGAAGTAATACTTCCCTAACAAGTAGAAAAAGACTTGATCGAAAATGATCTAGAGATTTCAACTTGAATCTAATCACATATAAATGTAGCCTTTATCTAGACACAAATACTTGATCAATTAAAAAAGTCAAAATCCTAGATGTGCCTGCTCCACTCATTAACTGCCTTTCCCATTTCGTCTATGGAAAAAATTTATATAAAAAAAATTTTTGAACTAAATTTTGAAGCACGTTTTATATTGTGCTACTCGAATCGTACGATTGTTCCTCAAAACGTGCAAACTTCAATAAGATTGAACAATAGTCAACAAAGAAGCTCATTTTTACAAGGTCTTGAGAAAAAAGAAAGATACAATCAGTGAACTGAAAGCGCGTGTGTCTTCGGCTGAATGGAGAAGCGTGTGTGAACACATATTTATTTATTTGTTTCATTTATTTACAATTGATATATATACTCCACAATAGTTAAAGGTATATGATAGTCGAGCATTTCCTACTCTCTCTCTCTCTCCCTTTCTCTCTCATTACTCCTTTTTTGAAACCATTTTTTTATTTGAATCGCGTGTGGCTAACTAACCGTCGATTGTTAAGTGAATTTTACTTTAGTTATTTTAACAACAAACATGTTGAATGCTTTTCATGTTGACAGAGTGACATGGCGACCGTTAGGCCAAATACCAAATATTTAATTTAAATCAGTGTCACCGGCCATTAAACCATTTCTGTTGGCCAACTCTGTATGCGAAAGTGTTGACCCAGGACTCTGAACGGGCTTTTGACTCTGACTCTGACTAAATTGACAATCTATTGTTGTTGTTGTTGTTGTAGTTGTTGTTGTTTGAGTGTATGTGAGCAATGTCAAAGTGTCGTATTCGACATTCAATTATTTGTTGTGCTTGATGGAATGACTAACGGAATGAATGTTTGAAGAACAGCATGGACAGCTTAAACTAAAGGAACTAAATATTCTGAGAGTATTCACTGTAGCAGTGGGAATTCATAGTAAAATAAAAGAATAAAAAAAAAAGACAAATCTTAAAATCCTAAAATTTATTGGCTCCTTAAAAATACTATACATCTTTTTAATAATTAAATTATTAACATATATTGTGTGTAATTTACATTCATGAATGAACACGCGCAGCTAAAAGAAAATAAAGACAGAGTATTTTTCACATTGTCTGTTTAATATTTTTCTCGTATCATAATGAATGGGGTCAACGGAGCTTATAAATAAATATTTACGTTTAGCAGCTGCACGTGTCAGTCGAAATGTATTCTTCTCACAATTTCTTTTCGTATATCCCATACAGAAAAACCGCGTAAATATATGTAGACATAAAAAAAAAAAGTTTTTAGAATATTTCAAGTTAGATGATTATATAACAATTAGATAGTATTAATAAATAAAACTGAAGCCTGAGTCTATTATCATTGATGAGCTTTAACATCCAATGGAATGCATCATTACATATTCGTTTTCATGTTTACTCAAATATTATCTTAAATTTACAGCTCACTTCCAGGCATCTATTCCTCTCGAGGAATAAGAGCCCCATTCTATATCAAAAACGTATCTGGTAAGCTCTATGTCCATCTCCTGATTCCCTTCTTGTCTATTGCTCGATGCTACAGTATTCCACCGATCCGTTACCATCTAAATCACTATCCAATTATATTTTAATGCGCAGCCTCCACTACTCCAATTGTACGCACAATCTCCCACATGGGTACCATTTAAGCCATATGTCATAAGGTCGCCAAGATGCTTAACTTGGCTTCTTGCGATGCTGTTATTTTTATGACAACTCGGGACAAGGACTCCCCAAACTTTTCCCCAAGCAAGTGGATATAAACGGGACCCCCCCACACACACACGCACACACACACACGCATGCAGACAAAACGGTCTTGGCAAATTTTTAGGCCGAAACGAACTGAAAGATGTCGA
The DNA here is from genome assembly GCF_054131105.1 of Drosophila navojoa. Lineage (NCBI taxonomy): Eukaryota > Metazoa > Arthropoda > Insecta > Diptera > Drosophilidae > Drosophila > Drosophila navojoa. The sequence continues at coordinate 4,533,070 of NC_142890.1, read as the reverse complement.
CGTGTAGTTATAAAAAAATTTTTATCTTTAAGCGACTGTCAGGCTGTCTCGCGTGTCTTACCCATGCCCAATCTCTGTCTCCTTCTCTCCCTCTCTCTGTCTGTCTGCTGATGAAAACGAAGTTGACAATGCGAATGAGTTTCTTATAACAACAGCAAAGGCGGCAACAACCAGACGGAAGTGCAAAACAAAATGAAGCGACAGCAAAAAGAATTGGAAACGTGCCGCTAGCCTAGGCCTAACTTGTGAACATATACAGACACACATATGTATGTACATGCATATATGTATGTATGTTATATTCGAGCAGAAAGGGCTAAGGTTAAGCACTTGGGCTTTATCAAGCAGCCAAAGCGAAAACCTTTTTCGAAATTGTCGCCAACGCAAACACAACATTTATGTGCGGGCTAAGTTTTTGTGTGCGAGGCAGGCAGTTCGAATTGTGGGCGGGGCAACAAGCTGCTTTTACTCTTTGTCTGTGCGTTTGTTAACGTTTAATAAATCAAAATTACTTTTCATTCCTATGACAGTCATAATGGGGCGTTACTTGACATTTTGCTTTTCATTTCGTGGCTCTGCCGCCATTTTGTGTGTGGGGGGGGGGGGGCGCGCTTTCTTATTATTATTTTTTTTTTCTTTTTTTTTTTTTGCTTCTGCTGTCTGTTCATTTACGCTGCGCGCAATTCGCAGCTTGTTGGCAGATGAAATCTCAGCGTTAAGAATTTTTGCCACATGCTCATGCTTAAAGCTTATCCTTATCGCATACTTAGACAGACACACACACACGCACACACACACACACACACAGGCAACATACTCACACATTGTTGATTTTTATATTGGGTGCTAAATTCAATGTCACAAGAAGCGCAAGAAGAAGAAGACGAAGAACAACAACTACAACAGCAGGAGCAGGAGCAGGAGCAGCAGCAGTAGCTGAAAAAAAAAATGTCATTTAATTTCGTTCATTTTGCCGCACGCCGCAAAGGGGCATGCCGCTGTCCTTACACAGGATAACACCAATTTCGCTTATGACAGTTATTACAAATGCTTCTTGTCTGCTGCAAAACGAGCAGCCAGTAGCAGGAGCAGACAGGAGGAGCAGGAGCTGGCTGAATCGGAGCCACTTTGCGCTTATCCTTCAAATGAAAAGTTATTGTTGGGAATTTTTAGCTCCCTCAACGCCGCCATTCTTATTGATGTCTTCAGAATCGATTGTCGCTGTTTGCCAAAACAGCAACAACACCCACAACAACAACCACAGCAACAGCAACAAGAGCAACCAAAAGCACATTAGCGCAGAACTGTAAAGCGTTGTTGACTTTTGCTGGCATGCTTGTTGCCCCTATGCCTCTCCCTCTCTCTCTCTATCTGTCTTTCTCCCTCTCTCTTCTCTCTCTCTCTATCTCTCTCTCTCTCTATCTATCTCTCTCTTTTCCTCTGTTTCCCACACTCACTCTAACTCTCTCCCTCTTTCTATCAGCCTCCTTCCCACACTATCGCTCTCTATCTCCCCTTCTATCTTTTTGTCTTTCTGCCTGTTCATCTGTCTCCCGCCCTGACTGTCTATTTGCTCTGTTAAGTATATTTTCATGGTTTTTCTTATACTCTTAGCTAAAAGTCTTATGATTTTAGCTTGAGATTTGCCATGTAATAGAATTGAAGTATAATTTCCAAATAAACTATATTCTCTACATCTTTTTAGTGTACCTATGAACAGAGTCATCTTCTGCCAGTCTCCTTATTCTTATATGGGTTAAGCGATATTTCACTTTTCCAGGCCAGCTTATCAGCCTAGGTTTTACAGAATATAGTATACATAAGATACTTTAAACATTTTTTTTATTATAAAATAAACTTTTTCATTAACCATATCATTAACAAATTGTGATAAAATTATTCTAGTTCTATCACAAATAATAATTTGGAAATAAAGCATATATTGAATTGAATTGAATTTTTACAAACACAGACTTCATATGATATAATCCATACAAAACTCATTTCCATACCGTTAGCTGCTGTCATTATATTCATGCTAAACTATTACAGAATTTTTTTTAAGTGTATTTACAATTCTCTGCGCTGTCATTCTCATTATTTCTATTCTTTCCTACGATTTTTTCGCACTCTTCATTTTTTTTTTTTTTTTTTTTTTTTTTTTTTTTTTTTGCAGCGCCGCCTCTTTGGCTCTGTTGCAATTTTCATTGAATATCGATAGAGCAGCCAGCCAGGCCCAGAGACAGTAAATTAATTTTTCAAAAATTGGCATTCATTTTGTATTTTTATCGTCTTTTTTTTAACTTTTCAGGCGTTGATTTTGCTCTCCCACACTTCATTTATTATTATTGTTATTTATTGTCGCATTGTATTGCCATTACGACATCGACTCGATGTTTTCTATTCCTATTCAATTCAATTATCAGCACTCACAGTTGATAATTTTGAACATAAGAGATGCGACTCAATAGACCCCGAGGCCAATGAATTGGGCCTGAAAACATCTGTTGTTAACGCGTGAATAGAACGCAATCAGAGCTCATTTGGAATTATATTTTCTTTTTCCCAATGCATTTACTTTGGCTAACAATTAAATTGGCAATGATTCGACTGATAAGCTCTACTGGCTTTTAATTAAATACTTGGATTAAATTCAACTTGGCCAAAATTTGACTTGGCTAAGCCAATTCTGCTTAATTCTAGATTTTAATGATAGTTTGTCATAATGGAAATACGATTTCCCTAAGAATTCTCTTTGTCAGCTTTGCATAACTCAGTTTCGACTTTGCAATTGCTATGCTAAAATAACATTTTCGACTCTTTGTGTAGCTTTGTTGTGGAACACGTAAAGTTTTGCGCATTGTTTTGGCGCCGAAGCGCGTTATCGCGACTGTCTTAAAATGTTCATCATCTTTATGGGTAAATTGCATTAAAGCTTGTGCTGAATAGCTCATCAGGCGTTACGGCATCTCAAACGCTCACCCACTAAATATGCAAGCAAATGAAATTAGAAGCAGCTCACCGCACTTGCCCCTCCCCGGCCCCATAACCCATATCCTTTTCCACCTGCCCTGCTGAGGTGGCAGCCTTTTGTTAAGCTCCCCAGCACCAGAAGCAGCCACCATTAACTTGACGCTTCTCTTCATCGTTGCGGCGGGGGCGTACTTCGACAGGCGTCGCTCTCGTCCCTCGTCCCTTGTCCCACGTCCCACGTCCCTTGTCCCACATCTTTCGCCTTTCGTCTGGTGAATTTCGTGTAAACCAAAAATAGCATCACGTTTTAAATTGCTGCTTATCAAAACATGTTCTTGAACTGTAATCTGTTTTTGTGCTCGCGCGCACGCCAATCTTGGGCGGCGCCTTGCCTTACCTGCCATTTGTTTGGCAATTGGTAGAGCGGCAAGGGCAGCCGGCGGGCACATACCCTGTACTAAATTGTAGTCAAGCATATAAGTTTCTCAGCTAAAATCTGATTAGCATTTAAAGTCCATTACCTTAGGGACTATCAGGTTGCAAAGTGAGAAGCAGTAATAATGTATCGATAAGAGTAATTTCGATAATATTTGTTGAAATGTAATTTACAATTACAAGTAGTAACTGTAACAGCTAAGCGAGCAATGTGCATCATAAAAGTGTGATTACGTTTGAGCTATGTGCAGCTTAAGCTCATTATTATTTATCGATAACTCTCTCTAGGTTTTCGTAAGAGCTTTGAACTGTTGTTATTAAAAATGATTGATTATATATATTTATTAGAAGAGTCTATTTAATATTTAAGCAAAATTCTCACAACTCTTTAATTTTGTTTTGGATATCGATATGTATCGATAAAATGTTAGCTACTCTTTATAGATGATGGGCTATATTAAGAAAATATAGGGTTCTCTTGGAGTACATATCATTAGAGCATGAATTAATCCAACTCTATTCTATTAATAACTTAAATCGATAAGTATCGATAGATTTTTTGCTATATACATAAAGAGATTTTTGCTACAAAAGTAGATAGATAGATAGATTTCTCTTCTCAATATTTATTCGCAACCTTTCTATCATATAATTTAAGAATCCATAATTATCGATAACATAACAGCTTCTCTTAAATGAGAAGGTGACTTAACAGAATTATAATACATATGCAAATCGAACGAATTTTTCGTTACATTACTACAATCGATATATATCGATAGACATTTTTATGCAATTTTCATACATATTTCATAGACAGACATCAAGAGAGAAAGGTATCTAGCTCTGGATCTACTCAACAAACAAATGCTCGAGACATTTTCAGTGCAGGGCATTCCCCAGTCGATCACTCTCTCTACCTGCTCGCTATTACTGTTACTTTTTCACATTTTTAGTACCACAAAACCAAAAGCCGGCAAAGTGACGGCAACAGCAGAGACAGAGACTGAGGCAGAGGCAGAGGCAATAGCAACGGCAACGGCAACGGCAACGGCAACGGCTGTGTCAAGTGAGCAGCATCACCTCAAGCATAAAATGAGCGAAAGCGAGTCGGAAATAAAAACGCAGCAAGCAACGCAAACTGACACATCATTTATATGGAATGGCCGTGGTCGAGGCATGAGTGAGGTAAAAGGCGCCTAAGGATATGGAATGCACAGGCATTATATGTAAATTGAAACGAATAAGATGGCAGAGGCGGCAAGCGTTACCTGGCCGTGTCCCATATACCTACAGCTGCACACATACATACACACATATACATATCTCCTGGCGGGGGCTCCCGAAATTTACATTAAAATTTAGTAACGAGCGAAGGCTGAAGCTGGAATTTGTTGGGTTTGCCACTTGTGCAGAGCTATGCGCTGCCATGGAGCCATCGCCATCGCCATCGCCATCGTCGTCGTCGTCGTCTCCAAATCCATCCTCATTTCAAGACGCAGCCACATCCGCAACAATCTGTCATCTGTGCTGGCTGTCGGCGCTCCATAAATTTGTGACACTTTTTAGCGAATTTATTGCGTCAACTAAATCAGCATGTTTGCCAGGACAGGGCGGGGCAGGGCTGGGCATATGGAGCAGGCTAGCTAGATATGCAGCTCATTTGGTATTCATTAGAGCTGCTCTCGACCTGGCCTCAGCCACTTCTGCTCGGCCAGCTGCTTTGGGCCAAGTTAATTAATTGAACAAAAGCTAACTGGCATTGCCAGCGCCAGAGCTACCCAAAGGAAAGGGGCTGCGCCTCGTCTTCACCCTGGCTCGCAGCCCAGACTGAAGCTGAAATTGGAGTTGAAGGCGGATGTGCAAAAATGTTGCCACCTTGTCATTGCCCCTTTCGCTCTGCCTCTGCTTCTCGCTTTTCCTCTTCGTCTCTGGTTTCGTGTTGATTTTTGAAATTGTTTGGCACTTGAGTGGCAAAGTGCTCCCTGGTGGCAGCCAATGTCTGGTCATGATTGAGCAGCCAGCTGGCAAAGAGCATGAGAAATTGCAGCTGCAGTGCCAAAACAGACACATCCCTAGCTCAGAGACTAACCAAACTAAGGGATACCCTATAAAATATCTATAGACAATGTTTTCGTTAGAAACGTCTTGTCTTCTATCTCATATATTGTACGAATACCCATCCTATGAATAGTAAAAAATTGTTTGATGAACGCATGCAGATACCCTGTCAATAAGGTATGATAAGAAGAAGATCTATCAAAATTGTTTTTAATTACTTACTATGTAACAAACATAAATATTATAGGGTATACCCCAATAGTTTCATAGAATAGTCTCACAGTTTACTATGAATGCCCATCGATCACAGCATACCGCATTCTGAACTATTATAGGGTATAACTTTGATAACATTACAGAACGCCAATGCAAATTTCTCTAACAAATTTTCAATAATTTATCGAGCACTCATCAAAACAGCGTATAGTAAAGAAAATTCCAGGGTATATTATTAAAAAACCATGAAATTATTTACCAAAATATTACAATTCAAAGGAAGTACTGCAGCAGAATCTAAGACTGAAGTCTATCAAAAATTCTGGCATACCCCATTATGATTTATTGCAGGGTATACTGTTGGTCATACTAATAAAAACTAATAAAAATCTCTAAGCAATTGATATTAATTGATATTTAAGCACAGCATACCCGATGAGTACAAGTTACAGGGCATACTGCAGCAACATCATAGTATGCTAATAAAAATAACCTTGTTGCCGACCCGCCCCCGCCCCTCCCTCCACTTTGCAAAAAAGGCGACGTCCGGACTCAATTAACCACTTGCGGATAGATTACGGCAAATTGCTGGAAGTATTCCGTGCATACATCCCATCCGAGCAGAGTTATTATTCATGCGGCACTCGCCTGGCTGAGCAATTAAATCTAGTTCAATTAATTTGGACCAAATCGATTGGAAATTTTTCGTCAACTTTTGCATTCAATTGCCTTGGATTTGAATGCAAAATTAAATAAATACACATTTGGCAAATATAACAATAATATTCCATTAGTAGCTTCATAATTTCAACATTCATTTCACTCCAATAAGCTGTGTGGGGCGTCAGAGCGTTCAGCGCTGCATTAGTGAAGCATCCATCATTCATATTAATTGCCTTAAATGTGAACATTGAGTGTGGCTATCAAATAATTCAACCTCAGCCAGGCATTCGATAAAAGCCGCAGAATATTTCGAATGCAGCTTATCAAGCTGAAAAGTTGCAAATGGCAAACAATTGATTGCATTAATTATTCCATAACAAACATAATAAACTATTTCCGAACTCTATTCAAATCGTACAATGAGCTCTAATCTCTAAACAAAGGCGTTGCTCCGACATTGCATCTTTGAGCAGAGCAAAGCCAAAATCTTTTGTTGTGGCAGTTGTCATGGTCACTGGGCAAGACAGTTTAAAGAGGAAATTCGGGAAAACAACGAAGAAAATCTAGTTGTATTTGCTCGACTAATATACACCCGGAACATACGGTAAAATAGCTTTTATAATCATACAACATGTAACTGGAATTTGATTGTAAAGATAAAAAATCAGCTGATGCATAATAAATCTGACATTATTTATTTATTTATTTAATTTTATTTTTAATTATTTTTTTCATTATTTTTTTAATATTATTATTTTTTTTTTTTCCTAGCATTTTTTACAAATTATTTTAGATTAGATACTTTGTAGTGGGCAACAATCTAATAAAGGCCAAAACAAGGCCAAACTTAAAAGTTAACTGAGTATTCTAAAAGGCCTAACCTCTTGACTTAAAGTGCAAAGCTTTAGTAGTTAATGAACATAGGAAATACGTAGCCCCGCTGAAATTCAATATGAGCGTAACTTTTGGAGCAGACCTCGTATACTTTATGCAGTCAGCTGATAAATATATATTTTTCCAAAAAATCTATTTTGCATTGCGTGTAGAAATTAAAACAATTTTATATATTTTACATAAAAAGAAAAAATTTGTTTAGCCTAATGACTCACTATATGCCTAAAAACTTACTATATATGTATGTACATATGTACATATATGTATGTATGTCTGAGGCGAAAACGTCCAAGAACTCTGCAAATAAATAATTAAATAAAGGGCTACCCATATTTGACAGACCCATCTGGCAACTCTATATCCTTTGACAGAGACGAGCGAAATACGCCGTGCAGCCAGCAAAAATATCAAATATCAAAAGAGCAGAGTGATATCAAAAAATCTACGCAACATAATAAAAATGTTTTATTTCTTATTAAAAAAAAAAAATATATATATATATATATATATATATATTATAAAAAAAAAATATAAGTAAAATATATCAAATAATATATATAGAATATAATAAATGAAATAATAAATAAAAATGGGGAATATTTTAGAGTTGCCAGATGAGTCTGTCGAATATGGACAGCCAGTATAGTCTGAAAACTCTATACAGCTTAAACAGTATATACCTACACACTTACATCTATATGTCAAAGTAGAATTGGTCTAAGACCTGCAATCTTTAATATAAAATATTAATGTGAAACGGTAACATCTCTGATTAGCTTGTAGCTCGATCAGACTTACTTCAATTTCTCAAATTCGCTGGCTAATTAATGTCGAGCCGTCAAGAAATCTATTCTCTTAACACAAAATCACATATGTTTACATAAAAGCACACACATGCTTACCTATACAAAAATACATTCATATCTCTCTCTCTCTTTCTCTCTTTCTGTATGTGTGTTCGTGTAAGCAGTTGAGTTTTTATGCCCATTACGTATACGCAGCGCTGGCCATTGCGCACGCATTCAAGTCATAAGTAAGGTCATCATTATGGATAAACGCAATGCATGCATGTGTGTGTGTGAGTGTGTGTGTGTGTATGTTTGTGTGGGTTTTATGTACTTAACACTTCAGCTCGTCGTTGACACAGAGCCACAGTTGGGTTAAGAAACCAAGCGAATGGCGCATGAGACGGGGCAGCAATGCTCACTCAGGGCAGAGAGAGAGTGGGGAGGGGAGGGGAGGGGCAGGCTCATCGTGCGTCGAGGTCGAGCAGATGAGCAATTTATCTCGCAGCTGTTTACTGTTTCACTTGGAGCTGGCAGTGCGACGGGATTGGAGGCGTCACGCTTGGCTAAAGCCACTTATGCACACACTCACACAGCTGTATGATTTATGTGTTGGTGTAAATACATAAACACATCAGAAATAATAAAAAAGAAGCAAGTCAAGAAGAGCCTGCAAGCCAAATGCCGAGTGTCCTTGTGGCCAAAGTACGTTTGCATTAAATGAGCAACAAGGAATGCCAGCATGAGATAGAGTGAATGAGTGAGAGAGAGTGAGAGAGAGGGGGGAGGGGGCCTGAGCGGGTTAAGAGGGCGAAAGTGAAATTAAAAACTAAATTCGCGTCAAAAGGCGTGGCCGTCAATTGAAAGGCAACATGCAGAGGCAGAGGCAGAGTCAGAGGCAGAGGCATAGACAGAAGCAGAGGCAGAAGCAGAGTCAGAGGCAGAGACAGAGGCACAGCCAGAGCTTCGTCCTTGCCTGTTTGCATTTCATTTGGAGCAGCAGCCGTCAGAGTGCAAATAGCAGCGAAGCCTGCTGAACTGTGGGCGGTCCTTCAGTTTTTGCAGTCACTGCTTATGTCCTTTGCACGCATGACGCGTCATTTCAAACACACGCGTGTGAGTGCCCAAGTGTGTGTGTGTGTGTGTGTGAGAGAGTGTGCGTGTGTAGTCTTAAGCATGCAAAATGCAGCTCTGCACCCTTTAAATGTGAATCGCCGTGCGCTCGTTGAGGTTTTTTACATACTCTGCTCACAGGATATTACAAATGTTATATATCATTTCAGATATTTTTTGCTTTATATAATTTATCAAAGACTCAAACCAGAGCTTGAGTTGGTCAATAGAAAGTTTTTCTTTATAAGACCAAAATATTATATTCTGAATTCTCTTCGCTCTGATGCTAGATTCATTATTTATTAATAATGAAATCTCTCGCTCTAATGCATGAATCGAATAATAACTCAAATAAAACTTGGGCTTAATATATTCCTTTGATTTCGGCAGGCAATCTTGGGACATACACTCATGATGAAAATAATAGATACACCAAATTTTTTTTTAGAAATTCTGTCATAACTAATTAATTTTTGATATTTTTGAAAAAAATTTGATGGTAACTTTAAGGAAACCATCTGGCAATATGATGCATGCAAAAATTTTTTTTGTATTTTCCCGTAAATTTTTTGTAGTCACAATTCATTGAAAAGAGCTTGCTGAAAATAATAGGTACACTCGATCTCTTCAGTCTGGAAAAAAATTTTAACCAAAGAAAAACGTCTTTTATTGTTATAAAATATTAAGAAGTCTTCATAGAGATGTTATAAGTAAAAAAAAAAAATCAATATCATATGTAGATGGGTCGGAATATTCATTGTTCTAGTGAGGAACGCAGAATTGCTAAAAATCTTATAAGGAGTGGCAAATCTTTGCGGGAAATCGCCAAACTGATGAACAGATCTCTTAATTTTGCTAGAAGGGTGCAAAATAAAAAAAAAAAAAACACGTGGACGTTCATCAAAAACCACAGCAGAACTGGACAGATGCATTACAAGAATTGCAGAATCTGACCCTTTCAAATCTTCAAGGGTCAATGCATCCGAAATAGATAATATTATTGATGCTTCTTCAATTGGGGGATGACTACATATGGCTAAGCTACCAGGTCGTATCGAAAAATTGGTTCTTTAATACGCATCAAAAAATTTGATGATGGTGCAAAACTTTTGCTAAAGACCACATCGCCTGGGAAGGATCTGAAAGTAAAAAAAAGTGGCGTAATATCCTATTTATCGACGGAACCAAAATTTTCCTATACAGAAATGATTATTCTAGACATGTAAGAATTCCTAAAGGAAAAAAATTGGATCCTCGCTAAACAAAAAAAATAGTGAAGCATGGCGGTGGAAACATTATGGTGTGGAGATGCTTCTTTTTGTATGGAGTATATCCGATTTTTCTAATATCTGGCATTATGAGAACAGCTGACTACAGGGATATTATCGCAAATATAAAAATAACATATGCTGAGAAAAACATGCCCCTGCGATGGGATTTTCAACACGATAATGGCCCGAAACACCCGTCTAAAAAGAGTAAAAACTTGGTTTTATGTTAATAAAGTGGAAACTCTCGCTTGATCCAGTCATTCTCTTGAACTGAATCGAATCGAAAACTCGTGGAGTAAATTGAAAAAGCAAATGGTAAAGAAAAAATGTGATAACAAACGCCAGTTATAGGATTGCATCCAAGAAACTTGGAGAGAGATTCCGATTGGGACCTGCCAAACTTGAATTAGGAGTATGTCCATGCGGATGGAAATATTTATTAAAAATCAAAGAGGATATATAGGATATTAATCCAAAAATATAATAGTAAAAGATTTTGAATGATTTGAAGATCAAAAATTTAAATACAACTTTCCAAAGTAAAGTGTACCTATTATTTCAGTCAAGCACAAAAGCTGCACTTTTGATTTTTTGTTTGTAACTTTTGAATAAATTAATTTTTTTTTTCCAAATTTACTTATTTTCTTTTATATATACCTAAAACAGAAACGTGCATTAAAATTTTAATGTTTAGGTCAGTAGAAAAAATGTTTTGCTAAACTAAACTCAATTTTAAGAAGTGTACCTATTATTTTCATCATGAGTGTATATAGCTAAATTCTGCGACTAATTCATTCACAGAAACCTTCACGCAAGGACAACTTCTTCATAAACAGTTATTTAGCCGAGTTCATCATGCTCTATCTGTTTGCTGACACTAAAATTAGCCAATTAGCTACTTAGTCAAGTTCTGCTCTTTACTATATTTATACTCTACTTTCTCTCTTTTAGTGTATTCCAACTTCGTTCTGCTAGCGTGAGAAATCTCTTATTTCTTGTTATTACGAGTGTTTCTATTTGTTTGTTTACTTTGCTGCCCGGTTTTTGTTTGTGTGTTTTTTTTTTAGCCATCGCTTTCATAAACGTAAAGTGCTCTTCATTATGCGCATGAAGTGAAAGGATAAGTGCAGCGACTCTACATACTCACACACACGCACACACACACGCACACATTCCGGCTGAAATATTATGCTCTTTATGTTTATGAATTGCCGGAAAAAGTGCAATGCAATTGCCTTGAATTGCAGCTGAAGCAACAAATTGTTTTAATTTCTATAAGCAATGGGAGCCAACTGGAGCTGCATGAAAGCTGCACTTAGAGACCTGGCCAACAGATCGAAAAATAGCTGAAAAGCAGCTGGAATACAGCTAAAAGCATAGCTGGCAAATAACAGTTAAGCGCTTGATGGGACACGCTCTGCTTGGGAGACCAACCGAAGCCGAGAGCAACGGCAATTTTTTCTTCCTTGCAGTTGAGAAACAGAAAAAAGAGAACAGATATATTAAATATAATATTTAAATATTTGATTCAAGCCAGTATTTATAGTTTAATATATACTAAAAATGATCAAGCGATCACGTGTATATAAGAAGTTCCATTGAGATCCTAATTAAACATAACAAGTTGATTCATGCATGTTATTATATTTGAAAGAATGATTCAGAGATTTGGCAAACTTATCTGTTCCAAATTGCTCCCAAGACTGTAACACCATAACGCCTATTACGATCCTCGAAACCTCATGCTTAATAGATATGGTGTAGAAAGTCTTAATAAGTGCCTCAATATGTAAAATCGTATAAGCAATGCTTCCAATTTTCGGAATGCGATTGTTATTTAATGTCACTAAAGTAGATACTCTGATAAACTTATATCAAACATAGCGTTACGCTGTTAATGAGAGAAGCATGTCCGTGAATTGTAAATACCATAAAAGTTAGACAAGTAAACCTCCTTTATATAAAATCCAACAAATTCCCCCTCGAATAATACAAATAGATCAGACACTATCAAGCACTCTCCGCACAATAAAACCTTTAATTGCCCAATTTATGTACACGCCCCCGTAGCTGCAGCATATTAGGCGGGACGCCCACTGACAGATGGGACGCCCGATTATGCCCTGAAGCTATGTGTTTGTCACACTGTGCACAGTGTGTGAACATTTCGTAAATGCCCGTGGGCCGTGAATGGCGGCCGAGTCAAGTTGGGGGCATTTGTAACAACTGTCTTTGGGGTCTGGCCAATCGATTGGCCGTCAGGGTCAACGCTTAGGCCAGGCCAGTGCTTAGCTTCTGGCCCCTCAATCGCAGCGAGTCTCGGCCGCATTGTTGTCCAGAAGCCTAACCGGGCTTAAATTATGTCTGACATAAGCGGCAAGCCGACAAACTGAGCCAAGCCGAACTCTCAGCTGCCAGCAGCAAAACCGATTTGAATTTTTCACACAATTCCCACACCAACCCAACCCCAAAACCCTGTAACCTAACCTACCCTACCGCACCCTAGCCAGACAGCTACAGCGAGCCTTGAGGTGGCTGGGGGGTTGGGGCGGTGCTGTAGCAGGAGTTGACAAAGTCTTTGGCTGGTTTTTTGGCACACTTTCGGCTGTTGTCATTGACAGGCGGAAGACAGCCGCACAAAAGGCCTTTGACACCTTTTGTGTCTGCACGTGTATGTGTGTGAATGTGTGTGTGAGTGTGAGTGTGCGACAAATTATAATGCGAATGCGTCTGCCAGCTGCCTGCCAGCCATCATCTGCTTAAGCACAACTCGGCTCCTAACAAGGCCTAAAGCATCGAATGCATTACATTGAATGGGCAAAGAAGCTCGCACATGTAAAGGCCGCTTAAAGTTCTCTAGCGAATGTCAGCAATATGTGGCTAATATGAGGAGGGTAAATACCTCCTCTAAATGATATACACTTTCTAAGAATTAAAATATTCTAGCTAGATATTCTCCATACGGAATGAGCAACATTTATAATGCATATATATCTCATGATTACGAATTCAAATCTTAAAACGAGCAACTCAAGCTTATGATTAACTATTTGACACTATCTATCTATCAGTTAGACCCTCCCCAAGACTTTTACTTTTCCATTTATGTTCATCTAAAATATTCCCTAAGACTTTTACTTTTCCATTTATGTTCATCTAAAATATTCCCTCAAAAGTTACCTCAGCTCTTCGATAAATATGAATATATTTACAATTCAAATTATAGAAAATTCATAAAGCAAATTGAAATCAATATTGATGCATATAAATATATCAATTAAGTATTAAATAATTTAACTACAATTTTCGCAAACCTTTTGCAGCTCATTCAAGGTAAATAAAAGTCGAGCGCATAGCAATACAATTTATTGCCGCCTGCCATAAAAACTGTTTTCTGTTTACTATATTTCGATATATGCATACATGTATATATAAATACACACACACACACAGTGGCAGCTCGTGCATGTAAATGTCTGTTGAGTATTGGAAAAAACAATCATTTTGCCATAATAAGCACTAAATATGCAGAACGCCCCTATGCTAACTCGTTCTGTTTCATGTTGATAAATATTAGTTAAAATATGTATAAATTTTTATGCGAGCACCCACCTGTATGTGTGTGTGTGCGTGTGTGTGTGTGTGGGTGGCAACAATTTGGCAAACGGTGCGTATACGTAACGTAACGAGCGAAATTGATTGCAAGACGCAATGAGGCGCGTCCTGTAAAACCACTTAAAACATGCCTCAGTACATGCCATAAACTCAGCCCAGGAAACATTCGAGTCCTTCTATGCTCTGCGCTTGAGCGTTTGCCAAAGCAAGCCCAAGACGCCGCACACACACACACACACACACACACCAGCACACCAGCACACCCACACCTGTACACCCGCCAAATGCAAATGCAAACACAAGGCGCACAAGCCAAGCCGACAAACATTTAGCCGGCGGCTATGAAATTCGATAAATATCGACAAAGTTTTTTGGCCGCCTTTTTGTGGCAGCCAACGCAGCTTCCTGCGGCTGCTCGTCGCGGAGTTTATTAAACACAGGAAGGATATTGCCTTGGCTTGGCTATAGCGCCAGGCTCTGTCTGCGGCCATTCGAGCAACGTTCGCAACTTTGACATAAATATGCAGTCACACGTTGCCGCATATATTCCGTATATCCGTATAACCGACCCTCTTCACCTCACACTTCCGTCTCTCACTCTCACTTCCTCCCTCTCTCTCCCCTCTCTCTCTCTCTCTGCCTGTCTCACTCACTCAGCCATTCCACTCAGAGTTCAATTACGCGCGCTTTTTACCTTCGTGCCAGGGCAGAGAGCCCCCCGAAGGATTATCGCTTACATTTTCAGTCAAGTGCGCCCGCTTATTGTGCACAAAGTTGAGCGCAGTTCAAGTTGCTGATATTGTTGGGACTCACGCCTCGAGCCACGCGCGCGCCCAATAAATGAAAAAGCGAAAGGACATGTGCGCCGTGCGTTGATTTGAAAATGTCACAGACACGCATCTAGCGACAAGGATTTGGCTAGATACCCACAAAACTCCCCTTCCATTGGCCCCTTATGAGTTATGCGACAGCCCCTAAATTAACTGTAAAACTGCGAGTTTCATATGCGGCAACGGAAATGTTTTCGTATGTGAATTTGCTTGAAAGTAAAAAAGGCGTGCTCATTCATCCATGTGGAGCCGGAGATGAAAAGTCCAAGCGTTTGTTCGATGTGTCTGCGTAATACTTAAATACTTTTCATTTATTTATTTTATTTTATTTTATTTTATTTTTATTTTTTTTTTTTTGATATGCTAAATTTAGTTAGTGGTTTTGCTGCAAAATCATTGAAATAACAGGATCAATAGAAGTGCAAGCTCACTAAATTACGACCTCTCTCATTTCTATAATCGAGCATTCTCGCGCTATCCTTTATTTTATTTTTTGCCATACACAAATATCACTAGATCAAAGATCTGCAGGGCTGTAGAAGAATTGGCCAATAGCAGGCAACGATTAAAATATCTGCGCTCACAGCAGCCGCCATGCTCTCTTTATACAGCTGCAGGCGCCATTACAACAACGGGATCTGCAGGCTAGGCGACCAGTAACATAAGAGGACATATGAGCTCTCTCATTTACTCAGTCCACAATCTAGCTTTCTCGCTCATGAGTACATTTCCTAAATATAACAGAATTAGCCAATGGCAAGCGCCATGTTCGTTTCGCGAGCTGCCGACACCATTCACATAACGGGATCAGCAGCTCTGAGAGAGCGCATTCTTATTGGCTCTCTGCAATGCAGAGTCTGCATCCATTCATGCAATCCACATACGTGTTCCACTCTTACAGTCCACAAATAAAATAGCTTCCAATGCAGCAATGGCGCCTTCTACTCTCGCGTATATTCTATTGATTTCATATATTTCATTTTAAAGGTGAATCATATTAATATGCGTATGTATTTTATAGGGTTCACTGAATTGATTGTGCTTATCCAACAATCTGGAGTTTTCATATTTGACTCATTTTTTTTTTTTTTTAATATAAAACACAAAACACAAGCAAAAGATTCGTACAGGTTTCCCCTTACTCAAAAACAACAAAAGCTAAAATGATGAATGAGTGGCAGTGCCAACAGAACCAATATACCCCTTGTATAGTTTGTAACAAGAAAAAAAAATACTGAATTTTTCGGTTGTCAGGACGTGACATAAGCAGATGTCGTCGATGTTGTCGCTGGTTTAAAGACAGCTGCAGAAACACCCACACACACACACACACACACACTGTTACACACATGCTGAAATGGTCATTGTATTTGATTTTCCATCAGTTGAAGGAGAGGGATAGCCTGCCTGAGAAGATGAGAGCGAGAGCGAGAGAGAGAGAAAGAGTTATAAATTCCTTGCTGGTTCGTCAATTTGATTAAAGCGCCCCCGCGACAATGAAAACTTTTTAATTAATATCAAATATGACGAGATGCTGAAAAGAGAGGCAGAGAGGGAGAGAGAGGCAGAATAAGGGAGTGGCCAGACTTTTGGCCCAAAAATTCCACGTTCCACAAATGGCTTCGATTAAAGCTGTCTGCAGCTGTGAAGCTGACAAAAGTGAAATCAAGCAAAGCTTGTTATAAAACTTTTAATTAAATTTATTGTTGTTGCCATTGTTTCGCTAGCTGCATTTGTTGTTGCCCGATGCCGTTTAGCAATTGTAACGTGGCTATCTAACAGAATTATGTAAACAATTACGGAGTACCTGAAGAGTCGATGAGAGAGCTGCTCTATAGAGAAGAAGCAAGCTGAAAACTAAAGTTGAATTTGTTTATTCATATTATAATTGGTGTTTATGAGTACCTGGAAGTTAATTTGGCGATTTATTAGTAGCCAATTTGAAATCATTTATATTTTATTGTTAGTAAGATTTTCCTTAAGCTGACTTTGCTTCTCTGTTTGCAGATTTAAGCAACATCAGCTTAAAGTTGATTTTTCCATAATAATTTGTGCAGCTTTTCTGCGGTTTAAACGGTGCGCAATGTTTTTATACCCAAGTATACCAAATGAACAAGAGTATATTGGTTGAGTCTATAATAAATAAATTATAGCATATATAAATATATATACAAATCAGTAAGGAATTCTATTCCTTTATCATCCATTATCACTCTTTATCTGCTGACTAATAAAAATACTCAACAAATAGCCATATTTGCTGAACAAGTATTACGCAGTCGTTGACACCTCGCTTGAACTTGTCCTTTTTATTAATTTGCCAATCGGAGTTTAAGGTAAATGCAAAATCGTTTGTATGCGGCTGCCGTTGCGACAACATGCGGCATTTTTTATTGACTGCATTTTATATTATTTTTATTATAATTATTATTAAAAAATTAATTACATGCCAGAGCGCATAGTCTGGCAAGCTTGAGCGGCTATAGAGCAATTAATATTGAAATTGACGTACGGAAAGCTCGCGCAGGAGCGCACATCATGCGGGGATACAAAGGAAACATTTAAAGCTCTTCATGTGCTTTCTTTCATTGAAGTAGTCTGAAAAATAATACCCAAAGTTCAATAACCTGAACTGAATGAACTGAGATGTGTAGCTTAGATATGAAAATTGGAAGTAACATTTATTATATTGTAAAGACTTTTACAAAGCTCGCAGCTTTAAGCGAAGTTTTTTTAATTTCAGCGCAAGCACTACAAATATGAAAGCTTCGAGCCTATGGGCCAGCAGCTCTTTTTGAACGCTTTTAAAGTTATTTAAGTAATTTTTTTGATTAATTTAAGTTATTTAAGGCTTTAAAACTTTACAACTTAATTTAAAATGTGGAGATAATTGAATGAAACTTTGATTGATATGGAATAATAAATGCCTATATGTATATTAGAAATCCCAATTGGCAATCCAATAAAAGATATATCTGAGGTGAACTTTGGATTTTTCAAGTAAGTTTATTGAAAGGTTATTGATTCAGATTGTAAACAAGTTTTCAAAGCTTTTATAAAAGCAAAGGAAACTGATATTGAAAGAGATAGCAAGAGTAATAGCCAAAAGACAGCGAATGTTCGAACTGATTTCCTTCTCCTCTTGGCTATTTAAAAGCTTTTTCAGCTAATTATATTATGAGAGATTAAATTGATTAGAGATCAAGAAAAAATGTTCTTTTTTGTACAAATATATAAATAATAAAAAATAATAAAAATCTATTTTTTTATAATTCTTTAACTATTAATCATAAATCTATTTCTTATGCTGATATTTAACTATTCGCATAAAAAACAAATTTCTGATTAATAGTTAAATTTTTTTTATAAATTTGTCCTTGATAATTGCAAAGAATATTGTTGATGTATAAAAATCTATATGAATTCATTCTCTTCAGTTTCAGCTTACAAACATTTCTTAGAATTTAATTTATGATAGGCAGCAAAAATGTGAAGCACTTCGATTATTAAGAACTCGCCAGCATAATTGCACTGCTGTCCGAATGTCTAACTATACATGAGTGTGTGTGTGTGTGTGTGTGTGTTAAGCAAGGACAATGCATTAGACTACTACAACAAGCATGTAATAAAAACTGCTTTATGCTGTCTGTGTGCATACGTATGTGTGTGTGTGTGTCTGTGTGTATACGTGTGTGTGTGTGTGTGTGTGTGTGTGTGTGTGTGTGTGTGTGTGTGTGCGAGAGACTCATAAAATTGTTGGCTATTTGAACGTTTTCATTTTTTTTATTTGCTGCTAGCCAAAGCCAAGGCATTGAAAAATAAAACGCGACAAGTGCAGCTAAGCCAAACACACACACACACACACACTCACACAGGCACAACAAGTTTTGAAAAGGGTGCAAAAAAAAGGAGAAAGGAAAGCTAACAAAAATAGGAGCGCTTGACTGGAATTTCATACTGTTGGCATGCCATGTCCACCCACGTGTGTGTGTGTGTGTGAGTGTGTGCTATGCTTTGGCGACTGTGTGTGCGCGTGTGTGTGAGTGTGCTTGGCCTGCGCTTGAGCCGCGTGCAGTAGCTGCCTTCACGTCGATGTGTTGGCCATTTTATTATATTTGCTCGCAGACATTTTTGCTCTAATACGAAAATGGGATTTTAGGATATAAAAATTATGATAGATTACCGCTGAGCACACATATACATATATATATATATATGTGTGTGTCTGTGTATGGACATGTGCAGGACATGCAGCTGACGTGACTGCAGCGCCGTGAAAATTGTGCCCAGCTTAGCTGAAAGAAAATCATTTGATGATAGAAGTGGACCCTCAATTGCTTTTGTTGCTGCTGCAGCGCCTTTATTAAATTTAAGTCCAACAGGGCTCCAGCTTTGCCGCTTGCCGCCTGCTTCGTGTGCAGCAAATTGTTGTACAAAGCAGCTGCTAAAGCAGCAGCAGCAGCAGGAGCTGCAGGAGGAGCTGGAGGGGGAGCTGCAGGGGGAGTAAGAGCAGCCACAGCAGCAGCAGCTAGCGCAATAATAGTAATCCATTTGAGACGCGGTTTATTAAAAGATACTTCAATTTAACCGCATTCATTTTGTCATGTATTATATTAACTAGTTAGTCGACAAAGCTGCTTAAAATCTGCCCTAAAATTGCAGTTAAAATTTATTGGTGTTCTATTGTGTACTTTCTCATTAATTTTAAATATATTTCAACAAAATTTACATATGTATATATAACTACTTTTATTGAAAAAATTATTTTAAAAATTTTAAAAATCTACTTAATTTTAAAAATTTTACATAACTTTTACTTAGCATTTTCAGCTCATATAATTATTATATATTAATTTTTTTTATGCATAGTTATTATTTTTAATTTTTTACCACATCATTTATTTTGAATTAATTTAAAGTACAGTTATTTTTTTTTAAATAAAGAAGCAATCATTTAATTAGGCTAGCTGACAAAGACAGCTGGCGCCATCTATGGGTCTTCTATAGTAACTTGGCTTAGCAAAGACAAAAACCTGCAAGCAGCGCCATCTGTTATTAAAGAGTGTAAAACACAACCAATTGCTAATTGTTTGCTTGTATTTATATAAATAATAAAATATTCAGAGCTAATATTAAAATTGAAATATAAATTATAGATCAATATGCATATTACAATTTTAGATAATTTAAAATAGAAAATAAACATTTATTTTTTTATTAAAATAATTATAAATAATAACGCTTTACATAAATGCATATGAAGATTGCACCAAAAAAAAATATGATATGTATAAAAAAAAACTAACTTTAATTGAACAAAAAAATATAACGAAAAATATTCATACTAATCACATTTATAATTCATTAGTTTTGCATTCAAAATATCCAAAAAATCTTTACAAAATGATTAAATAAACTTATTAATTTTTAAAATGTATATACAATTTTTTAAAAATTTCTCACTTATTGCATATATTTTTGGAGCAACAATTAAGCAAACTGAACTTTCCGAGAAATGTATCCGGTCAAGTCAACAAAATTTGAACTCTCCTTGAATAATTCATGCCAAAGGAATTCGCAGTCACAACTGAGATAATTCGCATTGATATAGTAAAGTTTTTGTGAATGTGTTTAGCAAAATGATTAACTGAATTCGCCTGGCCTAATGAATATAACTGTACAATAAACGCAGTCATTAGTGCGTTTCGTATTGTATACAAAATAATTGCAAGCCCAAAAAAAGAAAACACAAAATGAGACAAAAAATAGAGTTAAGTTAATTAAAAGTTTTTGTGCAACTTAAATGACAACTAAATCAACGTCGAATCATTAAAATTACGAAATCGGAGAATCGGCATCCGACGACGTTAGCTTAAGGCCACAATCAAGTCGACTGACCGATGCGCTATATGAGACTTGGTACGATACTCATTGTCGAAAGTGAAATGGGTATATTAGTTTAAAGCAATGCCAGACATACAGTCCGTCTGTAGATGTCTGAAGATGTGTTTAACAGTAACTTAACGGTTTCTTAAGCCCCCGATATGTCGTAAGACGTTAGCTTCCAAACTCAGTGAGTTCATAGAGACGTCGGCTTTAGATAAATAGATAAACAGACTTCAAGAGGCAACAGCAAAAAGAGCTTATGCTTTATATGCTCTGTTTGCTTCCTAATGATGTATAATTTGCTTATTAAATTAATTAATAATTGAAGAATTATATTCTTCAAGGGAGTTACACTAATTTTGATTTCTAGTAATATATATAACTTTTTTTTTCTGACTAACAAAAAATCTGAGCAATAAGTGCACCCCTTTGAGTTGAGTTCATTCAAGTGCAACGATGGTCACTGAGTTTTTTATACTTACTGCGTGAGTATTATTGTTATTATTATTGTTATTATTATCATTTTTTAATTAGCCACGAGCAACATGTACAACAAACAGTGAACAATAGCTTTATGCAATTTGTTGTGGCTAAGGTCACAGCGATTAACCAACTGGCCAAGTGACCAACATGTACTAACATTTAAGGTAAAACACGAAAGAGCCGCACACCGAATGCTAAATGCACTTGAATTGAGCTGAAGGCGTCAAATAGTATTATATAACTGCATTTGAATATTGAATATTGAATATAGAAAATATTACAGATATGCAAAATTGTAATGTTTAACTTATTTCTCAAGAACTAATAAAGAAAATTATTTTAAATTTTATTCTCATATTTAAGTTATTCACAATTTTTGCTTCAGCATTTCGCTCCATTCGACTGCACACATCTATCAATACTGCCTCTTAAAAATTAGGCTAAATTTTGCAAAATTTTTAATACATTTTTGT
Source organism: Drosophila navojoa (assembly GCF_054131105.1). Taxonomy (NCBI): domain Eukaryota; kingdom Metazoa; phylum Arthropoda; class Insecta; order Diptera; family Drosophilidae; genus Drosophila; species Drosophila navojoa. The sequence goes on along the minus strand of NC_142890.1, from coordinate 4,511,372 downwards.
TGTATTAAAATAACTGACAAAGCAAACAAAGCTGAATCAATAGCAAACAAGCTCATCGTTACGTAAACACATACGCACATACTGAACTGTCGGCTCTTATACGTTACTCACTACGTGACCGAATGATGCGACTCTACGTAAGCGCATAATAAGGCTGTGCGTCCAATTAAACAGCTGTGTGGAGCGCCGCCAAACTATGTGACTCCCTCTCTCTTCCGCGCGCACTCCCTTTTACATACTCACACACACACACACACACGCCACCTGTCATCGCGAACAAGCATCGCGTGCCGTTGGCTGCGTGTGTGAGCGAGCCAAGCTGTTCGCCTAATGCCGTCTCCCTTGCACCGACGCGACGCCTTGCACTGGCAGTCAATCGCCTTCTCCTTTGACCATGCGACAACATTTTTGATTGTAACAAGTGGCCGAGGCGGGTTTTAGTTTTAGCTTTAGTTTTTAATTCAGTTTCGCTCGAATCACAGTTGACTAGCGCTCGGCAAACAAAATATAAAAAAAAAACGAAAATAAGTTGAATATAATTTAGGAAAAAAGAGCACATTTCCAATTTTGTTTAATGTTTTAAATAATTTATAAACTGTCCTTGCGGTGCATTAACTGTTATCCATTTGTGTTATACTACCAACTGTTTATTTATTTAGGCAGAACTAAAAGAAACTTTGCTAAAATGGGCAACTCGAGTTCCCTTTGTGCCGATCGCAATGCTATAAGGAATTTCGATGAAAATGGGTAAGAGGAGAAGGAAAGCGAAGTGTGTGTGTGTGTGGGCGAGGGCAGTTTGATTTATTTCGAAGATAGCTGCGAACTTAGAAGGCTATAAAATGAAATTAGATTCATGTTTAGAGCTTTAACTAATCTAATTAGGCAATTGGGCATTTAAAAACTGTTTGACATGATAAATAGGCTTTGAATATATTAAAAACAAAATATACCGAAAACTGATAATAAAAAAAAAAATTAAAAACAACATTTGTCAGACTATGTTCCAAGCTATATAGCTTAGGTATTACTTTAATTTGATTTTCAAAATTGATGCCTGTAGTAATACGAGTACAAGTGAGTTATAGAAGAGTTCTACTTTAGTCTAAATACTCCTATATTTTTAGAGCAGCTTCACTTCAGACAATATATTAAAATGGCACTTATATGATTTATTTCAACTATATTATGGTAAATTCAATTTAAATTTTTAGTCTACGTACTACCTCAAGTATATAAAAATATACGCAGAATTATTCAAAATTAATGCATTTTCATAAAATTATTGGAAAGTCTATAGAGTAATATTTGTATATTAGATAAGAGTATTATTTTCTAATAGAACTGGATTACACACGACTCTCGGCCATAAGCATAGTAGTGTTCAATGCACCATCTCCAAGAACTAACGTTATTAAACACTTAGTATTAAATATATGTATGCAGAGCAAAAAAATAATAATAATAACACCAAAAACACCCAAAAAATATTCATATACGATGAGTAAATATACTTACATGCATTAGTTTATGGTATTCTTCTTCTTCATCTAAAAACATATTTATACTACTGCAAGTAAGAAATGTAATTTCGATGACTGAACTCGTATTGCCTGTGGATATGGTGCCATAATATTTTTCGCAGCTCTGTATATACATATGTATATCCACATATAGTATATTCACCAAAATGTCAATTAGATTATAGTAGCTTCTTGGTTTGTCCTATGCACACAAGCACAAGTAAGGCGTGTGACCACGCCCAGTCTGCCTGTTCGTCCTTTGGCCGTACAACCGTAATTAACATCTTAATGATGCGATTCACTGGCGTTTTAATAGCGATTTAAGCGCGTTCACCTGACCCCCAAACGCTCCAGTTGGTAGTTAAAGTTGTATATGTATGTGTGTGGGCGTGGTCGGGCATTGATTTAATCGATGTAGTTGCAGTTTCAATAATAAAAACACAATTTGTGTGTGTGTGTGTGGTAAGGTTGTTATTTATTATATTATAGAAAACAATCACAAAATCTGTCTACAAAATCCTCCATAAAAAATTCACAAAAAAAAATACGAAATTTAATAATCAAAACAAAATGTTTAACCTATTAATATTTATGAAGGTCAGACACATGTGTAGAAAATTGCCACGTCTGAGATTTACTTTCAGTTTTTGTGGATCAGCTTTTGGCATTGGGCTGTGGCTCGATGCGAGAGTCGAGTTTACAATTTGCGCGCTTGCAGTGGCCCATGATTACGCGGACTGTCACGATATTTAACACGCACTGAGGGGGGCCAGTCTTGAACTATATATTTATGCCGGTCCGACATGCGAGGCCAATGTAGAAATGCTTATTAGATTCATATCTCTGTCTGACTGGCACTTGCTGTGGATCGAAGTTTCAGTTTATCTATCTATTAATCGATTATTAATTATATATTCATGTAATGAAGTAGAAGTTTGCAACCCTATAGAGTCATGTATTTCGTGAATCGGTCAAGCAGCTGGTTAGTCAATTGATCTATCAGTTACTCAATCAATCAAGATCAATCTTTCAATCAGTCAGTCAATCTACTTATCAGTTAGTTACTCAATCAATCTGACATTTGATCAGTCAATCTATCAATCTCAAATCAATTTATCAATCAATTTGTCAATCTGTCAATCTGTCACTCAAAATCAATCAGATCCGTTATAAACTAAAGTTAATTTCTATCCTCAATAGCTTAAACTAACTTGACATTTACTTTTATGACAATCTCCTTATATGCAATCCAATCTCAATTTTATTTCAAACATATTTACATTCAAATCAGCCCCCTTTAATCACTTTTGAATCACATGACGCCTCTGTTTACTTATATTGCGAATTGTTTACATGTTGGAGCAAAATGCCCTGATTGATTGTCATAAAGCTATTCTGGTCTTATCAGTCAATATGTAAAGACATACATACATATGTATATGTATAAATGCATTCCCTTTTGTCTCTCTTTCATTATGCTTCTAAGCTGAGCGAAAGCAAATAGCGATGAAATCCACAAAGTGTAATGAGAAAATAGAAAACAAATTGCCTCAATGGCAAAACCTCTGAATTTCCTATACTCAGTTTGAGTTCGGTGCTGGAACGTTTCGGTCAAAATTGAAATTTTACGTACACATAATAGATCTACGTAGACCTACATATATAGACTCTAAAAGTTATAGAATATAAAGGAAATAAAAGCATGTACGCGACTCTGCAGCGCTTTTCGTCAATTCAAACCTTTGGACGGCTCAAGCAGTATGTACATACATACATACATATGTGTATTATATATAGACAATATCAGTACACTCTGTACCTATCAGTCGAGAGCAGAAAGTGGGCGTAGCATACTCCTTATCTCTAGTGTCTAGTCTAGCTGTACAAAGCATCACCTGTTTCATAATGTTTTTCGTATGCCAAACATATTCTTAATCAATTTGAATTGCTATTTAGCATAAATAAACTACAGTAATTAAGTAGTTCATTTTTAAAGTTCCTTAAATAATGACAGCATGATGTAAGGCACCTAGGGAGCTATTACTTTTTATCAGCATTTTCTTTCTCTTCGCCCTTGCTCATGAAGTGCCGTTATTAAGTGACAACAATGTCATGCACATAGCATCACATCTTGTTTTTATACCCATTGAATATGAAAGCTGAGAGTATATAAGGTATTGTGATTCCAATTTGACCTATTTTAGTTGATCTCTGTAGATCGGTGAATATATTAAAGCTACATAGTTCGTAGTTCCTTTAAATACTTGATATTGTATAGCTGTTAGAGTTTCAACACTGATTAATACTAATACGATTGAAATCGGAATTGATTTGATAATTAGAGGCATTAAATAAATAAATAAATAAATCATTTGAAATTTACGAGCATTTGTAAAATTAATGTATCGATAATAGAGTTTCAATTGGCAATTTTATTGACTTCAGAACAGTTTGACAAATTACTCAAAATACGATTGGCTTTTGAAAATTAATTTTAAAAAATGTGGTTTGACTACTAAGCTAAAGTTCTGTAAGCTAAAATATATGTAGAATATATACATGTAGATATAACGTAGAATGTTAAACACCTGCTCAACATGGACTGCAGGGTATTTCTGAGTTGGGAATCTGCGTTTCATACATGTTCGTCTAATAATTAAGTTATGCCGAGAACGAGCATTTGTTTTGTCTACCTACCCAACTTACAGTTACCCAAACAAACTCTCTCTCACACACACACGCATGCAAAGCACTCTCACTCTCAAATTCACTCGTTTGCCTCTCTCACTCGCGCTCTTTCTCTCTTCTTTCTTTGTATCATTTACAGCACGCCGATTTATCCAACGGCCAACAATTCATACAGCCCTTCCAATGGCCAAATAACACCATATCATCATAAGCAAGAGCAGCAACAACAAAATGAGCACGGCTATTACAAGACCACAATACCCGTTGGCGTTGGTGCTGGCGCTGGCGCTGGCACTGGCAGCACCGCTAACAGCAGCAATAGCACTCGCTGCGCTCACTGCCGAACAGCTGATTTGTACACACGCGCACTCACTCAAGAGAGAAACGGCGGTGGCAGCGGCAGCGGCAGCAACAACAATAATAACAAGCTGAACGTAGCGCAGCCGACACACATACATGCCCACACGAAGCACACACACGAGAGCACGAGCAGCTGTGATGGTGACTGCGCTGCCGCTGCGACTGCGAAATGGCGCAGTAGTCGTGTGTGTAAAAATCATACGACTACAACGACAACAACACTCGAATACGAACTTTCCAATTTTGCAAAACTCACAACACAAATCAGTACGCAACGCGACGTTGACGGAGCAGGAGCAAGTGTTGACGAAGCTGAGATTTTAGCACCACCGATATTATCCTCGAGCCACTGGCAGCAGCTACAACAGAGCCTGCACGAGCTACACCAAAACCAAGCCCAATCACTACTTGGCAACCCTAGCAACATCAATTCGCACCAGATACGCAACTACAGCAGCGACAACATGAGCAAGGATTTGCAACGTGATCGTCTCGGACATTGGGGCACTGGCGACAATGAGATCGTTGGCAGTGTCTCTGGACTCGATCGCATGCGCCTAAAGCGCTACAATAAGGTGAGTTTAAAGAAAGCCGCGAGCTGCCCATACGCGGGAATAGTGGAAAAGTACCAGCAGAGAGCGCCGACTATTGCGGGGTTGTTTTCTGATATATGTACATACATACATACATACATACAAACCTATAGTTATGCATAGATATATACATATGTATTTGCTATGAGCATACGATTGGCGCTACTTATTAGACGCTACACTCAGAAAAAATATGTCCTGAAAGCCAGTTCTCTCTTAAGAACAGCAAGAAACTAAATTTTTACTTTCATTCTCTAGTTTGTTGTGAAACGATGACAACATTTTTTCACAGTATGCCCTTAGCCCTCCCATTGAAACCAAAATGTTTTTCAATTTTTTGTTGCTATTTTCGTGCCACTGACTGCCAAAAAACGAAGACTCATAAATAATAATATTTAACACAAGTGTCACCTAACAATTTCTAAAAAGAAAAAAAAAAAAATAGAATTTAGTTGCTGCCGGTTCGCTTGACCTTTAGATGACATAGCCAAAGCAGAATGTGCGTCCACGCGCCGCACTGGAAGACCAAAGCTCATGTTTGATGGAATTTTTTTTTTCGGTTTTCTTTTTTTTTTGTTGATGTCAGCATTGGGTATAGAAAATCAATAAGGCAACAAATATGAGTATAGGCTTGTTATAATTGAGTGCCCGATAAATGGAGCAGTTAATTCAAGCTAATTAAATATTCGATTAACTACTAAAGTGTAAACATTTTGTCCATTGGGTTGCCTGCGTTTTGTCGTTACCGTTACGCCTGCACTTACAAGTTCATTGCCAATTTGCAGATGCTGTGTTTTTTGTTCTCGCTCTCCCTCTCTCGCTCTTGCTATTCGTTTTGTAATTTTTTGTTGAGCATAAAATTTGCATGCAAATAGCGGAAGAGCGACAAAGAGAGGCAGAGCGCAGAGCGTGATTGCTGTTGTGCAAGCGGGAGGGATGTATGCGCATGAGCTTGAATAGTGGGCTGAGGGTCGATTGTTGTTGTATAGAATGAGCAGGCAATTAAAGACGAAAGAATCCTTAAAAAAATGTTGAAGCTACAAGATAGTAATTTTTAATATATTTTATAAATAAAATATATACAATGTAACATATATATATCAATATAATTCAAGTATAGCAATACTTATAAGAATGTTCACTAAAAACTTATTTAAAAAAAAAATTATATAAAAAAAATTAAATAAAAAAAGTCGTTTAAAGGTGACCTACAATAGCGCTCAAGAGCTCTTATCAAATTTGAGTAGGGCTTTCATATCGTATATATATTTAATACTAAAAATATATGTATACATGTATAATATATGTATATGGCCCTATACACATACATGTATAAAATGTTGTCCGAGACTTTGCCTATATACATTTACGTTGCATAATGGAATTTTTTCCACTTCTTATCGCATTGCATATACTAAATACTTCGAAAGCGACAAGAACTGACCTACGCCAAGACTTCAATACAGTTTAGCGCGAAAAAAAAAAACAATGACAAAACTCTTTGTATATATGTATATCTGTATCTGTTTTCGTATATCTGTATATTTGTCACAAGGCATTTGTTTGGAGATCACAACAGCACAAAATAAGATGTTGATAAACAGACTATTAGCATATTTGCCTAACTGAGGCGTCAAATACGGCTAATTAAACGCACGTCGAATTTTAAATATGCTGATAAAACACTTAAATTAAAATCACTATAAATATATGCAAAAATTAGTCTGTCACGATTATAAGGCTTTCTTTTGAAATTTTTTAATACGGGACTTTGTTGACTTTAAATACGCTGAAGCCGTCTGATATAGCTAAAATGCCCATATTAAGTGTGTAGTAAATTTAAATAATTAATACGGTCAATGTGCTCTCCGAGAGCTTACTTCAGTAGTTCAATATGCAAAATATCGAGGGCATGCTACAAAAATAATATATCACATGGGAAATAATATATCGTAAGTGAAGTAAATCATATGAAAGAAAGTTAATATAACATTAAAATTGAGGAAGATTTAGATGATTGCATAATAGTCTTTAAAAAGTTTAAATATATGTATTTTGAAAAGCAATTATCATGCCATAGACCAGCACTACCAAACAATTCGAAAAGCTTGAGCTGCGGGTAGCCAAGCACAGAGATTGTAAAGAGCTCTCGACTTTTGCAGCTGAGGAAACAGTTTGTGTGAAATTGTCTGTGGCAGCATCTTTTGTTGTAAATTGGCCGTTGGTGTCGTCATCGCTTTGAGGTCAGGTTTCCCACTGCACGCTTATCGCCGCCAGCGGCGAGTGTCTCCTCATAATGATAGTGCTAATGCTGATAGTGCTAATGATAATTATGATAATGATGATCGGGCCAGACAACTCAAACATCAGCTGAGCGCCAAGCGAATTGTTTTTATATTTATTTTATTTTGGTTTTGGTTTTATTTATACATATTTTTTTTTTTTTTTTGCAAATTTGTATGCGTAATCTTCAAAGGTTGCGCATACGCTGCGTGTGACGTGACATGAGGCAAGCGCTGGGAATCGCTTACAGCGGCGTGTTGAAACAGTACCCAACAGTTAGACCTGTTGCCAGGCAAACGATCCCACTCTCACTCTCTCTCACTCTGGCTCTGTCTTTCATTTGCCATCTCTTTCGCACCGTCCGCTTATCGTACCACGGGCGTTATTTCAATGTCAACGGTGTCGTTTTCAGCAGTTCCACACTAACTATTTCATCAGCACCATAGATGACGTATGATATCGTATCGCAAATGATAATACCCGTTCCCGGGTGTTTGCCGCTTCTCATTGGCTAATGCCCTACAATGCCCTAGAATGCGACGTGCTGTTGCTGGTTTTCAAGAGTCAATTAGTTTAGATTATCTGAAAGCACTTTTCGGCACTCGCCCACCGCATGGGGTCTTGCTTTGAGAGAATGCTGCAAACTTTTGATTAGATTAAATCTAATTTGCTTGGCCGCTGCGAAACATTTCCACTGCTCCGGGGTCAGCTGTTCCCATTTTAAGACACCTCCAAATGCTGTCAGCCCACATTGATTTACTTAAACGCACGATGAGTTGGCGTAAAAGTTTCCCCAATTTATGATAGTCTGGGTTTTTTGTTTTTTCCTCTGAGCGATTTGGTCTTTCTGCATATCTTTACGAATTCTCAGTTTAGTCATCGATTCGGAAATAGTAAAGCAATTTGTGTAATTTATTACTGTAAATTTGTTAAGGCACGCGATCGCACAGTTTAATAAGTCGAAAACATGCACACGTAAAGTAATGTAAACAAATATATATACATATATAGAAGTAAAATTCAATTATCGAAATTAACAACTTTTGAGAATACGCAATTAAAATCAACACATCTTAAAGGAAATATAATTTGTATAAATTTTTACCACATTTCTGGCTAGCACACGATTTGCTTATTTTTAATATCATTTGCAATTATATATAATATATACAGCTATATAATATTCTTGATTGTAAACATATCCAATTGATTACCTATTATAGTAGGTAATCTATTATAGCTATATAATGACGATAATGAATTTAATAACGTGTTTAGTATTATTATATCATGAGTTGAGATATGCTGAAATTGTATAATGGAGGTATAGAATTTTCTGTATTATATAGTGTGGTTTAATAATTCAATCTAGTTGAGATCATGCTGTTCGGCGAAGATGGTAATATTATGCCATGTTCATATAACTACAGATATAACTATCCGATTTTAATCATACTATGCTCCCATATAAAGTTCATAATAATAATAACAAATTGGAGACCTATTTGACAAGAAAAATCGATATGATTTGATATGATGATATGATGATGATGATGATATGACTGAATAGAAAAACAACTCTAACTTTAACCATATTGAACTTACATAAAATCTTCATTCGCTCTTTATTAAAATACCTTTTAATCAGCATAAACTACAATTTAAATGTAAGCAATAGCATAATTAATCACTTGATTATATAAACCCATTTCAACTACAAAACTTAGGGCTCTCAGCTATAGTAAACATTTGTATAATGAGTTACATGAGCTGTCCGACTTCGCCTTTTCCCACAATGTACATACTATGTATATTCATGTACATGTCGAATGCACAGAAGCTAGCTATAAGGAATTCTTTGTCATGTCACGATTTCCCCCATTGTGCAAAGCCTTCAAAGAATGCGCTGCGCCTCTGCCTTCTGCCGCATGCATATTATCAGGTAGACCCAGAGCAACCCAGAGCAAACACCCCAGAGGAAGTTGCACAAGCAAACAAAACACACAAAAAATGAAAGTATTGTCGCACACTCACACGTGCAATCATAGTTCGTATATTCCGTATAGTTCATATCAGTTAATTACACAATAATGAATACTTTCAATTGTTGCAAATCACGCTGCTGGCATATCGAGGCCAGGCGCTCGCTGAGTCAGCCAACTACTATATTCGACTTTCAAAACGAATGCCCCAAATGCATTCGAATACCGGTTCGCAGGCGTGCTCGAGATGCTGTGCGCATTTGACTTTGAACTTCAAGCATAAGTAATAAATGTACATACATATATGTATATGTATGTATGTGCATGCAAATCGAGCTGCCTGTCAGCCAAGAGGCGTGTTTGTCAGCCCATGGGCACGGGAACAGCATGGACACGCACCCAGCCAGGGCGCGTGGCACACTGTGATAAGGGTTTCAGCCAGATGTATAACATATTGACTTATGCTGACAATCGGCTGTTGTTTAATCTAATCTAATCGAGACTAATTCCAGACCATTTAATTTATAGCCCTATCACTGGAAGAGGTCAGCTCAACTTGTGATCTTAGCTCTTAGTTTGAATTTGGGTTCAGACTTTACTTTTTTACTACTTGAACCGACATCTCTATCAATCTAGTGAACTTAATCTATAGGTCTATCAGTAGGAGAGATCAGCTAAACGGCTGATCTAAACAATGTTTGGGATGAAGGTCTATCAGTAGGAGAGGTCAGGGACACTTGTGAGCTTAACTGAGACGGTGTTAGGGCTCTTATGAAAACTGACTGCCCTTGACTTTCCAGCTTTAGCCTACGTCTCCACTTAATAGGTCTATGAGTAGAACGGATTAGCAAAACTTTTCATCTTAGGCCATATTACAGTTAAGGTTCCAAGTACTTCAAGTCCTAACTACAATTGACTTTCCAAATTCAGTGCTACATCTCCATCAATCTAATCCTCTTCGATCATCTCTTTGTTTTCAGGGCCTGGCCTTCACACATGAGGAACGTCAGTTGTTGGGCATTCACGGTCTTTTGCCCTATACGGTGAAAACCCTTGAGGATCAGGTGAAGCACTGCCGTATCTTGTTGGATCGCTTGCCTAACGATTTGGACAAGTATATGTACCTGATTGGCCTGTCGGAGCGCCACGAGCGTCTCTTCTACAATGTGCTCAGCTCAGATATTACGCACATGATGCCGCTGGTGTATACGCCCACGGTGGGCCTGGCCTGCCAGAAGTACAGCCTTGGGTTCATCAAGCCCAAGGGCTTGTTCATCACCATCAAGGACAAGGGACACATCTACGATGTGCTCAAGAACTGGCCAGAGACGGATGTGCGCGCCATCGTGGTGACCGACGGCGAACGCATCTTGGGCCTGGGCGATCTCGGCGTCAATGGCATGGGCATACCCGTGGGCAAGCTGTCGCTGTACACGGCTCTGGCTGGCATCAAGCCCAACCAGTGCCTGCCCATCACCCTGGACGTGGGCACCAACACAGAGTCCATACTGGAGGATCCGCTCTATGTGGGTCTGCGCCAGAAGCGCGCCACGGGTGATCTCTACAATGACTTCATCGATGAGTTTATGCGCGCCTGCGTGCGCCGCTTTGGCCAGAATTGTCTCATCCAGTTCGAGGACTTTGCCAATGCGAACGCCTTCCGTCTGCTGTCGCTGTATCGCGACAAGTACTGCACCTTCAATGATGACATTCAGGGCACTGCCTCTGTGGCCGTAGCGGGCTTGCTGGCCTCGCTGAAGATCAAGAAGACCAAGCTGAGGGATAATGTGCTGCTATTCCTGGGCGCTGGCGAGGCCGCGCTGGGCATTGCTCAACTGTGCGTCATGGCCATGAAGCAGGAGGGCCTCACCGAAGAGGAAGCCAAGACGCGCATCTGGATGGTCGATAGGTAGGTCAAATACTTTACGAACTCCTCATTGCAAATCCAAGTAACCTCCGTATCTTTCGTTTGCAGCCGCGGCGCTATTGTGCGCGATCGTCCAAAGGGCGGCCTCACTGAGCACAAGCTGCACTTCGCTCAGGTCAGCACGCCCATTGACACCTTGAAAGACGCTGTGGTCAAGGTGCGTCCGAATGTGCTGATTGGTGCCTCGGCTCAGGGCGGCGCCTTCAACCAGGAGATCCTCGAGAAAATGGCCGAGATCAATGAGACGCCCATCATATTTGCCCTCTCGAATCCCACCAGCAAGGCTGAGTGCACCGCCGAGGAGGCCTACACCCACACAGAAGGACGTTGCATCTTCGCCTCCGGCTCACCGTTTCCGCCAGTCACCTACAATGGCCGCAAATATTATCCGGGCCAGGGCAACAATTCGTACATCTTTCCGGGCGTGGCTCTAGGCGTTTTGTGCGCCGGCATGCTGACAATACCAGAGGATGTGTTCCTCATCGCTGCCCAGAGTCTCGCCAGCATGGTCAGCAAGGAAGACCTGGAGAAGGGCAGCCTGTATCCGCCACTCAACTCGATCATTCAATGCTCAATGAATATTGCCGAGCAGATCGTGACCTATGCATACAAGAGTGGCAAGGCCACCGTGCAGCCGGAGCCCCAGAACAAGCTGGCCTTCATCAAGGCCCAAATGTACGATCTCGACTATCCTCGTGCCTTGCCACCCACCTATCCCGTGTAAATAGAGACGGAGCATGCGGCCCCCTCAGCTACTCAACCCTCTCCTCTCGCCCTCAACGTCGCGACTCTTGGCAGAAACTCCATTCCATTTGCCTTCTATGAGGAGCCCAGCAACATCGGGTGTCGTTATTTATTTTACAGTTTCATGCACACACCTTTACAAACTTAAAATACTGAAGAAGAAGAAGAAGAAGAACAAGAAGAAGAAGGGGAAAAATAACAAGCTTCGTATGTCGCTTAATGGCCCATATTGATAACAAGATTTGTTTTAGATAATCATTTTAATGATGCAGTTGATATATGTATGTAAATGGGATATTACTATTCTAGATATCTATATGTGTATACAAATTCTATGTAAACGTGAACACAAACTATCTTAAGTACATAAGTCCAAAAAAAAAAATATATAAAAAAAAAACATAATAAAAAAATAAAATAACTAAAAACAATAGTTGATATATGTTTGTTAATTGAAAAGGAGATGGATTAGCAACCTCTTAAACATTAATGTTAAACTCAGATTTGTTTCGGACTTAACAATGTCTCAGCTTAATAAAATCGTATTGGTTTTAAGCTTTGAATCTAACAGATCTTAAAAAAGTGAATAAGATCCAGACATCTAATGCAGCATATATTATATAAACAAGAATTGAATCTTATATCCTTTTAGTAAATCTGGATTATAGTTGGATTAGAGATTATCTTATCTCTTATTCAAAGAATTATATAATATATAATATAAGAGCAGCTGTCAATTGAGGTAAATAATTAAGTACTTAATAATTTAAAATACATAAACCATTTATGATTGGCATCAAAGGATTAGATAAAGAGAACTTTAGAGACTTTTGGGGTATGCCGAATCGTATAATATCGATTTTTTTACATTAACTGCAACTCTATATATCTACTGTCGTGACTTCAGAAATGTGAAAAGTCTGTAAGCAAGTTGCATAATCTGAAATAAGAAATTACACAAATAAAAATGTTTCCATCAGAATCCAAGCTCAACTTACGTCCGTAAAGTGCATCATATTAACTTCCACCAAGCCATAGGCAGTTAATTTGCGGGTGCACTGAGAATATTTTATCCAGATGAGCATCACTTTACGATACTTCTTGCTGCCGTGATACCAGCTGTGATTATACAAAGCCTCATTCAGGCCCGCAGACTGGGAAATAATATATGTATACAATGAATAAAATAGTGTTATTTAGTTCAACTCACGGCCTCCTCGAGCTGTGAGCCACGCAGGCAACACTCAAAGGTGAAGGCCACCAGAGCCATGGTGGGGCCCAAGAACTTGGCAATCATCAGTTTGTCGCTGGCCTCGGACATCAAATACAAATGGAAACAGATGGAGGTAGCTCCGACCAGATCGCTCAGAAAGATCGCCAGCTTGAATAGATCATTAAACTTATCGCATAGCACATTGATCTCCTGATGGCGCCGTATCAAGCTGCTGATGTAAGCAAAGAACCTCTGCTCGTCCACTGGATTCTCACTGTCGTCGGCATTCAGCTGCTCGATCTGCCGGCGCAGGCCATTCAGATGCATTCGCAGCAGCGTCTGAAATGCAATGAACAGGGTGTCGAAGGTGGTGAAGTAGGTGACGCCGACAAGCATGGCATAGACGTCGTAGATCCACACGAATGGATAGAGCAAGTGGATCTGTCGAATATTATACGGTAGCCAGCCGCCAAGCAGCTGTTGGTCCAACAGGATGGGCGCATTTCGATCCTCATAGGCGAGTATATAGAAAATAATCGGTGCAATGCTAAAGCCTCCTAGAGCGACGTATGCAAAGAGACCTACGTAGCCTTTTCGCTTCTTGTGCTGCTCAAATATCTCCGCCACTTGGAGGTGCTGTTGTGTGGGCAAATCCCGTGGGAATTCCCGATCCATCACGTTGATAAAGTCGATAATTTCGTGTCGCTTCGTATACAACAGTATTCCACGGATGGCATAATATACCGAAATACTCAGGACGGGCAGATTTTGACTGGAAGGCACGCCTCGGCGCATTGACCAGAAAATATCAAATAAATTGACACCAAAGAACCAGATGTCCAATGAAAAGCCCGTAAAGAAAACCAATTCCGATCTGTTGACAATACGTCCCGCATCATTGCGATAAAATTTAAAGTGTAGTAAATGAAAGAATTGCTGAAACTTCTGAAATTCAAAGAATGACTCAATTTTAATGGGTTGAATTACGTTATCCATTTCTAGGAATATCTTGCACAATATCTTTCACAAAGTTTGTTCAAGCACTATAAGGCTGTACTATTCACAGCGTCTATATATACGGAAATCTAACACCAGCCCACAATTGGATAATAATTGCCAGTTGGTGGCAGCAATCAGAACATTTTTAATTTCGCATTCTAATTGTTGGTTGGAAGGTGATAGTGAATTGGAAAATTAGTGGGTGCAAAGAAATGATTATATCAATAAGAGTCTGCCCAGAGACACCCTGAATCCCAGCCGAGTAGCATTTCAGCACATATGCATACATAGAATATGTCACATACTCCTTTTATGAAACCCTAATTTTCTGTATATTTGACAAATATAATAAAATGTATTTATCCTGTAAAACTACATTTCAATAATTTACTCATTTTGTTTTGAAAATCTCAGTTTCAAAATTACCGGTTTTATTTCCCGTTTTTAATGTGTCGATAGGCTCCGAATTATTGCGTTAACGTTGCTCAGTTTCGCGCTTACGTTACTCAGCCGGCGTTTACGTTTGTTTTGGTTCTGCGCACATGGAAAATGCTATATGTCAGAGCGAGACATCAAATCAGCTCGTCTCGCAACTGCATCCCTGGTCTGCACATATGAATAACGTAAATATTGTTGAAAGCCAATGCAATAAAATCTCTAAATTGTTGTGCAAAATAACTACGCATATAATGGAAAGATTAACGGTAAGCTATGCTGCAAGCAATAACGAATTACAAATAAATATTTCCGCACATTTTACGCACAGGCATGTTTCGGACGCCGTCAATTGGCCAACGAGCTAAAGCAGAAACAGGTGAGTGCCGTGTCGAAAATAAATACATAGGTGCACATACATATACATATCAATGCTGACCACATGCAATACCCAACTAGGCCATAACAGATCAGCTACTGCAGCGCATACTCTATTCGAAAAGATTGCTAGTTGATCATGTGGAGGCTCTGGAGCAATGTATGCAAAGCCATCCCGAACAGGCAACCGGCCGGCAGTTGCTAACCACGCGGAGTGCTTGCATTTTGTTGGGCGGCACCGTTCTACAGCATCTGGTTACTCCGCGTGGCCTGCGATTGTCGCTGATGCCATCCATCCTCCTGACCACCACATTTGGCGCCCTATGCGTCGTCAAGAGCGTTTTTGTCTGCCGCAACAAAATCGTGGAGCGCAAACTCGAGGAGCTAGTGAAGACCATCGATGAGTTTGGCAATTGCATAAGGCGCAACATGACCTACTTTCAAGAGATTATCATTATGAAACAGGCCGAGCTGATTGAGTGAGTGCAAGCAACAGATAAAATAAATCATTACTGGTCTAACTGATTTTCCGCTCGTAGATCACGTCAAATTGAACGCGCCTGGGACTGCATTACGGCGGCTAAGGAGGTCACCGAAATCCTCTATGATGCGACACGCAAACTGGAGCTCGACTATCCCCTGCCCCCCAAATACGGAGCCTACTATGCGCCCATGGAAGAGCTGCGCGAATGCGAATACTTTAAGAACAATGTCACGGACTACAGTCCGAAGCACATAAAGGTGCCTACCGTAACTGAACAATTAGGCACCTATGTATATATTCAACTAATCTCCTATATTCCCTGCAGGACTTTCACAACATATTCGCCTATGTGCAGTCACAGTATTTGCTGCGTCTGGCGCTCACCATTATGACGCGACCGTCAATTTCGCAGCTGAGCGAGGACTTGGTGAAGATTGACAACCAGGTGCGACAGCTCGTGCAGGAGGAGGAGCAGCATTTCAAGAATCTATCGATTGCCATGCAGAACAAGAAACAATTGGAAATCGAGCAGCTGCACGCAGCCAAGGCTGAGCAACAGAAAAGCGGCCCCATTGCGGTGCTGCAGCACTCGTCCCTGAAGCTCAGCGCCTGCATGGTGGCTGTGGCCGGCGAGTGCCAGGCACTCGATGTCACCCTGCAGAAGCTGACCGCCGCCGAGGCGGCCAAGAAGAACAATGCAGAGCAGCTCGTGGCTGTGGCCAACAATATGCGTGGCATTGAGAATGCTCTGGCCGTGTGCTGCGATGATTTCCAGCGGCTGATGCTCGTCTATAACAAGTTTCTGAATAGCAAATTGGATCTGGGCGTCGATAACGCTGAGAAAAGTAAGTCGCCCGCCAAACAAGATGAATTCCCGGAGAGTATTTTACGCGTCGAGTACTCGCAGCATCCCAATGAGCCGCAAAAGTGCGATGACTTCTATGCCTACATGTACGACGAGCAGGAGGCGCGACAGTTCGAAGACGAACAGCCGGCGCCGTATCCGACACCCGAAAAGGAGTTGCTCAACTTCGAGAAGCGCATTACCAAGGGCAAGTTCAAGCCGGTGCTGAGGCAGCTCAAAGATCGTATTGATCCCATTCGCCGGGTGATGCTGGAGAAGGAGCGCGAAGTGCTCGCCGCGAAAGGTATCAATGTAGACGAGCTATTCGGCAAAGTGGAGCAACTGGAGCAGGAGCAACAAGCGCAACAGGACAATCGCCTAAAGGAGCCAACAAGTCCCAGTGACTCAGAATCTGATTCAGCGGATGAGCTATACGAAAAGCGCAGCAAACAAATCAAAGAGCGCGACAATTTTGCCGAAATGCGTCAGTTTCTTGCCCAGAAAGAAGCCGTCAATCTGTTCCAGCTGGACGGACAGATGCGTCAGCTGCTGGCCTCAAAGGCAGGCGACTCACTGCCGCCACGGCCGGCGCCTGCCCTGGAGGAGGAGCTGATCGAAAGCGAATGCTAGACCCCCATTAGTCGCATTATCTTAATAGTTTCGCAACCTATCTATAAACATTTCAAAGATAAGCAGCTGGCACAGCTGGCGACCACAGTTCGTCATCTATCGGCTTCTCTCTCTGACTGTTTTGCGCCTTTCACCGTTTTCTCGGATTCTTTTTTCGTGCTGTACAAAAAGTCAAAACCAAATAACAAAAATAACAATAAACAAATATAGACAGAATATTGTGGCATGTATATAGTGCTTGAATCTCATGAATTGAGAAGCTTAACAATTGTTCCCTTATGTAGCACACTACAGTGGTTGCTCGCTAAAAAGAATTGAGCTGATTCTTACGTTTGATATTGTTAAAGCATATTATAAGTTTAGAGAGTTTTGTTCAATGCAAATATTTTAGCTGAAAATTGTACCAAAAGTTGTTTATACAGCAGTGACTACTGTAGGTATCATATCAGAAATTAGTAATGTTATATTACATGCAATTCGAGATTTACATAGATAATAGTCTAGTTATGTATGACTCAGACTACAGTACTCACTCGATAGACGAATTAGGACACTTTGTCTATTTAAATTGTTATATAGTTAAAGAAATTTAATTTTACAGAATTTTACTCAGTGCAAATACACTTATACTAACAATTCTTTATACAGCAGTGACTACTGTAGATACGCATTGCTGATTCTATCTAATTTAAATAGGGATTTAAAGAGATAATTGTCAAAGACATATGTGAACAACTATGTATGTGTATCCTAGACTACAGTACTCACTCGATACTAAGAACCTATAGTGATTATATGTCAAAGTTACATTTTAATATATGTACTAAATGAAAGCCTTTAAGTTTAGCCCAGTTTGTTTAACAGAAGATTTGTCACTAGCCGTCCTTCAAGCACTAGTGACCACTGTATCAGTTCAAATATACATGATTCCTTGAAAATGTTTATAAAAATGCATTTTATTTCACAGTGATTAAAGGCTAACGAAACTTAAGTACAATACAAACATCGATGGCAACACTAGACACTAGGGATACGAAGGCAAATCTCCTGGAATATATGTATGTATGTATATATGCCATGTACATATGTATGTATGTATGTATGTATATCCCATATACTATATTCAATATATACAAGCAAATGCATGCACGCAAAGTCTTGTCTTGTGTGGTGGCTGAAACACTTTCGTGAACATCTTTGGCTCGGAGCACGTGCAGCAGGCGGGAGCAGGCCTCGTCTCAGGCATTGGGGGCGCCCGTTGAGCCAGCCGCGGAGGCGGCGGCGGAGGCGGCTGCATTGTTGAATTTCGTGGTCACCGAGACCGGCTGCAGCTGCGAGAAGGCAGAGAGATTGCTGCCCCGGACACTTGTGTAGCGAATGGGCTGGACGCCGTAGTCGTTGCCCTTGAGCCGGCGGCGCACACAGACCACGATGAAGCCGATGATGAGCCCGGCGACGACCACGACGCTGGCAATGATTACCGTGAGGATGATGTAGCGACGGCGCAGAAATCTGGGCGGATCATCCTCGACGGCGCGATACTTCTTGGGTATGACCATGTTGCAGATCTGCTGGGCCGTTAGATTGGTCAGCGGCAGGGCGGCCAGCAAGTAGGGCGTGTCGCAGCGGGCGACCGCCAGATTGGGCGCCTGCAGCACTTGAGGAGCGCCGGCCTGTTCGAGGGCCTGGAGCAGCTCACAGCTGCAGTACCAGGGATTGCCGGCAATGGCCAGGCTGCGCAGCCTGGGCCAGCTCGTCGTGTTGGTTGCGTTGAGAGTGAGCGTCGTCAGCGCGTTTTGCGAGATGTCCACCTGCGTCAGATTGCGGCTGGTCACCAAATCCGCCAGCTCCAGTCGCTCCAGCTTGGGATTGCGCGCGCAGTCCAGCTGCTCCAAGGCGGGCAGCTGCAGAGCACCGAGCTCAATAGTGCGCAGGATTGGCATTTCACTGATGTTCAGGCGACGCAGTGCATCCAAATGGCGGAAGCTCTGGGCACCGATCTTAACCAAGCGATTGCCCGCTAAACTGAGCTGCTGCAGGCTCTTGCCCAGCTGCTCCAGGCCGGCTGGCACCACAGAGAACTGATTGCCCGACAAGTCCAGCTGGTAGAGATTGCTCATCTTGGTGAAGAGATCGCCGGGCAGCGTCAGCAAGCCATTGTGCGACAGATCCAAGCGCTGCAGATTGGGAATGGAGGCCAACGATGCAGTTGTCGCCGCATCCAGCACACTGAGCCGATTGTGGGCCAGCGACAGTTTCCTCAGCTGCGGCGTGTGCTCGAAGAGCTTGCGATCCAGCCGCAAGATGCTGTTGTGGCTGAGATCCAAATCCTTCAGAGCAATCGGCTCGTACTTGGTGGCCTTGAAGGGACCCCGAAACAGATCCGGCTTGAGAGCATCGTCCTTGATCTCATTCCAGCTGAGATAGAGACCCTCCACATTGGGCACGTCCATGAAGAGCGGCACCTCCAGCTGCTGTATGCCGCAGTGCCGGCACGAGAACGTCAGCGTGGCATTCGTGGCCGGCAGCTGCTGCAGCACCCGAATGCGGTTGCCCGAGAACGAGGCGACAATCTCCATGTCCGCGTGCTGGCTGCCAAACTCCGGCGGCCAGCGGGCCAGAATGTGCTCGAAGTTCTTCATGGCGCAGTTGAGTGTCTGGTGCAGGCGATGATTCGTGTCCTGGGCGGACAAACAGGTGCACGTCTCGCAAATGTTAGCCACGGCCTGGTACGGCATGCTCTCCTGCTGGGCCAATGCGACACTCAGCAGCAGAGCCTCCGCACTGACGAGCTGCAAGCAATTATAATTGTGGATTAGAACTGTGTATATATGAAGATATTATATGATATATATGATATACTGTGTATATATCAAGATATATATTGTATACATATGATTAATTAGCAAGTTTATAAAGTAATTGATTAATGGAATCTACAAGCCATAAATTACAGACAGCACATATGTGTGTATATATATATATTTTTTTTTTAAATTCTTAAATAAATATGTATATTAAAAATTTTTTAAGGTATTATATTACTACTTAAAAGCCTTATGAAATACAAAATTTTATTATATTATTGCATTTACTTTTTTTTAATATTATATTAATATTAATATTATTATATTATTTTATTATTTTGTTAAAAAAAAAATGATTTATTGAAGCATTGTACATATAGATCACAAATTTGTTAGAGAGATAAGAGTTTTAAAAATAATATTAAAAACAAAAAACAAAAAACAAAAAAAATATATATATATAAATATATATATATACTTTATATATATATATATATATATATATATATATATATATATATATATATATATATATATATATATATATATATATATATATATATATATATATATATATATATATATATATATATATATATATATATATATATTTTTTTTAATATTATTTTTAAAACTCTTATCTCTCTAACAAATTTGTGATCTAAGATATATATATATATATATATATATATATATATATATATGTATATATCTTAGAAAATATTATATACTTCATACTAGACTTGCATTGGCTTTACGTATTGAAGGCTTTTTTCTATATGATTAATTTTAACTTCTATCTGTAGTCAATAAGATTATTGTGCACTTATCAAAATACCTAATAATACATACATATTTATATTCAATATACATATATACTAAATATTTACTATCTATATACATATATACTTTATAGTATATATTCACTTCAAATAGAATTCAATGATGTTTTTTTTTTCTATTCTATGTACCATAAAAAGGTTTCCCTAAGTAGAGAACTTATATTATGCACATATTTATACACATATATAATATACACATAATACATATATAATGTATCTGTACTGTATCAATGTATGTACATATTCTTAACTGAGTATTGTGGTCTTCATAACCGACCCCAACCACAAACAAAAAAACAACTTCAGATAAGATAAGGAAAACACTGAAATTTTAGATACTAATACATACTACGACTATATATACATATATACTATATGTTTGAATATTTGTACACTCACCAGCAGCAAAAATTTGTACTTCATGCTGTAGAAGTATGTACGTATGTAGCTGTATTTCTTGAAATTCGATTAACAATTTGCTCGTTTGTTGTTTTCTATTGATTAAATTACAATTAAAAGCACTTTTGGCTATTAATTACACTGTTGCCTTTGTTTTCTTTTATATATGTGTTCGTTCTGTTGAATTTGATTGCGCTGCGAAATAAACAGCTACCACGAGCACTGCTGGAAGTAGAATTGAAACTAAGGTAAACGATTCAAACCGCAGAACGCGCATCGAGGCATTATTTGTTTTGATTAGATATCAGCTGGGTGAGAGAGCAACAAAGACTTGCCGTTACACGCGCTCTCGCTCGCACAGGCGATCTCCCGCTCGCTCGCTCTCGCTATCCCAACTTTCGCTCTCGGCTAAGCCGCTGTTGGCGGCTGCATGCGCAAGTGTTTCGTACAGGGTGTCTGGGGAATGTTTTTGGTTCTGCTGCAAGGCCGTCTCGTAAGTTGTATGTTGATGTACCCAATGCCAGACGGCGACTGTCTGAAACAATAGACTGCGACGTGCTATTGTTATTGTTTTTCAATTTGTGCCACAGCGCGTCAATGATTTCGGCGGATAAGATAACGAAATTGTGTCGCATTCAGCAGCAAGAGCAACACACAGTTGACTCAGCTTGCTGACTCTCCGCTCGATTCATATACACATACATATGCATACATTCATAGAAAGAGAAGAATTCCAGTCAGAGGAAACATATTAAAGAAATGCCGACTCCAATTAGACTCGTAGAGGCCAATTGCAATGGCAACGAGCGTGTGTGTCACTACGTTCCATTGAACTTTGCGCCATCATCTAGATACACACACATACAGATGCATACATATGAATATGTATGTGCGTGTCTGTGTATGCATTGATACAGCGAGACAAATTGAGTCGTTCAAAGAACATGCGAATTGATGCTCAGCAACAACAACCAAGTGTCGGCAGCTGGTGTACACTGTACAACAAAAACAACAACAAAATAAGAAAAGCAAATAAATGTTTGGGTCGCACGCTGTGTGGCAATTGGTTGCATAAACAAAACAGAACCCGAGCTGACTCATCGATATTTGTATTCGCAGTAAATTTTAATTTTCTTTTTATTTTCTTAAGACTTTTTTTTTTTTTTTTTCTTTTTTTGTTACACGCTTAGAAACCGCAGACAACAACGTCGCACGCGTCGCCTTTCCCACTTGCAACACGAAACCCGTTTACAATTTGTTGTTATTGCACTTTTGCAGCTGCCCGCCGTGGCTCATCCTCGTTCTGGCTCTTAAATCAAACGAACAGCAACAGAAACTGAAAGCGAATCTAAAGCAGCAGCCGCAGCCGCAGCGGCAGCGGCAGCCTCGGCTCGACGATCGTTACCTGCGCTGCCTGTTGCTCAAATTCAACTGAAACTGGAAATCGTTCAGGCAGCAACAAAAGCAGCAGCAGCAGCAGCAGCAAACATTCTCTGTCCATGCCTTAAGCTGGATATCGATGGCCTTTCCCACAAGCTGAACGCGACTGTCCCCTTGGCAGCCCTCGCCCCCGTTTGTGCTCCACGAGCCACCCCAAAAACCGGTCGCTGCCCGAATTTTAGACTGTGGCACATTGTTTATGCCACTGCCGAAATGCGCCACTGCGCGGCTGCGCATTTCAATGCTTCAATATTAATGTGCAGCAGCTGTGCCTGTGTGCCTTAAATAATGGCTCCAACTGCAGGAAAAGCTTCGTCGTGCCGAGCTCGTTAAACGTTGATTTGCGTGCATTTCCGGTGCGGCAACTTTAAAGGTCAATGACAGACATAAAGACGAGATTTGTAATTAAGAACAAACATTTATACGAGCTACATATATACACACGATGTTAACTACACCCCTTATCTCATATGCATATAGTAATCAATCGCCGTGGAGAATGCCGCAAAACCCAGGCCGCCAATGATGCCTGCCTTGATGCCCGCTCGCAGACCAATCAAGCCGCCGGTAATGCCGCCTGCATAGGTGCCGTTACGCCAATCGGTGACACCACGTTGCTGATGAATAGAAATGCAGATATAAGAGTGAGCAATTCACACGTCGCCTCACTTACGCTTTCGATGGTGCACTCAACCACAGAGAAGACGGCGCCAATTAACGCGAAATTCTTGGCATATGAATGCGTTGTGGCGCGCATCTCACGGAACACCTCACGCGCCGTCTGTTTCTTTTCATTGGCGAACGGATCGGCCATATTTGGATTTACGGAGGCGCTGAACAAGCCCAAAGCAGCGCCCAGTCCATAGCCTGGCAAGGAAAATCAATAAAGATGAGCAACTCCCATCATAAATGCTCTCCCAGTTTCAACTCACCCATTACACAGGCCATAGCACTTTTGAAGGCACAGCTCTCCACGGCTGTTTCGATGAGCTTCTCCTCGTTTGTTTTGATTTTGACCGGCCCATTGCCTTTGGGTATTACTATATTCTCGCGATATCTGTTCAGATTGCCCACAAAATGCATGGCCATTCTGTCAAGCTCCGCAGTGTCTAAGACTCTGGGCTTGGGCGCCTCAGCGGACTTGGGATCATCCTTGGGTACCACTGACATGACTGTGTTTTATTAAACAATCTATTTTTTATACAGTATTTGGATGAAACTATGTAAATTTAAGACGCGTGTGGAAATAGTTAAAATTGTTATCACATCGCAAGCAGCAGCTGTTGCGTCAGAGTTGTCAGATACCATTAAAATATTTCGATAACAGCCCTATCGATTGTCGACAAATTAACGATTCGTTAAGTTAGCTTTGAATTTAAAAATTGGGCATAACTACGTTTTCCCTCTTTTAATTTGTACATTTAATTTATATATTTTTGGTTTTTTTTTTAATGAACTGGCATATACCTAAATATTACATTTTATTGCTATCACAAGTTGATTATACACATACATATACCAAATGGAGAAAACATACAGAAATAATTGTCAGAAATGTGTCAAAAGCTTCGCCTTAATTAAAGGCATAAATTAGCAGCAAAATGACACAGAAGCCAATTACAGCCCCTAAGATAAGCGAATCTCGTCGCTTTTTGATATTGATGCGCTGTATCAAACTGCAATATACAATTAAAAATTGAGTTAGGTATTTCGCAAATACAATTTCCTTTGTTATATTACCTTGATATTAGGGGAAAACGATTGGAAATGTCGTTGAGGCGAGTCTGCAGTCGCTTGAATGCCTGTCGCTGTGCATGCAGGTTATCGCGCGTCTCGATGGCGATGTTAATCTGATCATTGACCATGTTGCTGGCGCTACTCAAGTGCCCGCTCTCCTTCATATACATCTCCCGACGACTCAGGCCGGAGATCGACGGACTACCGCTAGTGGCCAGCCCTGAGCCACGCAAGAGTTCCTCTCGCTCGATGCGCATCGTGTGATTGGCACAGATCTTGTTGAACTCCTGTCTATAGCCCTGGAGTATTTCCCTGTGCCGCTGCAGAGTGTGCATTGCAGCGCTTCCAGTTGCGGGCAGCTCCGACATCGATTCATTCAGTGTTGATAACTGAAGGCATTAATTGGATCACTTGGATATAATTTGTAAAGTGTTTGTATCTTACTTTGTCGAGCATTTGCTCTATTTCAGCAGACAGTGAATCGAATACATGTTCGCCGAGCAGAGGTGATGTGTCAGCAGCGCTGCTATTGCTGCTGCTTATGCTGCTGCCAGCTCCGATTTTGCTGAATGCCACAAGTTTGAGGTCAATTTCATTTTCCAGGGTGCGCGCCTGCTTGCGTAGCACTTGGTGATTGTTTCAAAAAGCAGTATAAGCACATAAGCAGGTGAACAGTTTGGCACACATATTTACCATCGTAGCTAGAGCCAACCATTTGCATTTGATTAAGATATTATATTTACTTGCATGCACAACAAATACAATGAAATTCAACTACAGATACTAGGGCTGCAATAACCTGCTCATTTGGTATTTTTCTTTATCATATTAATTAAAGATAATCTGTAAAATTTTTAAGGCAGTACTAAGAACTTGGTTAAATTGATATTCTATTTCCGCATCAAAATATAAATAATATATGTATTTCAAAACAAAGAGACAGTATTTTTTAAGTTTCTCTTATGACAATCGATAATTGCTAATCGATTATTGCAGACATCATATGTGAAATAATTGAACGCGTTTTTGTTGCCGGCAAACATCGAAAGTATAAAACCATAATTTAATCAAATAAAAAAGAATGGCGCAAGCCCAATCAAATAATGACACCCGAGTGCCAGATGAAGAGAGTGATCTGTTACAAATCAAGCCGCTGTAAGTAGCCAGTAACTTTCTTAAATGAAGATTGATGTTAATCTTTCCCTCTTCCAGTGGAGCTGGCCAAGAAGTGGGACGCTCCTGCATCATGCTGGAGTTCAAGGGCAAGAAAATAATGTTGGACTGTGGCATACACCCGGGACTGTCTGGCATGGATGCCCTGCCCTATGTGGATTTGATAGAAGCTGATGAAATTGACTTGTTATTTATATCACAGTGCGTTTAAAAGTTTCAAATTTTAATTGCCTATTCAATATATTTTAATTTGACTTCTAGTTTCCATCTGGATCACTGTGGGGCTCTGCCATGGTTCCTTATGAAGACAAGCTTTCGCGGTCGCTGCTTTATGACACATGCCACCAAAGCCATTTATCGCTGGATGCTCTCAGATTATATTAAGATCAGCAACATATCCACCGAGCAGATGCTTTACACTGAAGCTGATCTGGAGGCATCCATGGAGAAAATCGAGACAATCAATTTTCACGAGGAACGAGATGTGATGGGTGTCCGCTTCTGCGCCTACAACGCTGGCCATGTTCTGGGCGCTGCAATGTTTATGATTGAGATCGCTGGCATTAAAATCCTTTATACGGGCGACTTTTCGCGCCAGGAGGATCGCCATTTGATGGCCGCCGAGGTGCCGCCCAAAAAGCCAGATGTGCTGATCACAGAGTCAACCTATGGCACACACATACACGAGAAGCGCGAAGATCGCGAGAGTCGCTTCACATCGCTGGTGCAGAAAATCGTAATGCAGGGCGGACGCTGCCTCATTCCGGTCTTCGCCTTGGGCCGTGCTCAGGAGTTGTTGCTGATATTGGATGAGTTCTGGTCCCAGAATCCGGATCTGCACGAAATACCCATCTACTATGCGTCCTCGCTGGCCAAGAAGTGCATGGCCGTCTATCAGACCTACATCAATGCCATGAATGATCGCATTCGGCGTCAGATCGCTGTGAACAATCCATTTGTCTTTCGTCATATTTCCAATTTGAAGGGCATTGATCACTTTGACGATATTGGACCATGCGTCATCATGGCGTCGCCGGGTATGATGCAGTCGGGCCTGTCGCGGGAGCTCTTCGAGAGCTGGTGCACAGATCCCAAGAATGGCGTCATCATTGCCGGCTATTGTGTGGAGGGCACTTTGGCCAAGACCATCTTATCCGAGCCCGAGGAGATCACAACCCTGTCTGGTCAGAAGCTACCGCTCAACATGTCCGTCGACTACATATCCTTCTCGGCGCATACAGACTACCAGCAGACTAGCGAATTTATTCGCATGCTGAGACCTAACCATGTGGTGCTCGTCCACGGGGAACAGAATGAGATGTCGCGCTTGAAGCTGGCGCTGCAGCGTGAATATGAAGCAGATGCCAGCACGGACATCAAGTTCTATAATCCCCGCAATACTCACGCTGTAGATCTCTATTTCCGCGGCGAAAAGACAGCTAAGGTGATGGGTCATCTGGCAGCTAAGAAGCCCGAGGTGGGCAGCAAGCTCTCCGGCGTGCTCGTAAAGCGCGATTTCAAGTACCATCTGTTAGCTCCCTCGGATCTGGGCAGTAAGTAGAATTAAGAAGTTATTCACCTGGATAGCTTTTACTGAATCTCCGCCCCTTCTCTTTCAGAGTACACCGACATGAGCATGTCGGTGGTCACCCAGCGTCAGTCGATACCCTGGACCAGTTCTCTGGCCACGCTTCAACTGCTGCTCGATCGCATTGGCGCTGGCTGTGTGGAGATCATTGAGCCGGATCGCAAGTTGCGCGTCTTCAACTGCGTCGAACTGATCGTGGAGCAAAAGATTATTATCATGGAGTGGCATGCCACCCATGTGAATGATGTCTATGCGGATGCCGTGCTGGCCTGCCTAATGCAATCCGAGCTGGGTGGCACCAACATCAAGGGTGCCACCAAGCAGACCAAATCGGAGGAATCCCGCTTTCGCGAGTGCCTCATCGAGACGCTGCAGGACACCTTCGGCGACAGCTGTGTGCCCAAGCTATTCAAAGGCGACTTGCTGCCGGTTACAGTCAGCGGCAAGCACGCCGAGATCAATCTGGAAACATTGGTAAAAACTAATTCACAGAGGAGAATAATTATAATATTTACAAATGCTAAATCTCTTCAATTACAGACTGTGCAATGCGTTGAGGATGAGGTGCTGCGGCAAATGCTGAATACCACCGTGCAGAAGCTGCACCAGACCTTGGTCTCTGTTCATTGACACAATTCCAAACCCAATGTGAATCCTCTTGATTAATCTTTATTATTAGTTTTCCATTCATATGTTGTACAATAAAAGTCGCAAACTATTTATTTATCGTGCGGTTCGGGTTTTGGCTATTTGCTCCTTGAGCACCAGAATGCTGGCGCGTTGCTCAGGCGGGAGCTGCGCAATCTGATCGTCAGATAACTGCAACACCTGCATAATGAGTGCGGCCTTCTCTTGGTCCGAGGCATCCGACGGCAACACGCCATGGGCACCCAATCGACTTTGCAGCTGTAACGCCGCCGATTGCTGCTGCTGCGTCACTGTCTGCTGTACCTGTGGAGGCGGCTGCTGCTGCTGTTGCACCGGACCTGGCGGCATGGCACCACGTAGACGAGGATCCATTGGACGTTGGCGTGGATCGCTTGGGTATGGAATGGGTGCGGATGGCGGTCCTTGCTGTTGTTGCGGCTGCATTTGGGCCCGAGTGCGTGGATCCATAAGTGGCGGCGGTACAGGATTGGGCATGGGGCCTGGCACTTGACGCATGTCCTGGTCCATATTACGACCCATCATACGTGGATCCATGTTAACCGGCCCACCGGGCACCATGCGCAAATCGATGTCATTCGAATGCATATTATTGAAGTTCGGGCCGGACACTGGCATGGGTTGCATCGGTCCAGGACCACCAACACTCCCTGGCTGTACGGGCGGCTGCTGCGGCGCTGGTTGCTGCTGTGGCGCTGATCCCATGGGCATGGGACCCGAATTAGCGTGTGGGTTGCCACCCAGAACGGGAGGCATTTGGTTAGCCTTGAAGAGCATACCCAATGCCTGTTGCGGATCAACGATGCGCATCACCACCATGGCCTGAAGCAGAGCATAGGCCAGCTGCGGATTCAGCATAAGCATCTGGCGTGCTTCCGAGGGATTGCTTACAATGCACAACTTCATTTGCTTCATCAGCTCGTACATCTGTTCCGGCGGCAGGGAGGCAACTGTTTTGGTAATCAATTCAGGTGCATCGTCTGGGTCACAGGGTTCGCCATAGGGATTCTCTACTTGTGGTCCCTGCAACAGCTGCTGCATCTCCATGCGTGATTTCTCTGTACACGCATTGTCCACTCGCAAAGTGCGCCCACCAATTTCGTAGCCATTGAGATTGCGCATGGCACTCAGAGCAGTTTCCTGGTCCTTGTACTCGCAGAAGCCAAATCCTTTGGGTTTGCCACTCTCGCGATCAAACACAAGTCTGTAATGGAAATATTATTTATAAGTAATTCTGATTTACAGATCACTGAGGCTTACTTAAGCGAAAGTACCGGACCGACTTCACTGAAAATTTCCTTTAGCTTCTCCTCGGTAGCTTCGTAGGGTATGTTGCCTACGAACACTGACCGCATGGACTTGTCCATAATACTCTGTTCTTGTGCTTTATCGGCCATTTTAATATTGTTTATTTGACGTTTGATAAATAATATTATTAATTGCTATTAATTGTTCTGAGTGCGAATGCCACAGTCGGCTAAAAAAAATTCCCAATGCTGCAGCCACACAGAGTTGCTCAGCACAGTGTAGTGTTGGCAAACATTGAAACGCTAAAATCATAAGTTTTACAGCACTCTAACGCCTGGTGTTGTAATTTTTCATTTGTCGCAAGGTGAAATCGAAATGACGGCTATTTAATAGTGCAAAGTGAATTTAAATCACTAAAAATATCACCAAGTTGTGGCTAATAAAGGCGTGCATCCGTTTAGCATAAATGCCCGAAGGAAAATCTATACCAAGTGCATGAAAAACGTGATTGAAAATTTACTTTGTGTGTAGCACACACACGCACACACACATGAAGATAAACGCAGCAATGGCCTCGCACTCACAGCATATATGTATATAAAAGCTCAGTTGTATATTGAAGAAGGAGCGCACAAAGCAGAAGACGAGAAGAAAGATTTCTGTGTCATTGAACGAGGCGAAGAGGCGACGACCAGACCAAGACCAAGGAGCTCCCAAACCACAACGCAGCAATTATATACACATACAAAATACATACATACACATATAATAACAGCTGCAGGTGCCCCATCAAGGATACTACGCTCTGTTCCGTACCCCCGCATGTTTATTGGAGAAATCTTGCCCTTGCCTTCAACAGGCACACACACGCACAGACGACGATCGATATTGACGCCGCCTGTATATGTATAAAAAGTTTTTATTGAACACATATCCCATACAAATGCAATTACAATTCATTTACAATTAGTGCTCATAAAACATTGTTGTCAATGTGTGTGTGTGTGGACTTCTCTCCTTGAATGAATTCAAAAGAGAGCAGAGAAAATTAAAGAAACACAAAGCGGAAATACTCTGAAATTGTGTCTACCTTGTTGTGCATGTGTGTGTGTGCGTGTGTGTGTATGGGCAAGTATAGCAAACGGTAGTGCTTTGTGCGTATGTGGAAAATCAACGCATCAGAATACGAAACGCAATCAGAGCTCGGCATAGCCCGCAGTTAGCTGTCCTGAGCAAGATCATACTAACACACACACCGCTGCAGCAGTAGCAGTACAAGCGAGAAGGTAGGTAAAGAAGGTGGCAATTGCACTCTTCACATGAGTTCTTTTAGTTTTGTAATGTAAATGTATGTACTCATTGGAGAGGAGGTATCGATGTTTGTATGTATGTATGTACGTGTATGTGCTACTCACGCACTTTTGATTTTTGTGCGACTTGTTCATCGCTTTGCATTGTAAGCTTCGCTCGAAGGAAAAATCAATAGCAACAGACGTAGACATTGCTGCTGTTTTTATTTTTGTGCAGCCCCAGCACAACCCTTATACGTGTAGTGCCCATATACGACCAATACATACAACAAAAATATTTAGATAAAATAAAACAAACAAAAAATTACCCATTGTGGATGTACACGAAAAAAAAAAACTACGCAAAAAGTTGACCATTTCCAGCGGCATTGCCAGTGCTTAACAACAACAACAACAGAGCAGCGCTAGAGCACAGATGAGCGACGATGTACTCGAGTATACACACACTCGTAATCATAAGTGTGTGTATGTGTGTGTGTGTGTACTAATAGTGCGATTGAGTACTTGTGAAGAATATCGATATTCTTAGTGGGCATTTAGATCATAGTGGGTAATTACGGTACATTTAAACCAATATCCCATAGTTACTGTTAACTTGAAAGCATTGCTTAGCTAGTCTTGATTGATAAGTAGATTAAGCACAAAGAAAAGTGCTTTGCAAAGCATGATAGATAATTGGAGAATCATTTCTGCTGTTTGTGCTGAGCAGCTGTTTTCTCTCGCAGCTGGAATTCTTGCATAAAAGAAGGGCTTCGAGATACAAAATAAACTTCCTTTCTATTGCTGTTAAGGTGCGACAACGCATTGGAATGCAAATGTTTACACATATCGAGTTATAACAATAATATTGGTAACGAAAATGCCCATCGCATGCAGCAAATATTTCTGATGCCATTTGAAACGCTTGAAAACTAAAGAACTTGATCATATTAATGAAGTTAGTTATTTGTATATAAAAGTAAAGTAAGTTTTGCATGCCTTATTTGCGCAAATTATTGATCTAAATCGGTCGCATAAATCATTTGAAAATCACAGTCACTGAAGTTTAGTGTGTGTTGTATTGAAAAGTCACAGTATTCGCTGATTCATTGCATTTATTGCTCATGCCCAGCAAATAACTCGTCATTATCGCGATGTTGCCGTGTGCTCATCGTCCTCACAAGTTGAATGCACAGAAAAAGCTGTTCCAAAAGTTGCTGTTGTTGTTGTTGTTGTTGTTGCTGCTGCTGCTGTTGGCACAACTGGGCATTCCATTCCATTCCATTTGCACTCGGTGCTCTTCTTCCTCCATAGCAAGCAGTTCACAGCCGGACGAAGCTTTAACCGATGCTGTTGTTGTCTCCGTTTCCCGTTCCCGTTGCACACACACACACACACTCGCTCATCATATATGTAGCTGCATAATAGGCACTACAATACATACGCATAGTTATGTTTATTTGTTGTTTTTGATTTCGGTTCACGATTCACGTCCTTTGCTTAGTCGCCGCCGCCTCACTTGGTGTTTGTGAGAGAGGCAATACACTTAAATTTCCCCTTAGCCAGAGCTTTAGCTGTGAGTAAATAAATAATGCACGTTTTCGCAGATTATGTGGCAACGATCCGGGGTTTGCATTCTTCGCTTTTGCCATATCAGTTGGATATCAGTGTCAGCTTACGGCAATTATTATCGAGCTTCGCATAAATATACATATGCATCGTATATGTACACACGTCAACATCACGTACAATTTGTTTATTTTTATTTTTATTCTCTTCACTTGCAGCGCCGCTCAAGGATTGAGCAAAATGGCCGCCACACGAGCAACTGCACCGAAAGTCACAGTTTTATGACTCTAAATTGATATTGAGCGCGACAGAGAACGAGAGAGAGGGAGAGGAAGCGTCAGAGGACGAGTGCAGCAGCTGCAACCATACGAGCTTGATTAACCAGCGTTAGCAGCCCAATCATCATCATGGTGGACAGTGTGCAGTGCCCCGTGTGCACCTTGTACCTGCACGCGGGCATGAATCTCTCCGATCATCTGGAGACACATCCCAAGGAACAGGTCATCAAGGCGCTGGTGCAAATGACCATTGTGAACAACAATGGCATGGGCAGCGCCCTGGCAGCAGCTTTGCTCTCAGGCGATGGCGCCACGAGCTCCACCTCATTGTCAGCCACGAATGCGGTTGATGTCAAACCAGTTGTACCAGCATCTTCACCAACACCACCACCACCTCCACCAGCACCACCAGCAACAGCTGCAGCTGCAGCGGCAGCAACTAAATCAACAACAGCCAAGGCTGCGTTGCCCAGCAGCAGCAGCAGCAGCAACAGCATCAGCAATAGCAGCTGCGGCAACAACAACAACAAATTGAGCAATCCACCGATAAAGGCAGTAAAAAACGCGCCACCCACGACTGAGGCGCCAGCCAACGCATCAAACACACCCACCACAAGCAGCGTGACCGCCATCTATTCCGACTATCGCTATGAACAGCAACCCCAGCAGACGCCAACGGCACCGACTGCGGTGCACGGCTTTGCACGTGGTGCCACCACGCTGGTCATACCACAGGCGCCACACCAGCAACAACCGCCGCAACAACAGCCGCAGCAACAGCATCAGTATCTAGCCTCGCACCAGCAGGCTGCCCACTTTGCCCACCTTCAGCAACAACAGCAACAGCAGCAGCAGCAGCCGGCTCTGAAGTATACCTATGCAGCAGCGCTGCCACCGCCGCCACCTCTGCAGGTGAGTGTCTCAATAGCTTTCCACACGCCTTGTGTATCAATTAAGAATGTTTGTTCTCTCTTGCAGCTCTTTGCGCAGCAGGCGACAGCAACACAATCACATCAGAAGCCACCGCCCGCCTATGGCGCCGCCATCAGTCAAATTCGATCTCAGCACAACCAAAACAAACAACAACAACAGCAGCAGCAGCAGCAGCAGCAACATCAACACCAGCAGCAGCAGCAACAACAGCAGCAGCAGCAGCACCCACAACAGCAACACATAACCTTGCAACATAACATTAACCTTGCACCACCGAGTGGCAAGCATAGTAAACTCCACACGGATATCTTCCTGAATCCACCGCCACCGCCACCGCCACAGCTCACGATTCCGTCAGCATTGTCGACTGCCTCATTAAGACTGCAATATCCGCCACAGCATCAACAGTCTCTTGCAGCAGCCAGCAGCAGCAGCAGTAGCAGCGGCGGCGGCGGCGGCAGCAGCAGCAGCAGCAGCAGCAATTATGCCGTTGCTAGCTGCACAGCTGCCAGCTCCTCCTCTGCCTTGATGTCCTCCATTTCCGTTGGGCGCGCTAGCAGCAGTCGCCAGGCAACCAATTCGCCATTTGGTGCGCTGCTGAATGCTGCGGCGCAAGCTGCCTGCGCCTCTCCCGCCTCGTCCAGTGCGTCCGTGCTGCGTTACGCCGAGTCGCCAGTGGCTCACTACTTGGAGCGGGAGAACGGCGACTTCATTGTCCAAGAGACTCCCAAGCACATCGTAGAGTGCGTGGAGAAGGAGGACGGTGAATTCTCGGTGATTGAGCGCATCTATCAGTCGCCGCCCAGCGTCCTGCACATACACGACGATGACGAAGACGACGAAGAGGAAGACGAGGAGGAGGATGACAAGGGGTAAGCCTTGATAGTGACTTTTAATATGCTTAACTCAGTCAATATTCTTGCCCTTATTTAAACATGAAATTCCTCTTTTTAGCTGGGCCAACAGCGATGCTGAGGACCACCTGAAGATGGAGGATCATGTGGAGGATGGCGACGATGAGCACGAGGATAGCCGTAGTAGAGCTTCACACAAGACGACAACGAAAAAGTCACGCAAAGCAAAGGCAAATGGGCGGAAGCACAAAAGGGCCAACAAACATCAGCCGGAGGATGAGGATGACTTCATGAGCATAGGCAGCAGCTGTGCCGAGAGCGAGCACCAGCTGGAGCAGCAACAGCAGCAGGCTCAGCAATCGCATGTCCCACCGGCTGCGTCGCCCGCACCTGGTCCACTATCCACGGCGCCTTCGACGAGCAGTGGAGCAGCCGCTGCCGCGTCCTGCAGCACCAACTCGAACAAGTCGAAAAAGAATCGTGTGACCGTGCTCAGCGATGTGCCGCTCAACATGAACGAGTATCTGGATCTTGTGGGCAACATTGTGGCTTCCAGTCGAATTAGTGCCACGCGCCCATTTGCCGCTGTGGCGCCCATACCCTTGGTCAAGGT
Source organism: Drosophila navojoa (assembly GCF_054131105.1). Taxonomy (NCBI): domain Eukaryota; kingdom Metazoa; phylum Arthropoda; class Insecta; order Diptera; family Drosophilidae; genus Drosophila; species Drosophila navojoa. Next base: position 4,476,856 of record NC_142890.1, on the reverse strand, counting down.
GGAGAAGGAGGAGCCCATGGATGACTACGATACCGTCAGAGATGAGATGCAGGTCATGGAGCAGAAGCATAGCCTGGAGCATGCCACTGGCAGCAGCAGCAGCAACAGTGGCCACGGCACCACCAGCGTCATCCGAATGGCCAGCACCAGCAGCGCCGCTGCTAGCGCAAATGTGGCCACCGACGATCTCACGCAGCCGCCGCCCATGAAGGTGGAGGTGGAGCCGACGGTGCTGCTGCCGCAACGCTTTTCGGCGCCAGCGCAGCATCGCGGGCCCAAGAAGTTAGTCATCAAGCCAAAGGCCACAGGGACGGCGTCGACGTCGGCAACGACCAATAAGACTGATAACAGCGCTGCCAGCAGCAGCAGCAGTAGCGGCAGCGGCAGTGGCGCCAGCAGCAGCAACAGCGCCGAACCACTCAGCATATCATCGAAGGCATCCGCAGAGCCGTTGCAGATCAAGAGCGAGGCTGGGGAGCATGTCTCCGGCAGTGGCAGCATATTGGAAAAGCATTTGACCAACAGCTACGCCGCCCAGCAGGCGCGGAAGCACTCGGCAGTCAACGACGACGATGCGCGCGTGCTGCTCGAGTTTGCCAACTCGAAGCAGCAGCCGCCGGCGGGCAACAGCAACCAGACCACGTTTGTGGTGAACGCGGCCAGCTTCGCCTCGGCGGGCTCCGTCTTTGCCAGCGGCAGCAGCGGTGTGCCCAAGCCACCAGCTAAGCCGGGCGACGAGTACATTCTGCCAGATAACAATCTAGAGGTGGATGAAATCGTGATATCCTCCTCGTCTTCCTATGCCTCCGACTCGCAGCACGCGCAGCTGCAGCAGCAGCAGCAGTCGCATCAATCGCAGCAGCAGCCGGCAGCGCAGCAAGCCGTACAGCAATCGCAGCAGCCGTCCTCCTTTACAGATTTCAATTTCCTGTACCATCAGCATGGAACCCCAACTGCAGCAGCAGCAGCAGCAGCAACAACGACGGCAACAGCAGCATCCACTGCCTCAACCTTTGCACCATTCGGCATGCAACAGCAGCAGCAGCAGGTGCTGCAGCATCCGCAACACGGCTCGAGCGAGGCCACCAATGCGGCCACACTAGCCTCTTCCTCCAGCAACTCCTCAGTCCTGGATCAGGATTGCTCCATGAATGCCACGTTTCGCGTGGGCAAACAGCAATCCACAATGGCCTCGTGGTATCAGCCACAGCCACAGTCGCAGTCGCAGTCGCAGCCACAGCCACAGCCCAGCACTTCAGCACACAGCTCCAATGTGGAGCAGTCTAGCAATTTCATTGCCGCACTTGCGGCTGTGGAGTGCTGCAGCGTGGCAGCCGTGGACAGCGATGTGAGCGAGGCCAAGTACTTGGATCTGGATGCCTGCAAGCGGGAGCAGTTAAGCAATAGCAGCAGCCACTTGCCCTCGGCCTCTGCGTCCACCACATCCTCCTCCTTCGCGGCCGCCGCCACCGAGAGCAGCTTGGTGGGTGGCCTGGGTCTGAACATACGCACCGATGAGAAAATGCCCGCCAAGGGTGAAATCTCCGAGCAGGAGAGCAACTGTGACATTGAGAACTCGTGGAGTCAATCGGTAACCCATATATTAATATTGTATTAAATCACAATTATATATCGTTTATCTATATAAACATATATATAGATACACATCTTATCATCAATCCAAATATGTATTGAATTTATAAAGTTTATCAACTGTCACTCATTTCAGATGTACGGCGACTTGTCACAGCGTTACTTTAGGAATCAGTTTGCGGATGGCTACAATCAGCAGCTGGCCGATTGGCGCCAAGATTACTATCCGGCGCAGGATCTCAGTGGCCAGCAGCAGCCGGAGCGTGAGCAAAAGCGGTTAGTATTTGTCTATTCCTGAGCATATGCTTATATATTTCAAATATCGCTCTTGCCCGCATTCCAGTTTTGATTTCAACGCTGTTGCTGCGGAGTATACGCATACGGCGGGACAGCTGGATGCCTCCCCGGGCTCGACTAGAAACAATCATTTGCTGGATGCACAGCCCACCACTTCCTCGTCGTCGTCGGCATTGCTGGCTGGTCCACCAATAGCCTCGACATCGCGTGCTGCTGCCGAAGCGGAGGCTGTGGCCGCAGCCCTGGCGCAGCGGAAGCCGCCGCGTCGCAAGATCTACAAATGCCCGCACTGTGTGGCCATCTTCGAGAAGCTGAAGGAGCGCAATGCGCACATGATTGGCGAGCACAACTATGTGCGCCAGAATCGACGCCTCATCTGCACGCAGGCTTTGGTCAATAGCAGCTTGGCGGGACCGCAGGAGCAGCAGGCGCAGGGGCAACAGCACCAATTGCTGCAGGCAGCGGGGCACAGCAATGCCGACATTATGCATGAGGATTCCAAGGATGGCATTGTAAAGATTAAGCAGGAGCACTGCCACGATAAGCAGGATGCCTCCGAGCAACTGCTGGGCCATTCCGAGCTGCCCGACGTTAAGGACTCCGGCCTGCTCAATGGCAGCGATGAGAACGGTCGAGATCCAGACATGAAACCGCCTGCGGGCGTCACAGAATTGGACGAGAAGCCGACCATACCGCCGCTGGCCATGACCACGCCAGCGGCCAAGCTGGCTGCTCTGTATCGCATGCTCATTGCGTACAACGAGTCCAAGCTGGGCCAAGAGCGCAACAATCTCAGCGAGCTGGAGCAAAAGGCCATGGAGAAATCCATATTCCTATGCTACGTGTGCCGCACCGACTTCCCCTCTGTCAAGCTGTACGATGCTCATCTGACTGAGCATCCGGCCGAGTGTTTCACCTGTGGCAAGAAATTCTATCGCTGGAAAAACTTCTCGCTGCATCTGAAGCGTCACTTGGGCTGGAAGGAGTTTGGCTGCTACATCTGCGATAAGAAGTTCGTGGTGCGCAGCGCTCTGGTGGAGCACATGCGCATGCACACGGGCCAGACACCGCTCAAGTGCAAGATTTGCGGTAAGTAGTGGAATAGCAGCCACAGGCAAGCAAAGTAATCCCTCTCTGTATTTGCAGGCAAAAAGTTCAAGCGGTACTCGAACCTAACACAACATCGCAAGCGTCACACCAAGATCCTGGTGCGCAAGAAGGAGTATGTGTGCCACTGCGGCGAGGTGTTGCCGTCTAAGGCGCGCTTCCTGTGGCACAAGGAGACGCACGACTTGAAGCCCAAGTGCTGTCCCTATTGCTGCGATCGTTTTGTGCACGCCAATTCGCTGCGCCGGCACATTCGACTGGCCCATTCGGATAAGTTTGATTACGCTGAGCCCATGGAGTGTCCCATGTGCAAGCAGATCTTTGCCAAGACCTCGATCAAGGCGCATATGGCGACGCACTCAACAGACCCGCAATACGATTGCGCCATTTGCAACAAGAGCTTCTCCACCAAATGGAATCTCAAGATACATTCGTGGGTGCATGCGAATCGCACAGCCAAGCCGTTCAAGTGCGAGTACTGCCCGAAGGCATTCGTGCGCGAGCTGGACTTTAAGAATCACATGAACGCCCACAAGCAGATCAAGCCGTACACGTGCGAGTACTGCGGCTGCAAGTTCATACGCAAGTACAACTATATGCGGCATCGGCGGGAGCATCACGGCAACAAGAAGTTCACCTGCGACCAGTGCGACAAGTCTTTCCATCGGCATTATTATCTGATTGAGCATCGGCGCATCCACACGGGCGAGCGTCCGTTCCACTGCACCATCTGTGGCAAGAGTTCGACGACAAAGACCAATCACAATAAGCATCTGAAGATACATCATTCACGGGATCCATTCACCGTGGAGGTTTAAATGAAATATACTAACCAACCAACTAATTGACTACTCTAAACTAAAGTTTAATTCATTAATTAGATAGCTATTCATGGCTCTTCTTTGTGTGTATGTGTATGAGTGTATGAGTGTGGGAGTGTGTGGGTGTCTTGTGTGTCTGTGTCTATGGTTAATTACAAATAACAACAAAAACAAACTAGTATTACCTATTGAACTATATACATATATAAACATACACATAAATGCATCTATATCTACATATATATGTACGTGTGGTTTACATATGCGAATGAATGCCAATTCTTGAAAACAAAACATGAAATCAATTTATCATATTATAATAACATTTTACTAATCGTACATTTGAATGTGGTTTAAGAAACTTAGCTAAATGTGAATGTGTTAACCCCTTTCGCTCCACTTTTCGCTTCCTAGACAACACTTCAACTGTCCACCCACTCACACTCACACACACCCACATAGACACTCATCTACACCTAAAAACAAGAGCTAGTTTTAAACACAATTATTTCAAAATGAAATCGCTTTAATTTTTGTTCGATTGTAATCATATTTACAATTAGTGAAATGACATGCCTAGTTCAGTGCAATATTCATTATTATTATCATTTATTTTTACGCCGTAGTCTTAAAGCATCTCAACTTTAGTTTGATAACATTTCTTTGTAATCATTTGTATTTACTTATCTCTATGTAGATACACACATATATATATATATTTTTTTTAATGTCTAATGCGTTTGTAAATGGCAACACAAATCTAGTTAATTTAAGTTAGTTGCAATTGGTTTAACTATATAACGACATATATACATCTATGTATGGATCGTTATACTTTTGAGTTTTCCAAACTTGAGCACATTCTAAGCCACAAAAACACAAATGCACACACCAATACCAACACCTACACCTACATACATATAATATAGGACATTATACAAAATTGCAAGCGACCCGTTTAGAAATTGTTATATAATTTACGTATTTTTTAAACTGAAGAGACAAACTGTCTACCAGCGATCGAAAGTAAACGAACACAACTGTCATATTGAATGAATAAATCTAAAAGTAAATACCATCTCGATGTTTGTAGAATATACAGTACCGAGCAAAAATGAGTGAATGTTTCACAACTTTGACTTTCATCACGCATAAAAATTAAACCATACAAGCAAATCAAGATTTTTTTTTTTTGGTTGTTTATTAGTTTGTTCTTAACACATAACAAAAACTGCAAGGCTGAATATGCCAAATTCAAAGAGTTAGAAATCAAAAACCAAAAAAATCCACATAAACTCAATTTTGCACGTTTAAAAAAAAATTAATTAACTAACAAATTTTAATATTTTGTCCAAAAAACCTTATTGGCAATAACTTTGTTGATTCTGTTCGGCATGCTCTTAACCAAACTGTAAATAATTTCGCTTGGAATTCGCCTCCACTCCGCTTCTACGCGCTCCCATAAGTTGTCTATGCTCGTTGGGGCTGCATCATACTGCCCTAGCCAACTTTTCACTATTGACCACAGAGTTTCAATAGGATTGAGGTCGGGACTCTGTGCTGGCCAATTCATTAGGCTAAAATTTTGGTTTCCAATCCATTCCTTCACGATTTTGGCTGTATGTTTTGGATCCCCATCTTGTTGAAAAACCATTTCATCTTCGGGATAAGCACATTTATCAATAAAATTGGGAAGATGGGTTTGAAGGATATTCATGTAATCTTCTTTGTGCATTATGCCTTCTACTCTATGTAGAGGACCAACGTTCCACCAAGTAAAGCATCCCCAAACCATAATGCTGCCGCCGCCATGTTTGACCGTTTGCTTCACATGGTGTGGTTGAATGCGTTCCCCAGGTCTGCGCCAGCAATATGGCTTTCCATCTGATTGGAAACGGTTAAATTTTGATTCATCCGACCAAATAACTCGTTTCCAATCATCAATGCTCCTGTTTTTGTGATCCCATGCAAATTTCAAACGCGCCTTCACATTCTTTTCTGACAATGCAGATTTGTTTTTCTTAACGAATGAGACATAACCGATGCCACGAAGTGCTCTTCTAGCAGTCCATTCGCTAACATTTTTATTAATTGCTAGAGAAGCACCCTTTGGTGTTAGCAGCTTGTTCTTCCTCATTTCCGACATCATTATACGAGCATCAGAGTCCGACAACAGTTTTTTGCGACCTTTGACTTGAGTTTTCGGAGTCAAATTTCGTCTCTTTTGAGCTGCGATCACTGCGGAAACCAAAATTTTAGCCTAATGAATTGGCCAGCACAGAGTCCCGACCTCAATCCTATTGAAAATCTGTGGTCAATAGTGAAAAGATGGCTAGGGCAGTGTGATGCAGCCCCAACGAGCATAGACAACTTATGGGAGCGCGGAGAGGCGGAGTGGAGGCGAATTCCAAGCGAAAAGATTCACAGTAGGGTTGAGAGCATGCCGAACAGAATCAACAAAGTTATTGCTAATAAGGGTTTTTGGACAAAATATTAAAATTTGTTAGTTAATTAATTTTTTTTTAAACGTGCAAAATTGAGTTTATGTGGATTTTTTTGGTTTTTGATTTCTAACTCTTTGAATTTGGCATATTCAGCCTTGCAGTTTTTGTTATGTGTTAAGAACAAACTAATAAACAACCAAAAAAAAAAAAATCTTGATTTGCTTGTATGGTTTAATTTTTATGCGTGATGAAAGTCAAAGTTGTGAAACATTCACTCATTTTTGCTCGGTACTGTATATATTTATATATACATCAACATATATAAATATATATAATACATATAAATATATATTTAATTTGTAGTAGTTGCAACTTCTCTAGGCTTATTTTTAATAATTGTTTGCGATGGTTTCGATTATGGAGCGATTAGTTAAAATTTCTAGTTTGTAAGCAAACACACACAACAACATAAGCATTATGAGAATTAATTAAATAATACATTACCTTATAATATGGAAAAAAAAAACCAACAAAACCACTTTCAAATATTTACAACTTACATACAGATTTCAACAAAAATCAATGAAAGCAAAAAAATAAAAAATTAAAACCATTTTGTGGAAGAAATAAATGCAATTTATGGATAAATATAAATACAAATTGTATACGTTGGGTTGGGTGCGTAGTGCATATGTAGTGCAACCATAGACTCTTTGAAAATAAGAAAAAACATTCGGTAATAGAAGAAAGATTAAACAATTGGAAAAATTAAATTTCACTTCTCTCCGATAGTGAATAAGTTTATTGAAGAACGAAAAATATTTCAAGAAATCAAGAATACATAGTGTAAGATCCTGCAAATAATAAGTACATACATATTCAGTTATGTAATTACGTCAGAACTTCTAAATATAAGTTTAACTTAAGAAAAGTGGGGAGTTTGCCTCTTTGGCTCCTTCAATTCACGATTTTGAAATCTTTTTTTTTTTTTTTTTTAATATTTGAAAACTATTTTAATAGTAACATCCGACTGTCGATTAAGGGCTTGTATAGCAGCTCAGTAGTGGATTTTTTCTCAAATATTTCGACCTCGAGTAGTTTGTAACTCTTCTTAGTAAAATCGCTGGACGAGTCCGGCTCGGATTCTCCATAGTCGTCGCTCTCGTTGTGGTAATTGTGCGGATAGTGAACGCGTGCGTATACTGTGGGGTATTTGCATAGGCACGCTTGGAGTGCTTGGCGCACAGATGTGTCCGCAAATTTTCTGTTTAGCTTGATGCCGTAGAGATTGACGCGGAACGAACGCTGGGGGAACATAAAGAGCTGCTTGGGCATCACCTTTAAGTCGATAAAGCGCACCGTTCCGGTGTCATGAAAGTCCATATAGTAGACAGTCGCCTGACTGGAAGCATAAAACACTTCCTTGATAACTGCGCGATACCATTGACCGTCCAGACTGTAGCGGGCCAGGCACAAGGATTCCATCTCCACAGGATTGAGCTGTGCAGCATCGCGGATCAAGGCGCTAGTCTCCTGGGCCAGCACAATCTCCTGCTTGGCAAACTCAGTTAGTTCTGGTGTTATTTGCAACTCTGTGGCGGACACCACTTTGTCGATGCTGCACGGAAAATGCTTGACGCCAGTGGGCAGACATTGGGGCTTGAAACAACCCATGCTCTCGTGATATGAACGCTCCGTAGATGTGTCCATTGGAGAGAATTGTGCGCTTTTCATCCTTTCCTGCTAAAAGAGAAAGCCCTGACTAACCATGAACTTCATGAACTTCATTCGAACATACCTTATATCGCAGCTGAATGCGTCGGCGCAGTTGATCCACAGCGGATATGTTATGCGGTGGCATAAAGCTGGCCTGCTCCTGTTCGGCACTGACCGTTTTCTCATCATTCTTATTTGAATTATCTTCGACAATCTCCTCGATGACGTAATCATCCGAAAAGGCCTCAGCGGAATCGTTTTTTTCCGAATTATCTTGATCGCTCTCTGCTCCCTCCAAATTGGCACTCCTATCAAGCTGGTCCAGCTTGGCTGCCTCCTTGCAATCGAAGTCCTTTTCGCAGTCAGTTGGAATCATCTCTTTGCTGTCCATCATTAACTTTTTCTTAGCGGGCGGCGGCTGAACAGTTGTATTCACCTGATCAAGTGCCAGAAGTGGCTGGACGTCGCCCAACTGGAGAAGCTCATCGAACACCTTGAAGCTCTTCAGTGCCTTAGCGCGTTGATGTTTCAGTTCCTCATCTGCGTGGGATGCAGCACGTATCGCCATTTCGTTGTTTAACATCATGGTCGCTATGTCCATGCCGCCCACCTTGATTTGACACTGCGGTATACCACCAACTCCTTGGGCCTCCATAATACGTACGCTGCTGAGCTTCATGACCACAGTCTGATGCACAGCGTCCATGGTCTTGATGGTGTACTTCTTCTGCTTGGGCTTTACGCCGTGGATGGCTATGCGCCAGCACATGGCATTTAGCTGCGGGAATGGGGCATAGGGCAGCATATCAGCTGGCGATACGTTCTCCTCGTTCCCGTAGTCCACATAGTACACCTTGTGCTCACCTTGAGCGCTCAACTGGCTCTGGACAATGCCGCGATAGAAGAGATTATCCAAGTGATAGATGGCTACGACGGGCTGACCAACCACATAGTTGCACGGCTTGCGCTGTCGCTCCAGCAGGGGCTTGAAGTGATTGCCGAGCAAATTGCGCATATAATGGATGAAGGGCTCATCGCTGGCCAGGCTCAGGTAAATCTCGCACTGATGATTCACATATGTGGGCAGTGCAGTGAACAAAGTTTTGTTGCATTCACGCGGCTGCAGCCAGGCCGATGGCGCCTCGTCCCACCCGGTAGTGGTTGTCTTTGTATTGAAATCGTTGAGCAGCTCCAGCGGCGGCATGCCGTAGCTGTGCTCGAATTCCACCTTGGGCACTATTTGGGGCACTAAGAGAAGCGAAGGCAGAATCAAGAGACAGCTTCAGGTTTAACGAGTACTCAATACTTACATTCCAATTTTGCAATATCGTCGAAGCCTGCGAACATGGCCTGATCGCATGACTCGTTGGAGCAGAAGCTGCCGCTCCTGCTGCTGGATGTCGACTCTGCCTCCTCCTTTACCCACAATTGTGGATCTCTATTGGCATGTCCTGCCTGTAATAGCATCTCATTGATGTTCGTATACTTGGTGCGCGCTGGCGAGAACGGTCCACTGATTTCGGTTCGTGCTCCCCAGAGAATCACGTTCAGACAGTCTCCGCTGCGTCCATAACCCGTCACATGCAGTGAGCTGTAGGCGTCCAGCTGAGTCTTGAAGAACGTTTTAGCCTGATTCGACCACTCCTTGCCATTGGGAACAATGCCAACCAGGCGGCAGCACATGGCGCTGTTGCTGATGCGCACGAGCCCCTCGTCCATCACGGCCAGACAGTTGCTGGGCACGCCCAGCGCTAGTTCGCCAATGTCGCGCAAGCGCACATCGTATTTGGGGGTTGTCTTCGAGTCGGTACAGTCAACAATCTGGCCGCGATGCCAGAGCAGTTCCTGATCTCCCTTAGCCATCACACGTACATAGCACATGTCGCCGCGCTTCCAGTTCGCAGAGACTGAGCAGCTCTGGTACATCTCCGCTGCTGCGGCCTGCACTGTTTTCCTCAGCTCCGCAATGGCCGAGACAAAGTGCGCGAGCGTTACATAGAATTCTCCTGGATGCTGCACATGCAACACTTCGATGGGTGAGCGGTTCGTATTGTCAGTTTTTTGAGGTTGAGGAGCTGCATCCAAGGGCTCCTCCTTGACCTCGTCCATCAATTTACGCGTGTCCACATGCAGTTTCGAGAGTCGTGTCTGCTGCGGCTTAATAAATCTGCTGCTAACACCAGTAGACTCGCAGTGGCCCAGAGAGACCAGCAGGGCAGCGACATGGTGATTCCCATAAAATAGCGCTACATTGGCCACCTTGTTGTGCACGGACACCACCTCCATTTGGAGATTGGGATTGGAGGTTAGCTGCTTAAAGTCATCAATTGCAGCTGTTGTCCAGGCATAGCCATTCTTTTGCAGCGGCTCCACATCGGCCAGGCAGCACTTGATGGCCGACTCCTGGGTCCAGAATATGCGGGGCAGCATGAAAAGCTGATCCCAGTACAGTTTCTGTGTGATTCCCGAGTCCACCAGACGCACTAGCACATAACCTGCCATAGCATCAAATGATAGATGATATACATATATATTAGTAAAGTCTTAAATTGCATTGGCTTATCCACTCACCTTTTGGCAAAATGTGCTGAATGCTAGCGCGATGCCACTGACCCTCCGATTGCACCACACAGCCGAGCTCCAGGCGACCCAGGTAGATGGGCTCCAACTGGCTGAGACTCATGTGATCCATGAAGCACTGCAGCTCGCGCTGCATCGCGCAGCGCTTCTGCTCCACTTTGTGTGGCATCACATAGAACTCCTGCGGCTGCTCCACATGCAGCATCTGTATCATCAGTACATCGCCCACATGGGGCATGTATTTCGGCAATCTCTGCGGCTCCAGTGCCATCAACTGCTGCGACTGCGGCATCAACGGGGCGCCAACGACATTTCGCTCGCGCGCTAATCCAGTGTACAGAAATGCTTCGCGCACCGAAATGCTCGCATCGCAGTTATTGGTGATGAGATCCACCTCATAGAGCTGTGTGCCCAAGGCTCGTATGACGGTGATGTGCACAGGATTACTAGGGGTGAAGGTAAGAGAAAATTAAAATATTTGTGTAGATTTTCATAGCTAGTTAATCAATCAATCGGTCTATTACTAAGTCTGGCAGTCAATTTATAATCAGTCCGTCGATCACACGGATATATAATGATTCAAAAACATTGAATTACAGTAGAAATCTGGTTCCACACAAATATTATATGAATCAACTTATATAGGTCTAGCACCATCCGGATATATCCATCAGATTCTACTGCATTTCATAGTTAAAAGTTGCCTTAGTCAATAAATTAGTCAATCAGTCAATCCTCCATCACTCCAGCTACATACTTTTGCACCACTTGCTTCAGAAAGTCAATCGCCTGTGGCTCCCACTCGGTGCCGCCGTTGCTGGGCATCAGCTGCTTCAGGCTGCAGTGGACGGCTGTGTAGGGCAACTTGGCCAAATGTTCGGGCAGCTGGCGGAAGCTGCAAGAGAGTTCACAATCAAAGAGTTTCTACATCACGAGAGGATTGGCTTACTTGCTGCTGTGCACCTTGCGGGAGATGCCAATGTCCGGCAAGAACACATTGTAGATGTCACGCGATTCCGTCTTGCGGACGACCAGAGCGCGATGCCAGCGATCCACTTCAAGTTGATTGTGGAACGTGATGTATTGCTGGCCCACTACAATCAGGCTCGGTGGGCGGCAATCGGGCGATTCAGCGTATGCCTCCAGATTCTCACGCATCTGCTGCGCCGCTTCGATGCACTGTACGTAGAAATCCTCCGGGGATTGAATGGCACGAACACGCACGACTGCATCTGTGCGAAACCAGTCGCCCAGCTGACACGACACCGTTTTGGATGTGGTACGGCTCGAGTCCGAGTTGCTGATGTCCATGGCAGAGAATGTGCGCAACAAATTGAGCTGCTGGACATGGCGTTCGCTGTCGCTGTCATGCACGGAACTGGAGCTGCTTTCGGCTTTTTTGGGGCGACGCTTATGCTTCTTGCTCAGTCGTGAGTGGCTTGGGCCTATCGAGGCCGTTGAATGAACGCTCTGGCTTGGCCAGTTCGACTCCTTCGGCGGGCTACTGCTCGACGAGATAACGCTCTGGTAGCCGTATTCGTTATTAAAGCGCACCTCGATCTTAGCATTACGATATTGGCATTTCAAATAACGGCTTATCATGTCCGATAGATTATTGTTAGTCTCCAAGCTGTTGTAAGATCGAAGCGTTAAGAAGAATATCTAATCAACAAACATTTCTCACTCACTAATAGGGATTACGATCAATGTTGGTGACTTCCACATAGGTGGGCATTTTCTCCAGATGCTCATTGACAATCATAAAGACATCCCTTAGCCAAATATCCTTCGGCACCTCGCAGCGATCATCGACTCCGCAGTTCAGCAACTGGCGTAGGTTCTGAACAAATGCAAATGGATAATCAGATATAGATGATAGCTTCACATCATTTGGGCACTCACCTTTAGCACTGCTTCATAGCCATTCAGCTGGCCTATGGCCCCGTCCAGCTGCTGCTGCGGCGACTGGCTGGACTCGCGCAACATCTCAATCGCCTTCTGTTCGGCTATCTGCAGCTGGCCGTGTAGCAAGCGGAAACGCTGTGAGATGTTGGACAGCGTCTCGGCCACAAAATCGTTAAGTTTCTTTTTCTTATTCTTCACCACCTATAAGAGAGAGAGAGAGAGAGATGGAGAGATGAAGAGTGGATGAGCGGGGCATCACCATTAAAAGACATTCTAATGATGCGAGTCTACTCTACAAAAGCCGCCTGCGCTGCAGGTGAATGGCGAGTGGCACTCGCTGCCACTTTTAATTGTGCATTGAGAAAAAAAAATGATCATTATCAGCGCCTCGGCATTTGTCTGCCTAGATACCTTGTGTCGTCTTGTATACAGCGTATGCCCATTGCATAATATTGAAGAAAAGGTATATTCAGCTGGTGCATATGGTATGTAGCAGTTGGAATTGGAGTAACAGCAAGGGATTTATATGCAACTTGGATTTATATGCAACTAATGAGGCTTTCTAGAGATATTTTGCATATGTTGTTATTATTATTATTATTATAATAAAGCTTAGTTCATATGGATATACCATAGTCATGGACAATGACTTGAAGAACATGAGATAATGAAAAACTTTTACAAGATATTTAAGACATATGAATAATATTAAACAAGAGTTAATTAAGCATTAGAGAATCTGTTAAGCTTAAGCATTATAGAATATATTAGATTTAAAATCGGCAGAACTTTTACACAGAAATTCAAATTATCGATAATAATTTTTTTTTCAAGGACATCGAATTTTCACCTTCTATTGCGATTTTTCGATTTAGCGTAGTTATCGAGACTCTACTGTATTTGTAAATATAAATTTTCTAAAAAACTTTAGTATATATAAAAAAAAAAAGCTAAACTATTTGCAAATATAAATTTTCTAAAAAAAACTTTAGTATATATATTAAAAAAAAAGCTAAGCTAAATGCAATATTTTGTATACCCTATTATATTATTATAAAAAAGTTTAATATTATATGGTAAATTGATTTATATTCCCACGATTCTCAGCTCTTTAAGATCAGACAGAAATAAATTTATGTTAATCCAGACATATTTAAAAATAATTGAAAAAAGAGATGATAATTCAATATTTACTTAAAAATATGAAAACAAATCTCTCAAGGGATATTTTCACAAAAATGGTAATACCATCCTAATTAATTAAGTTATGAGTTCTTTCGTTCGTTTTACAAAACTCCATTCAAAGAGTTATTCATATCATACGCTTACCCAAAAAGATCGACTTAGAGCACCACCTAGGGTATCTTTCGCAACAGCACTCACTGTTATTGCTGCTGTAATAATTGTTATTGTGTTATTGTAGCTTTTGAAAGTGATTGTAAAAACCACCAAAAATAATACGAAAATGCTGCTTTGGGCTGGCTTATGACAGCTGATTTGTAGCAGATGACAGGCAAGTTCGCACCAATCGCTCGGTTCTACCATAAAAGGCAGGCGTAGATCGTAGATCATAGATCGAAGATCGGAATAGATTGAGTGACGGAGGAGAGCGTCGATCGAGAGCCAAGTGTAAATGAAATCCATATTGAATGGAGCTGACGTTCGCACATCATTAAAGCGAAACCTCATATTGATTTCGTTCGATTTTCGGGGTTGGGCTTTGTTTTACATCCATTCGAACGAGGTGCTCGACTCGACACGACTCGCAGCGAGTCGAGATCAAATCAATTTACTCTTGACCTTGCTCTGGCTGGCTGTGTGGCCGGCGGGGGTAGAGGTGAGCCAATCGCATTGATATGCTCTATTGTTTTACGCTTCAAGCGATTTAATAGGCCAAGCCAAATGGCCAGACGTGCGTGCCCAGCTCAGCTCAGCTCCGTTCAGTGTTTGCTGCCAATTAGTTTTAATGGCCAGCGTAGCAAATAGTTCTCAGTAGTCTGCAATTTTTTTTTTTTCGGTAGGCATTTCACACACTTCCTACGACAAACTGTCAGTCAGTCAGTCAGTCAATCAGTCAATCAATCAGGCTTTAAGGCTTTTGGCTGAGCAGCGAGCACGCAACAATTGAAGCCCGCAAGAATTCTTAATTATGGCCAAAAGCAGTAATTGGCATTAATGCTTAGCTGCCATAGACGCATTACAAATGCTCTAACTGAAGCATCAAACAACATTTCGATTGTACTCAACATCAAAGATCACGCTCGAGCAGACAGCTCTGCTGCTAAAAATTGTTAACCTTGCTGGCAAATCATAATCATTAACTAAGTTAGGAAGAGTTTTGGAAGCCTTTATAGTTTTTAGTTGCCAATAATTTGGCCATAATTTGAAGCAACTGCGTTTAGCGCACATTAAAGCAATTAGTGAGCAATTGAAGTAGTTGTAAGAAATAAATCAAAAATAAAAAAAAAAAAAATAAAAAGATGATTGCGCGCAATTTTAGTGAGTGTGTGTGTGACTGTGTGTGTGAGTGAGTGAGTAACTCAGTAACCCAGTCAGCCGCAGTAAGCCACTTCATTTGGCCAGTTTATCAATTACGGACGGACAATTTACTGGCGCTTTGAGCCGCCTCGTTAGCCGCCGCATTGCATTAATCATACACTGTCCAAGGGCATGTTAACTATGCTACGAAATATGTAACATCACATAGATGTATATTATATCGACTTGAATTATATCATTGTTAATTAATATCAACTACAGCGTTAATTTAACTGCAATTTAAAAAGGTTTTACTAATTTTACTATCTACAATCAAGTGTCTAGTAATAATATCTAATATCTTGTAGTATCTAGTGTCTAGTATCTAGTATCTAGTATCTAGTATCTAGTATCTAGTATCTAGTATCTAGTATCTAGTATCTAGTATCTAGTATCTAGTATCTAGTATCTACTATCTTTTATCTTTTATCTAGTATCTAGTATCTTTTATCTAGTATCTTTTATCTAGTATCTAGTATCTAGTCCTAGTATCTAGTATCTAGTGTCTAGTGTCTAGTATCCAGTATCTAATATCTAGTATCTGGTACATAGTATCTAATATCTAGTATCTTATATCTAGTATCTAGTTCTAGTATCTAGTATCTAGTATCTGGTACATAGTATATAATATCTAGTATCTTTTATCTAGTGTCTAGTATCTTGTATGTAGCATACAGTATCTAGTATCTGGTATTTGGTATCTAGTATCTAGTTTCAAGTATTTAGTATCTAGTTAGAATCTAGTTTCTAACATCTAGTATCTAGTATCTACCAACATTTATCCCCTTTTCGAAACATTTTCCGTAGAGTATTTCATATTCCTCATGCCACACATTAATCGTTCTATTATGGCTACTTATTTCTGGTGCTGCGCGTGCCCGCGCGTTGTAATGAGAAATCAGCTTTTGCCATTTGCAATTTTTATATGTTTATATAATAGTTAATTCGTGTTTTTTTTTACTGCTATTCATTTTTAATGTTTTTTAGGTGGGCGATTCGCTAACGCAAAATTTGTGTTTAATGCACAGCTCAACCCCAGGCCCAGACCCGAACCCTGCCTAATGTGATTATGAATTATGCGTATGTAGCGAGGCCTTGAAAGCGCCGCTGTTCCTGTCCCACCAAGGCGAGAGAGAGAAAGAGAAAGAGAGAGAGAGAAGTATAGTATTAAATATAAATAAACCAGGCTAATTTGGCATGCTGGTCAGCGTGGCAAGGCAGCTGGCTAACATAAATCAGGCCAAGACACATAATAAATACAGTCCCGACTGAAAGTGCATGAAAGAGAAGTGAGCTGAGATTAAACAGAACTTCAACTATTCCTAGATCGAATACGGGTTGCTCAAAGAAGGTATATTTGAAACAATATAGCAGTGAATGGTGTAGATTATATTCAATTTATTTATTTATTTTTTGTATAATTAAAATAATGTTAATATTTAATTTCTTTTTCTTATTGCATAAATTGATTTAGATTGTAAATATTTAAGAAATAAAAAAACTTTAATATATAATAATAATACAAAATAATAATTTTTAATTTCAATAATTTACTATATTCTAGATACATTTATAACTTAACAATATTTAAAAATTTTGCTTAGATAAGGTATCGTATGAAATATAACAAATTTGTAAAGCTACTCATACTGAACTAGAACAATGAAATATTATACCCTATATCAACTGGAAGTTGGCATGCAGGGCTTAATATTCGTATGTACAAATATAGGACTCACTGAAAAATATGGCCAAGCTTGTAAGGCAAAATCAATAGTCAAGTCAACAAAGTCTGTGCAACAATTTATGATTATATGATAGAGTCAAAAATAGAGAACACAGTGGCTATTTATCTTTTAAGTATTTGTTAGTCGTGCATTCCCCACATCAACCTTTCGTTTTCACTGGTTTCTTCTGGTTCTTCTGCAGGGCAAAGACATTCTGGTCAGGTTCTGTGGCGGCAGCAGCAACAACACAGCCATAATAACTTGGCTACAAGGTCAGGCTTGGCTACAAGATGCAGCAGCCAAAAACAAAATGAGATAACTATATATACATATAATAATATCTATGTATATAGATACATACTATATAGTAGTAAAATGAAAGGACACCTTCTAGGCAATAAAGTGTCGTTTCGTTGAGGTTTTCCGTTTTTTCTTAGTTAATTCAGTTCTGGCCCAAAGCCAAAATGAAAAACTTCTTAATTACATGATGCCGAATTGGCCTTATATACATTTATTTTCACACAAGTTTTTTGTATTGGCCATCGTTAGTTAGTCTAGGCGAAGGCTGACTCTAGGGTCTCTGATCAGTGTGACTCATCAGGCTTTGATTTAATTTGATTTGCAATTGCGTAAGGCCAAATCTAGTTAGCACAATTAAAAGTGAGCACAGCTGAGAGCTGAGACAAGATTTTTTGTTGTTGCTGCTGCTGCTGTTGCTGTTGCTTTTATTATATTTTGGAGGCACGACAAACGAGTTGTTGGCCAGACTCAAAGCTAAAAAAAAAAAAAATCGACTCAAGTTTTGACTCAAGCTCTTCGGAGCGCAGCAGCACTGGATGTTCACGTTGCGAAAAATTCAGCTAGACAATTGAAAACAGAAAATCAGTTGAAGCTGAAAACGCCAGGCGATCAGACGTAAACGCGCGACTTGAACTGCAATTGGCTAAACTGCTGCAAGACAATACAAAACTGAGGCAGTCTATGGTGCAGCAGCTGGAGACAACAGCTAATAACAATAACAACAAATAGCAAATTTGTGATGTGTGCTTAGCTCACTCTGTGTGTGTACGTGTGTGTGTGTGTGTGTGTGTGTATATAGATTTATGTATAGTTAGTGCAATACTAGTGTGCTATTGTTTGCTGCTACTGTTGCGGCAATTGCAACTGCCAACAAGAGTCGCCCGCCCGCTACTTGGGTGCCACATATTGGGCAACTGCAACTGCAACAGCCAACAGCCAACAGCCAACAGTCAACAAGTAGTCGCCGTTGTTGTGCTCAGCCAGGCAAAGCTGACACAAAACGTTTTCCTTTCTTTTTGTGGTGTGGCATTAAATGTATTTATTGAAAACAGTTTAAACGAGAATTGCGCGCGTTTTTTGTCGCGCTCGCGTTTACTTAGCGGTTTATTTATTATTTTACCTTGCCCGTATCAATTGGAAAGTCAGCATTTGTTTACGCTTTATAAAAAAGGTCAAAAGCAATAAGACAACAACAGCCGCAGCAGACACGAGCATCAGAAGCAACAGGCGGCTGCTTGGCAACATTATTTCTGGCTGGCAACATTTGTAAGCGGCGTTAGCAACATGTTGCCAAGGCTCACATTCGCTGTGCTCATCGTCTTTTGTGGATATTTACTGTTTACGGGTAAGTCACATAACTAAAGCCGTAAATCATATATGTTGATGCAACAACAACAACAACAACACTTGCAACCAGAACATGAATTATAGCCTGCGGCATTTTTGTTAGCTCTTGCTGCTGCTGCTGCTGCTGATGTTGTTGTTGTTGCAACCAAATCGAATTACAGCAAAACGCAAGCTAAACGCAATAAATCCAAGCAGATTACATGACACGCGCAGCAATCGGCGTGCGAGAGGGCGTGCGGGCGATTACAAACGCCTTGATGTGTCAGGCGTTAACGAAAAAATAATAAAAATAAATATACAAGAGCGAAACTGGGAATAGCGCATAGACGAATATGAAATACCCTGCAAATTAGTTGGCATTTATAAGAGATGTATTAAGATGTATTATATACTTGTACGTAAAGTTTCATAGGCAATAAAACAGAGTTTACTACAGTCTAGACTCGATAATTTGTGAACTGTTATATCGAAAATCGTAATAAATAGAACAAAACGATTTGTTCTTGTTCTCGGTACTTTGATTTTCTGTTTAAATCGAAAAAAGTGCTCCCATTTCGAGTCATCGGAAGTCAACTATAGTTGATTTTAATATATACCAATAAATAGAACCAATCTTGAAATCTTTTGTTGAGCTCAGAGCTAGAATTCAACTGTGAAGCTAACTTCCTTTTTGAGTAGTCAAAGGATTAAAGTGTTTGTTGCTTGTCGTAATGCTAGAGATAAAATTGATAAACAGGAAGTAAAATAACTTCAAGCTTTGATTTATCACTCCCATTTTATACTGAGGCCTTGTCTCCAATAAATATAACATATATTTAAGATCTCAAAGATTGGTTCATCATTTGCTTGCCCTCAACAGAGGCTCACAACTAATATAACCACGTTTAGGGTATAAAGTGCAAAAACGAAAAAGATCCAAAAGCCTCGTGCGAAACGCGCGTATTTGACATTTATGGCCAAGCAGACAACGCGTCGTCATCTTGTTGGCCTGCTGCGATTTATTTGCTTGGTTGCCACCAAGCGACCAACACGAGACTTGCAACATAGGCAACATAGCTGCTGCTGCCTTTTACGACTCCAGCAATTTTCTATTGTGTAACTGTTTAGCAGATGAGCTGTACGTATCATAATCTTAATAAAAATTCCAATTCAAATCCTCATCCACATCTATATCGAAATCAAGTGCCTTTCATAATGTGTCGGGAAAAAGTTCTATTTGGCCATTTGACATTTGCAACATTTGCTGCAGCAACATTAGTTGTGTCTCACGAAATTTGAAGGTTGTTGGCGCCGCGTTCGCACCCAGCAACAAGCGACAAGCGACTGCACGACATTCTTCCATGTGGCAAGCCGCAGAGGCGGCATCAGGGATACAAGCTAAAAGGAGGGGCGGGGCAGCATCTTAAGTAAGCATTCATATTCGTTTGCCATTTCGATTAGGTGTGAGAGAGAAGTTTGCGTTTGCGTCTAGTTAACAATCGCATTGCCAATGCTTTTTATTATATTATTGCCAAGTTTATTATAGCCCACATGCAGCAAATTCAACAGCAACAACAACAACAACAACACTAGCGACAATAGTGCAATAAGAGACATAATGTCAAACCATTCACAATTGTTTTTCATTATACCCTGGCATAAAAATATTAGCTAAGAGTAGATTGCTGCATGTGTTTAATTAAAATGTTTTTACGCTTATATTTATAAAGGAAAATTTTTATTTTTAGTCGGAGAAGAGAGCTATGGGGAAGTGTTTAAAAATATTTTAATAGAAAAGAAAAACATTAAAAAACATGTTGAGCTTAAGATAATAAAAATGTTAATCACGAATTCGATTGCCTTTCCTAACAGAAGAAAACATTAAGAATCATATTTTTGACCGTTCTTTGTGCTTTCAAATGTGTTTCAGTCTTGGTCTAAAGATTTTTGATATATGTTATAAAAACAAATTAGTTTTAGATGCCTAGAGCTTTGACCTTGCAGCTGAGGTGTGAATAATCAAAAGGAAGTGATTAATTAATGGATACAGAAATTTGTACCAGAAGTTATAATATAATCATCATCATAAACCAGAGAGATTGTTGAAATATTTTTAGATAAAACTTGTTAACAAACTTGTTTTAATACTAATTATAATTAATATATTATTATAATTAAAAAATTAAAAAATTCTGTTTTGTATTTATTTAATATTTCACATAAAATATTGACAATGCAATTATAAGCCAGAGATTCGTGAAGAATTTTTAGACAAAACTTGTTTATGATTATCTCTATTTCGTTTCAATACTAATTATAATTATTATATTATTATAATAAATTAAAAATGACGTCTCAATCATTAAATACATTGATAAATGACGGCAAAGTAAATTGAATCAATGATAACTCTGCTAGTCATGCACTCAGCGCTAAACAAGTGCATATAAATATAATATATAACTACATATATTTGCAAGTCAGATCTATATATCTATTACAATTGTGATGGGTTTACGTTAGTTTCAAGTGGGGGCAACTGCATGCAAAATGCTTGTTAATGCTGCGAGGGCTGAGTGAAATAACAACAATCTTAGCGGATATGAAGTCTGGACATAAATTTCTTATAACATCGCAATATAAAATTTAATGCAAATTAAAAATAATAAATAAATAAGAAAAAAAAAAAGTTGAAAACAATTTTCAGTAATAAAAATGAAATGAATTTATGCAATGTTCAGCAATAAAATGTTAAGCCAAGACTGCATTTTTTGAGTGTGTTGTAAGGCCGGAAAATCTTATGCCAATGTAAATTTTTTTCTGCCATAAAATGCGCCAAATAAATTTATGAAATATTAAGTGATTAAATACAGGAAATGTTATGGTAATGTTACACTTTTATGTTATAGATTATGTTGGATTATTAAATATCTAAAGTAAACTTAAATATATATTTAATAAATTTCAAAATTCTGTTAGTTGCACTTAAGCCTTAAGTTTTAAGATTTTCTCTTTATAAATCACTGGCATTAATCATTGCCCACATTAAATGACATTTTTGAATTGCCAATAAATGTGGGCCTCGCCAGATTTAAAGATATTTGTGCAGAGAGGAAAATGGCAATCTATCTATTGTTTTAATCGCCATTTATAGATAATTAATTGCTTAAAATTAATTATGCATGCAAGCAGTCACAACACTCAATTGACTTGATAAACTTGTTGTCTCATCTCAACAACAAAAATAAGACAAATGGCATGTTCTCTGTTCACCTGATGTACAGCTAACATTCTCCCCATTCACAAATTGCGGCGGCAACGGCGCGTATACTTAATGCAACAGCTTATGCAGTAACTAAGCGTCTTTTGTTTGATCTTCGAGCGCACATCCGCCAACAAGTACAGAGACTCAACTCAACTCGACTCGACAACAACAACAAATTGCAACATGATGTCAAAACATTTGCCATCTACTTATAACTATGCAAATGCTGTGCCTCTTGCTTTGCGGAGGAAAAACACAATTTATGGTTCTCTGGCAAAAGTCTTTCAATATGCATTTAGCCTATCTGGTTAATGCGAAACGGAAACTTTTATGAAAACAAAATGTGCGATAAAGCTACCCCACTCCCCCCCACGACTCTGATATATGACTACGGCTGTATCATATGCATATACTATATAAATATATATATGCATATGTATGTATATATACATATAGTTGAGCCTATAAATTGAGGCTAGATGCTCGTTTATTTGTCTTGCAGTTGACATGCTGATAAAACTTTGCCTCCAGTTGTCACTTGTTTGCAGCTCGTGTAGCTTTTGCCCACTACCGCCAGGTGGCGCTGCATTGCAAGCCCAATTGCATTTGCATGTTCGCCAAAAATTAATTGATTTATAGGCGGATAACAACAAAAATAGTTGGGCTACGCACACGTGCAATGGAATTTACCTGTGCGCACATGCTCTGCCATTGAATTGGCAGCAAGGGCATATTAGCTTGTTTGATCAGCTAGACAAATGGGAGAGTTAAAATGCGATGGAAAAAGATTACATAGTGGATAAGATTTCTATGATGTTATTTATTTATTTATATGTATAATGTTAAAAAAGGTTTATATGCAGAGCTTCGTAGAGTTACTAAAAATAAAATATATATAATACAGAATTTGAAATTATAATTTTATTATCTAAAGTCGTCAGCTTGATAACAAGAAATTATGTATGCAGATCTGAAGCAAGTTGAATGTTTTAATTTTCTATTTTGTAGTGTTCATTTTAGTATTTATATATAATGTTATATTGATTATATTGTCACTTCCTGGAATAATATAAAATACAATTTTTCTGGGGAGTTATGAAGAGGTAGGATTAGTTTTTGGATCGGAATGCATTTTAGCTTCTAGCATTTTGTTAGAAGCAGTATGACAGGAAGAAGAGGTATTATAGAGCCAATGAAGAGATAATGTCCTATTGAATAAGACGATAAGAGGACTGTTTAAAGTTTAAGGCTCTGAGCAAGAAAAATAAAATCTTTGAAAAATATCATTGCTTAAGCGGACCTTAGCATGATGTGCTGAGAGCCTACAAGTTTTTGCTAATGATAGTCTCAGATTTCAGATCTAAACGTATCGCGCATACGTAACGTAATCCTAATAGATGCAAATCTTTTAATGTAGCTGTAATTAGCAAACCAAGTGCATAAGCTCACATTCCTCGATGTTAAGCAAAACTTTTGTTTTATTTACAATGCACACAATTATTTACAAAAACTACTTAGGCAATGCCCACAATTTTCAACTACTAGCAGAGTATTGCACAGCTGTGCTTGACCGACTTAATCTCCCATTATTCTTTTTTGGGCGCGTAAGTCAAGCATTTGGCACACATGAGAAAACAATTTATGCGCGGCTGTTGGCCAGGCCAACAAAGACAGCAACAACAAAGATATAAACGCCCAGCTGACATATGCAAATGGCACAAAAGGCGATAAGCCCCAGAGAAAAAAATGAAATAAAATTATAATGCCAAACTCGCAATTCGATTGAGAAAGAAACCAAACTGAGTCTGAGGACGGCCAACAACAAGTTGGCAACAAGATTCGCAAAGAAAAACGCCTTCAGGCATTTCCTTACAATTTGTGCGGAGGATCGCGCCATTAATTTGCGATTAATGTTAATGCCATGGCATAATTTTCAATTAAAATGAAATTTGCTTTGTGCGCGACAAATTGCAAAAAGTAAAAATTATTTATATATGTATATCTATAAATGCAATAAAAATTGTGCTCATTTATATTTATGAGTTGACCGCTGATAAACTGCCTGTGGCCGAGGCGGCTTTCAATGCAATTAATATGAAATAAAAATTCATAATTACATACAGATGCGCGTCCATACAAAAGGAGAGCATTAAACAGTTTCTGACAGCAGACAATATGATTTACCTGCACACAGGTAACGACCCCGTGTTGCATGCCGCCAAAAATGAATGTTGAAGCTCTTTTCACAAATCTCTATAAAGCATGTAGAAGGCCTTAATTAGATAATAAATAATAAGTTCAATAATTTTGTTGGCTCATAATTTTAAAACACACTTTTTTAATGTAGACTAATTTTTTGTATTTATTGCTAAGGAAGACAAATTTATCAGGCGACTTTTTGTAGTTTTTGAATCATTCTAACTCACGAAGATTTCTCTAAGCAGATCTAGCTTTAAATAACTCTTTTAATATATAAATTGTTGTCTTTAGTGCTCCAACTACTGGTACTATTCCTATTACTATTACTGCTCCTACTACTGATGCTACTACTATTTCTATTACTATTACTGCTCCTACTACTATAACTAATACTGCTTCTACTACTGCTACTACTACTATTTCTATTACTATTATGGTTCCTACTACTACTTCTACTACTATTCCTACTACTACCATTCCTGTCCCTACTACTATTACTATTACTGCTCCTACTACTGCTACTACTATTTCTATTACTATTATTGTTACTACCACTACTTCTACTACTATTCCTACTACTACTTCTACTACCATTCCTGTCCCTACTACTATTACTATTACAGCTCCTACTACTACTACTATTACTACTGCTCCTACTACTACTACTACTATTACTACTACTGCTTCTACTACTACTACTGCTCCTACTACTACTACTATTACTACTGCTCCTACTACTACTTTTACTAATACTACTATTATTACTAATACTACTACTACTGCTCCTACTACTACTACTATTACTACTGCTCCTACTACTACTTTTACTAATACTACTATTATTACTAATACTACTACTACTGCTCCTACTACTACTACTACTATTACTACTGCTCCTACTACTACTACTACTATTACTACTGCTCCTACTACTACTACTACTTCTACTACTACTACTAGTACTTCTACTACTACTACTAGTACTTCTACTACTACTACTACTACTACTACTACTTCTACTACTACTACTACTACTACTTCTACTACTACTACTTCTACTACTACTACTACTACTAGACTTCTACTTCTACTACTACTACTACTACAATTACTACTGACTGCTACTATTTTACTACTATTATTACTACTAAGGCTACTAGATTTCTAATACACTTAAAAAGTATGTATATACCATCTACATAAATATATATACTATATATACATTGGCTAGTTATATGTGCGATCAAACAAGTTTTGTCTATTAAGTCACAGTAAAGAAGCTCTTCTCAAATCTCAAGTCGTTATTTGACTACAAAGTCAGATGCTCCTTGAGATTCGCTTTATTACAAACTCAATTTACAGCCTACTAAACATATTTATGGCTTTAACGCGATACAAGCTTTATGTTTCCTGCTGTTGGAAGTGCTCAAAGAAGAGTCTGCCTGCCATATATAAAGACTACATGTCCCGGCACTTACTGCAATGATCTCCATGCTGCCGTGGCAGTTGCTGCTCGCAATGAGGTGAAGGGTTAAAAGTCAGCAAATGGAAATTGTGCGGCATTTTATTGACAATTATGAGCAGATAAATCATTTAAAAACAAAAGGTATCAAAAGACGACATGGCGGCAGGCACATCCTTTCACAACGAGACCGCAAACGGCAACAACAAGCGGGCAACATGCAACATGCAACTGTCGCCGCACACATAATTCAGTTCCGCGATGATCCATCGGCGACTCGACTGGTTGAAAGCGGCGCAAAATAAATTAAGCTCATTATATAATTGAATCCTTGATAGGCTGATTATCCACACGGTTGAGTGTCTCTGCGAGTGTGTGTGTGTGTGTGTGCTTATTAAAAGGATAATGCCCAGTCAAGCGCAAAGAATGCCAATGGACAGCACAAAAATTATGTAAATGAATTTCCTGTTGCGCCTGCTCCCCAACAAACACAAACACACACACACACGCACACAAGTGCGCAGCCAGGTGGGCACGACGGCAAATAAGCTCTCTTTAATACAGATAACGCCGGAATATGTACGTATATATACATGTATGTGTATATGTGCCCATATCCAATCAAGTGTGTACTTTAGCATAATCAATGCATTGCCTGAGCTTTAAAATCGCAGCAAATAACATAAAATACAACAAGATTGCTCTAACCGGGAGTGCTCGACTAGAATATACCCTGCTACCACATAGCAAGCAGAACTCAGATGAGGAGTGACTACAAAGTATATTGTTACTCAGTTATGCAGAAGGATAAAGGTTTACTTCGATAGTTTACATAAATGTCCAAAGGTTTGAAAGTTAGGGTTACCTATATGTGAGATATTATGCATATATTAAATGTATATATCCATATATTATATTATGTATCCCTGAGCATCTGACATGTCTTTCGCCATATCAGAATATTAGCTAATAAAATAAACTATTCCTCCATATTCTAAAAATTTTAAATAATATATTAAATGAATAACTTATAGGGAATTCATATAATATCAAAATACTTGAAAATATAAATACTTCAATCCAACAATTCATTCAAATTCTAAGTAAAACAAATGCTTTTTTTAAGCTCTCAAATATTTGTTTGCATTTATTGCAAAAATAAATATCACGTACTAACCGCTTCTGCTTTGTTTCCCTCTTTTTACAGGGTATACGCAATATATTGTCTATGCCGAAAAAAAAAGCAAACAAAATCACAGCGAGCTCCACCTTAAAAAATGTGCATGTGCCTTGAATCTGGCCAGCTTTTGCGGCCTAGTCACAGATTTTAACGGCAACTTCATGCAGTCACGATTTGTTACACACACACACACACACATGCAGAAACATACACACATACACGTCCATTCAGTTTGATGTTGGGTGTATAGACTGAGCTCCTTAATCTATCGACTAAATGCATTGCATAAACTGGCGGCCAAACCTCAGCGACGACGATTTCAGCCAAAACAATGCAACAAACGAGTTCGAAGTTGTTTTTCATTTTCATTTTGATTCGTGCAAATAGCTCAAAGGCTGTTTTTGTCTTGGCCAGCGCACTGTATATATTCTGTTGCTCCCCTGCTCTTTACCCCTGCCCTCTCGCACTCACAACTCGAACTCTCTTAAGCATATTTTACGGCCATGTCAAAAATTATGAACGCAGCCAATATCCATTTGATATGGGCTTTATGAACAACAAGTTTCTTGGCTTCAGTTAGCCGAAAAAATGCAAATTGCCGCACTAAATTGAGCCGAATTGAACAGCAAAGAACAGCTTTTGATTCATATCGAGGGTATCAAATAACGCCCCCGACTGCTACGCCTATAACGACGTCCAACAAACTGGGCCGATTTGCGGTTAGAGGCTATCAACAATTTGAAGGCGGCAAAAGTCGCGCATTTAACTAACCCAAAGCAGTTGCAACAAATCGCAGTTAGAGTATTACTGGAAACTGTTTAGGAGCTGTGTGTGTGGGACAAGGATGTGAAGTAGAGATATATTAAAGTGGGCCAGGCTGATTAATGATATGCCAATACTTGAATGAAAGACTAAAAAAATTAAATAACTACTTTTGTTTGTATTCATATTATACGAAATTGTTGAGGAAGCAAGAGTGGGACAGGGACATTATGGATAAGAGATATTTATGTGGGCCAAGCTAAGATTTTAAATATGTCCTTTAAAATACTAAAAATAAGAAATTCTCTAGAATTAAAGATATATTTTATTACAGTCGAGTCCCGATAATTGACTTACACAGAAACTCAAATTAACGAGAGTAAACTCTTGTCAAGGAAATACAATTTTTTCGATTTATCGCGATTATCAATCGATTAATCAATCGACTATTACAACTATTTTGTTAATGTAATTTTCTATCTCTTATTCAGAAATATTTTTTTGCTCATAACATCGAATTTCCTTTTGCTCTTCGTCGTTTTATTCCCTTCATCAGCTACAATTTTCTATTTATGGCACTAAGAAATTGCTGTACATTTCGTAAAAAATTCGTCATAGGCCCAACTTTAGGCACAGTTATGAGTCGATGCTTAATTGCGCTTCTGGCAGGAAGTCGAGACTTCGGAAATGAAACATGAATAATGCAACTGATAAAAAGGACAGGCTTAAGAGAGCAAGAGAGATAGAGATAGAGAGGGGAGAAAGTGCAAAGATTTATGTTAATGTGTGCTTTACAGGTAAATCGAAGCCCTTCGGCTAATAAGCTCTGGCCAGGCACTTTATCAATGGCCAAGTTAGCGCAAAAGCCAATTACACAATTGTGAAATGCGTAGCTGCCACAATTTGTTGCATGCTGCAGCGTATGGCAATTACTTTAATTATGCGACTGTTAAAACCAAAAAACCCAATCACACTCGCGTCGACAAGCCACCAAAGCGTGTGGTTCGCTGTGGTGTCGCGTGGTGCACCGAAAAACCAGCACTCGCCACACATACAACATATATATTGATTGCTATGGCCAGAGAGGAGGCCGGACTCCACAATCGGGTTACCTAATCCAATGCCAGACGTGGCAAAGGGGTGTGCCCCACAGCCAGCCATGATGCAGTGCATCCGCTGGACAGCTGCCCAGCCCATAGCCACAATCGCAGCCGAGCCCAGCCCAAATCTCTGTTCCGCCATGCGAAATGTTTCATTAGACA
Organism: Drosophila navojoa; assembly: GCF_054131105.1. Taxonomy (NCBI): domain Eukaryota; kingdom Metazoa; phylum Arthropoda; class Insecta; order Diptera; family Drosophilidae; genus Drosophila; species Drosophila navojoa. The sequence continues at coordinate 4,448,372 of NC_142890.1, read as the reverse complement.
CAAAATTATTTCGTTTTTTCTTTTCCTTTTTTGCCACGCACAACTTTAGACATTAGGCGCGTTGTGCGTAGCTGTTATTGGTTTATATGTATATAGAGATATAGATATAGATATATATATCTCTCGCAGACATACTTCACAATTTGTCGTCGGCTTTTGTGCCATGTGCAGTGGCAGTGGCTGTCGCTGCTTTTGCTGCTGCTGTGGGTTTTTGTTTGCCTCGCGACTCGCCTCTAATTACAATTTGATTGTTTTTCGCAGTAATTATTTCATTTGTAATAAATTTTGCTGTCGTTTTTACACACACACTTTATGGCGCAATTTGTCGCAGACACACCGTGTGCGTGTGCGTGTGTGTGTGCGTGTAAGCTTATGTGACTAATAAGAGATTTTTTAATCCTCTGCATTATGCTGAGTGGGATTTGCCTGCTATAATATTAAAAAAAAAAAAATCCTTAAACATCTGCAGATAAATTTCCAGTTTTGCTTATGATGCAAACAAATGGGCAGTAAATTAAATTCAAAAGTGCTACATATAATATTTTATCTCAATAAATGTTACTTTATTTTTCCTAAGTCTTACTATTCATTACCTATTTCAATTTAAAGACTGAATGTTTTAGACTAAAAAATAAATAATTACAAAATTTTGCACTTAAATACATTTGAGTTTCCAAAGCTTTGATAGTTAATTCATTTATAATCAAAGGTTTAGACCAACACTAAAAGCTTTTAGTTGGCTTAAAAATAAAAATATATTGAAATAATTTAAAAAAGAAAAATTTTTTTATTAAAAAAATATGAATATATTCTTTTTGCAAAATAAAAATTTAATTAGTTTTCACAAACATCTCAGCTTGAAGTGCTTGAAGTAAAAATTGTCGTCAATTTCGAGCCTTTTTTTTTAACAATAAAAAAATGTCTATTTAGCCAACATTTCCGTAGGTGTTTTCCTATACATTCATAAAAGGTAAAAATCTAAAAGGCTAAATATTTATTTTTTTTTTTTTTAACTAATAATAATAAAATAAAAATTAAAAAAAAAATTCCCAACAAACAAATTATGTCAGAAGTTAAGACTATTTGTAAAAAAAATTTAAATATATAAATAAATAAAAAAAAAATAATACTTAAACTAAAATTAAGTAAATAAATAATAAAAAACAATTTAAGCAGAAGAAGAACAAATCTTGTTTACCATTCTTAAAGAGAAGCATTCGTTTTCTTAACAAGCTACAAATCTTGTTGGAGCCCCATTTTTTGAGTTAAAAATAAAAATTATGTTTATGTCGGCCTTTTCACAGGGACAGCTGCCCTTCAACGAAAGTTCATGTGCCTGCGGCATGAAGGCAGTTGCGCAACACACACACATACAGACGCACACGCAGCAACACACACACAGTCGACACTCGACTTGAATGACCGCATTTAAAGCATTGAGAATCGACGAAAAAAAAATATATTTATATACATATATATACATATATATCAGACACACACTATATCAAGGTTAAGGTCAATTACAATTACAACAACTGCGACAACTGCCGATATCGTGCATAAATTGCGCAAAGTGTAGAATGAAATTGAGAACAAGTTTCGAGCCAACGGGCCACTGGACGGACGCGGCTTGAAGGCAAAGCCATCATGCAAAATACCTGTCGCCGCCGTGTGGGCTGCTGCAAATAGAGGAAGCGAACGAGCATCGCCGCTGCTTGCTTAGCCGCAGCTGCAAATTAAGCTAATGAGCGTAGAAAAACCAACAGCAACAACAAAAGCAAATGGTTATTAAGCAATTACGTGGCAACGTTCTAGCCAGCGTCAGCAGCAGCAGCTTCAGTTAGTATTTTAAAGTATTTTCCCAAAGAAGCTACAAGGTCAATAGCCAAAAAGAACGTCAGACGACAGCAACATGTCAACATGTTGCACAAGCTGAGAACGTGTTGCGCAATGTTGCTGCAACAGAAGCGGGGGTCAGAGCCAGGGGTTAGAGTTGAGCCGCAGATGACAGCTGTGCTCTAGCTCGAGCTCGACTTCGACTTCGACTTCGAATTTGAATTGAAGCTAATGGCCCCAAATGCGGGTGCGGCCGAAACCCAAATTATAATCTTGACATTAATGCGATTTGCAACGCCCGTTACTGTTGTTGCAGCCTTGAACTTTAGCTTTTGGGGCTTGGTTCATTCAAGTTAATTAGATTTCATGTTGGCTTTATTTATCTCTCTATAAATATATGTATCTTCATATACAATATGTTTTCACTTCCCGTAGATTGCCGCGAAACAGAACGCTCGAAGCGCACCAAACGCCCGCGCGCTCCGGAACCCGTCAACTTTGAGCCGGAGCCGCAGCAGGATCTAGAGAATGAGGAGAGCGGCAGCCAGGAAAAGGATCTGCCCGAAATACCCGACAATTTTTTGAGTCCATCAGTGCGCGAATATCTGGAGTTGGGCAAATCAATACCGGGTGAGCATTACAACTGACAACGCCATCAATATGCGCAACTGCCACGAGCACTGCCCAAAATTAGGCAGCCGAGCTGCTGGAGAGGACGACAACACGCTGTCAATACTGAATTGCAATACCCTGTAGAGATTGCAAGTGGGTATATAAGGGGTTGCAGAGGAGTAAGAGTACTTTTGAACTGTGTAGAATTCGATAGCGATGCTTGCTTTTACTTTATACGTGGGTTAAGATTTATAGATCCCATAGATCTATTTCCTACAGCTAATGTTAGAGAAATTCACTTCTATATTGTCTTTTCATTGTTGTTGCCTTTGTCATCGATTTAAAGCTTTTATATATAGCAGGCTGCTTGCAATTATATTTGGAATTTGAGTCACATTTAAGTTTAGAACTATGTCAAGTTCAATAGAGTCTTTAGAAGTACCTAATTGACAGACATGATAGATCTGAAATATGTGTTTAATAATATTGCTATGCGAAACAGGAATTAGATCAAACATTTTATTTAATTTCTTTGCTGTTGCTTTGCTTAAATTTCAAGTCGATTCAATCAGCTTTTCTGAAGTCTGCCTTGGTATTGAAATATACCACATATAAGTATGATAATATATAGTAGAAGTTAAATACTTTCACAAATGAACATTATTCTTGCAGTGAAACCAAAAAATTCATAATAAACATTATCAAAAATTACTAAGAAATTCAACCTATATCTAAGTCTTCTGTTGGTTATATAAAGTAATACCAGTGTAAAGTAATATCAGCTTAACTAAATACAGGATATCAACTAGTCAATTATTCGCCCGGCACAACTTGTTTTCATTTTCAGTTGCAAAATGCGTTTTTCGACCAAACAGAAAAAAAAACCTTTTTTAAATTATTTTTCGAATGGAAAATTTGGCACAGAAGTGCAGCTACTCGTAAATTCATTTATTAGCGAGTGACGGTGGGGTCACGCCGGGTCGGTGGAGCCGCCGGTGCATGTCAGATTTGTTTATGCCATACGACCGACTTTTTTTTGTTGTTTTGCATACGGCCGGGCTGGGTGCGTGCGTGCATTTGACATTTTTTGAGGGGAGCAGCAGCAGGAAAAGCTGGTTTGAATGTGCGTTTTTGCAGCTGCACTTTCCTTGAAGTAAACAAAAAAAGAATTGCCAGCTGAATCGAAATTGATTGGCAACAAACAAGATGGTTTGTTTATTTTCGCTCGCACTAATTGCAATCACCAAATAATCTTCACAGGTCGACCCGGCGTAGACTATCCCATACTATCGGCCATACCCTATACGAACTTCTACTGCGATGAACAGGCCTATCCGGGCTTCTTTGCGGACATGGAAACTAGATGCCAAGGTGAGTAGCTCCTACAACTCTCTCCCTCTTTCTCTCTCTCTCTCCATCTGTAATACATTGTTCTAACGCTTTATATTGATAGGCTGGCACTATTGCGACATTGATGGACGTCAGGCCTCGTTTCTGTGCCCCAATGGCACACAGTTCTCGCAGGCGGTCTTCGTCTGCGATTGGTGGTTCAATGTACGCTGCGATCTCTCGCCCCGGCTCTATGCGATCAATGCACGACTATATCAGCGCCCCAAGGTGAACCCAACTCGACCACATCGCATCATCACCAAGCAGCTGGTCGAAGATATATTCACTTAAGCAGCAGCAGCAGCCTGCACAGATCTTACTTATATAGACTTTAAACATAGTTTGTCAACAACTATTAGTGCTTAGATTTCAGTGTTTACGCCACGAACATGCTTGTGTTGCTATCATGATTTATAAATGGTTCTCAATTAGATTTCGACCGCGTTTAGTTTATTTCTCAACCGTCAAAAAGTGCTGCAAATTTATACTCCTTAAACACGCCAAGTTTTAACTTAATTGTTGTTGTTTTTTTTTTTTTTTTTTTATCAAAATATTTGCTTTGAGAGCTTTTAAAAGATCTAAATGTTGATCTGATAGAGTTCAAGGAACAGCTTAATGTATTAAAATTTATATTAATTGCTGGAAAGGAAATATTGTATTAAATATTTCAAATAAGAAGCCAACAATATTATGGAGCACTCAGAAAAATCTATGTAAAATTAAAGCACAACTAAATATACTTTAATTAAAAATAAATACAAAATTAAATTTCATTAAGCAACCGCATATAATATCTCAAATATTATAAATATTCAGTAAAAATATTAAAGAAACATTGTAAAAATATAAGATAAATGCATTTGATACATGTATTATAGTTAATCAACATGCATTTCATGTTTAGCTATATTTTCATATACAATATGTGTTCTATATTTAGTACTTGCTGTAAATGTAAAATTTTGTATATACATATACTTAGTTTGATTAAAATAAAAATTATTCCTAAGTAAAATAAAAAAAGTTTTTCTTTCAATCATTTTTAGTAATTTATTCAATGAATATCTTTTGAAGGATTATTCAGTATCTTATACCACAGCATCATTAACCAAAAATCCACACAATTCCAAGATATGGTTCATAGACAAGTTCAATGAAAATTTAGCTGCCAAAGCCATACCCTTTGTGGTATACTTATATTTTATTATAATTTACGGTCATTGAACTGTCTACTAGCGAGAAACTAGTTCTGACACCCATAATATCTCACGATTTGCCACAGGAATGATATTTAGATGATATGAACATTTTGCATGATGTCTATACTAAAGGTAGATCTCCGACTCTATAGCTTCAATAGCAAACAATTTCAGTTTTCAAAGGAATGAATTGTAACAAATAAATAAAAATACTTAATACGCATTCACTTCATGTTTAAATATTAAGAAAACAATTTCATATCACGTTCCCCCTGTTGAGAGATTACCAAAACTACCCAAGACATCTATCATCCTATAGGTAATGATAATGTAATATCTATTATCCATCCTATGGATAACAAGGAAACGACTTCCAGCATCCTACATCCAGTCAGCATCTTCCCATAAATAATCCAATTGCCTATCAGCAGGCGCACACAAATTCATGCTGTTGCCACTGAAAACCGTTGCACACTTTTGGCTGCTGCATGCAGCGGCTAAAAATAAACTAAACGTGGCCAAAACGCCCGCCTTGGCCGTAGCAAAAGTTTTGCCGATGGCTGCTTGGCGAGCATGCGGCTCAATGGTCTAGGGGTATGATTCTCGCTTTGGGTGCGAGAGGTCCCGGGTTCAAATCCCGGTTGAGCCCGGCTATAAAAACTTTTTCGTAAATATTTTAAAGGCGGCTGTTATTTTTTATTTTATTTTTTTTTTTTTGTACGGTTAGTTAATTAAACAAACAAGTCGGGCGATTGTCATTTGTAGATATGAGCAAAGTATTTGGCTAACAGCTGCTGAGGCTGGGGCTGCTGCTGCTACTGTCGCTGCTGCAACAATTGAGAGATGGCTGCCGGTTGATTTGAGCGGACGCTGCAGTTGCAGCCAAAGCAGCCGCAGCAGCCAAGACGATAATGAGCCGGGGGCTAAAATATGTGCAGCTCGTTTTGTAGCTGCAACGATTGAGCAGCCGATAAAGCATTGTGTGTGTGCGTGCGTGTGCGTGTGTGCTTTATAGACGACAATTGGAAAATTGTGAACAATGAATATGGTTTGCCGTTGCATTCGCTTTTGACCAGTTGCATTAGCCGGTGTGAACCGATAGTAGAAAATACCGTCAAAAATACCGCCAAATGCCCGAAAGTTCAGCGCTTATGATGTAAGCGCGAGCTATCTGCTTAGATAATTTCCCCAGCTTTGTGTTCGTGTGTGCGTAAGACATTAGCCGTAAATAATTGACTCGAAGAATGGAGACATCTCAATCAAGTCTTGCCAAGCCGCACAGCTGACTTTCACCTGGCCTGATGCGGCGCAGCGCAAACAAATCAAATCAGCCAACGATATGCAATTTCGGCTAATATAACTTTTCATATCGTGGCCTTCGCTGCATGCGCCTAAATGGGACTTCAGCACAAATAACTGCAGGCCACAAAATCCAAAAATAATATAAATAATAAGCAACTGCGACTTCGAGTTAGCCGCGACACAGAGTCGGCAACAACAACAAGTGCCTGTTAGCCAGCTCCACGGCACAATATCAACAACAACATCAGTCAACCAAAAAACAGCTCACTTTTTGGCCAATCCGAGTGACAGCGGCCCACAGCAGCAGCAGCTGCCTTTACGTCAAAACTCATGAAAGCGCAAAAATGTGGCCTTAGAGATGAACGCGTGACATGAAATCCTAGCAAACATGTGAACTGAATAAGATAAATGTAGTTTGAACCGTGTTAAGATTGGCTTGTTGAAATATGGTTTGATCAAAAGAAAATCATTTTGAAACAAACTGTGCATAGGAGAGATTTAGATTGAGCTAAAGGTCTTTTACAATGAGTGTTTTATGATAATTTTTAGACCATTTAACAACTAAGAGCAATCTAAGCTAGTTTCTTTAACCATTTTATAAGATTTTTATTAGATTTTACAAAGATTCCTTCATGGACAACGTATTGCATTTTGTAACTGTGGAGCTGCAGATAATGACTTTGATGAGTAGCCATAAGATCTCCATACTTAAGGTTATTGTGGAATATCAAAAACTCGGCTGAATTTATATAGAGAGTGGCAAAAAATGATTAGTACTTTAGAAGAACGCTATAGCGCTATAGCAAATGGCGTCAAATGAAATGGAGACCTAAGATGGAGCATCGGAAGATACACATTTGTATATTAATATGAATTCATGTCATACAACATGCCAAACAGTTTCCGTTTATAAAAGCATGTATAGCTCAGAGTCGTCAAAAGATGTGAGTTCTCTGTTTCTAGAAGCATAAATAACTTATATCCATCAAAAGATTTCTGTTCTCTGATAAAAAGAAAAAGTTGATTTTTTGTGAGAAGCTTTATAAACCTCAAGGAGTTAAAACTTTGAGAGAATGAGAAATTTTCTTATCGAAGAATAGTAAAAAAAAAGCTGGTTAGGGATTTATGGAATATGCACTATGGAATAGGAAATGAAGTCTTATTCTATTTTTTATTATATAATGTGTATTATATCATTCTTGTTGTCATATGACAAGGTAAAAGTTCAAATCAAATTACATTTATTGCAGTTTATAAGACTAAAAATCACATTCCGTGAGGCACATCTCCCCATCGCTAACAAAAACACAGCTCAATGTAAACTTGGGCCTGCATTTGTAAAATTTCAAAGTTATGACACTGGTTGTTGGTCGTTAGCTGGTATATAAACGTTAAGTGATCGCTGCATGACGACCAGCTGACAACGAGCAAGCTGCAAAAAACCGTTCATGTTCATGTTTCTCATGTTCTTTTGAACTAGTGCACACATGGCGTATGAGTAATATTTTTGGGTTAATGTTTTGTAAAAGGCAGCAGGAGCTGCAGAAACATGAAATCATATCAGTTGCAATTACACTCAACAAATCACAAGCTTTTGCTGCTGCTCGGCAACAAATTGGCGTCTAACTTGACTCAGGTCAAGACAGGTGTGGTTGAACCGTTAATGACTTCTGCTGCTGCCGGCCAACAGAAGCAGAAACCAAACAGAAAATCCGCCATTTTAATGAGACATCGACAAAGAGCACAAACAAGCGATCAGCTGCCATGATCAATGAACTGTTATGCTTGTTTGTTTTTAGACCTGGTCAAGTGAATGCCATTTGCTCCCAGAGACGAAAAGTGAATGTAATCAGCACAGTGAAAGGATTCGCTCAAGGTGCGCCTCAAAAAGATCAGCTACAAGCATACAGCAGCATCCGAATAGCAAACAAATTAATAATTATGAACTTATGCAACTCGGATAATTTGCCTATCAATGCACTGCAAATAGAGCGAATGATTGCTCAAGACCTGACGAGTTGATGGAGTAGCAACAGCTCTCTGTGCACTCATTGTTGGAAATTTGAGCGCCACCACCCGCATGTCACGCAATTGAGTGTAAAATTACCTTTTCATTCATAAAATACCAAAGCGCAGCAAAGAAAAGCGTGCACATTTTCACTTATGCATTTTCCCTTTGCCATGAGGCAACCTGACTGTTACGTGCTGAGCAGCCAAGTCGCTGTAACACTAGCTGCCGCAAAAACTCGGTTACTTGGTCAGCGGCAGGCAACCACCAACAACACCGACATCATCACACTTAACCACAGGCATCTCACTCGTCACGCAGCTGTCCATAATGCAAGCATTGCAAAAGTTGCATCATTATCAACATAACTGTTATGCCTTGAATATATATTTTATATATTATTATAAATGCCAAGAGCCAAAGTAATTTCTCCACCAATCAAAAAATTATATCAAATTTGCGCTTCATTTAAGAAACATTTCTTTTGGCAGTTCAAGCAAAAGACAGCGGGATATTTGATCAGAAGATGCAAGTATGCATGCATTTATGCATGAATGATTATGAGATGGTATTTATATTGATTAATTTTTAATAATTTGAATAATTATGTTTTAGGATCAGTTAAGGATGATGAATCGAAACAAATTTTTAGTTTCCTTTTTTAATGTTCGTATAATCAAAAGCCAAACTTACAAACAAAACTAAGAATAAAATAAGTTCTTAGCTGATTATTTACAGGAATAGAAAGGTTTATTATATATAGATACAATCGGACTTATGTGTACAATAAATATATTAATTTCTATAAAATTTATTTATATACTATAGTTATTATTATGATACTTCGTATACAAACTGATGAAGATGACAAGAATAATAAAGTTCTAGTCGGGAGTGACCGACTAGGGGATGCACAAAATCCTTCCTGAGCAAAGCTGAAATTTCAATCATTCTATAATTGTTTTTTAAACTACATTGACTTAATTGCATAATTATTTAGATTTCCAATAAAAACAGTCATTCACTTTCTCATTAAATTCCCGTTCAAAACAGTTTTTATAGTGCTGCTATTCTCTTTCCTCCGCACAGTTGTCAACAATCTGCCATAGCAAATGATTTTAGTTCCATTATTTAGCCATTTCATCGAAGGCAAGGACACTTTTAGGCAACTCATTTAACCAGGTCGCTGATTATGGGAGGCTAAACACATTTGCACCTGCTCAATGGCAATGAAAACAAATTAAAACCGAAAGCTCTCCACACAAAGTCTCTAAACATTACATTCATTCACAAATTAAGTGTAAATAACACATTTTGGTTGCGCAAACAAATACCAGATCATCGAACGGGAGCTGCGCAGCGGCAGCAAAGTGCTTGACAACAGGTGCATAGCACAGGACGGCGTCGTCAGGTGTTGAGTAAAGTGCATTTGCATAATGACAATGCAATTTGAAATAAACGCAGGACACATGTCGGCGAATAAATTAATTTACTCTACTTCTCCCTCTCCCTCTCTCTCTCGCACTGCCTCACACATTATTTATGCAGTCAAAGCAAACGTGACACAGAACAATATGTTTGAGTTGGCCAACAGATTGAGCCACACACAGAACATGGAGCAGACGTTGCTTGATGATATTTTTAATCCAGTCAGAGAGCCCGACAGTCGTAGAAGACGTGCTCACACACTTGCATTAATTGGCTGGCTCAAATGTTGGCCTAAAACTTAAACGTAGTAAGTAGCTGTCTGCTTTCCATTCTGTTTGTTTTGCAGCTAAACTCCTTTCTGCCAGATTCCCGCTTCCTGCTCTGCCCGCTCGCTTCGTTGGCCATATTTCAATTATAAAGAACTCAAACGAACTCAAAGGCGTGCAATTTTCAAATGCCAATTGATTTTGCAGCACTGACTGAGCCGGGCTCCCACGCCCAGCCGGACGGATGGACAAATAGACCTGCCCACACACACACTCATACACAAATACATTTCCGCCGTAGTTTGCCCGGCGACTTGTTAGTTGCATGGTTTTTCATGCGGGCAGGCAAACAAATGCGGCAATTGGCATAACATAACTAGCGGAAAATGCAAGAGGTTCTGTGCTGACCGACTAGCAGATACTGCGGGATTTATCAAAAAGCAAGCATGATGCATAATTATGAACGACTTTGGAAAACATTTCCTGTTTATTAATCCACGATTCTGATTGAAATTCCAATTATAAATGCTTCCTAATATTTGTAATTTAAATGTTTAAATATTTATGTAATTTTTGCATAAATAAATAGTTTGTGCTATGCTTTAATTCATTATGAATACTTCCTAAAATTTTGTAATTTGAATAATTAAACATTTACATAATATTTTAATACATAAATGGTTTATTCTATGTCTTAGTTTAGTTGTTCAGCTAGGTTTGATAGTAGAATAATAAAATTATTATTACTATAAAATATTAAATATTCTTAATCTAGTTTATAAAACATTCCGTGCATAATTAATAAATATTTAAAATAATTACTTAATAGACTGAATCGATTTACCAAAATTTAGGCATTATAATATTATTAATCTTAAATCAAAAGCCTCTAAATTCTTGCATGTTTTAACATGTTCAAGTTGAGGCGTAGTAAACAAATTTCAATGAAATGAAATGTATTTTTAATACATCTCCATCTAATTAGTTAAGCTTATGAATTCGGATAATAAAGCTAACAGATTAATCAATTATAAGCGGAACGCCAAAAACAAACCCTAATCGTAATATTTTTGACACAACACGCAACAATCCGGAATAAATTTGAATATCAATTCGTGCGATCAATGCGAAAAATTATAATTTGATTTTTAATGAACTACGGCTAACATATTAATTTTTAATATGAGATTCGGATGAACAATAGTGGAGATAAAATCTAATTTTATTAAATATGTGCAGTTAAATAACATCTATTAGTCACATGATTTATCTTGAATAAATATCTCGACTTTGTTATAGCAATAGAGGATATTTTAAGTTGATCATTTCAGCAAACATAAGTCAAAGTCTGGCAAACACTCGCATTCACACTCACACCCACATTCACACTCACACCCACATTCACACTCACACTCACTCTCTCTCTCTCTCTCTCTCTCTCTCTCTGTTGCAGTTTCATTCAATTGCGTTTGGCATTCGAGGCGCGTGATTTTGCAACTTGTGAGCTGCAGATTTGCCTTGTACTATTTTTGCCAGAGCAACTAGGAATGGGGGAAGGTAGGCGGAGGGGGGTATATGCAGTCGAAGCTGGCAACCGCAGCACCCGCAACATTTTGCCAACAGTCACCGCAGCTACAATGTTGACAACGGCAGCGACCCAAGCGCTGCATCCGCATCCGCGTCCATTTCCATTCCCATTCCCATTTCCATGACCAGGTCCATGTCCATGTCCACCATTCAAAACCATTTAAGCGCTTTGGCTAGCTCGGTTTCTGCTTTCAGTTTTCTTTTCGTTTTGGTTGTGCTCCCTTTTTTTATGCGTTTTCCATACACTTTTTTTTTTCTATTTTCCTTTTTATGGGTTATTTTGACGCCTTTGGCGCTCTGCGTTGGAGCAGGAGGAGGGAGTGGAGGGAAAAAAAAAGAGACTGAAGCAAATAAAAGTGCGCCGCAGGAAAAAGAGCATGTTATATTTCTTTGGCTGGGCATTATAATTGAAAATCCCACAAAGGTGTCGTCGTCTGTGCGCTTTGTGACTAAATTGAATTTAGTAATCGGTTCTTTACGTTCCTCCTATTTTTCCTTTTTATACCCTGAACCCATTGAAAATGGGAAATCAGGGTATAATGTTTTTGTGTAAAAGTATGTAACAGGCAGAAGGAATCATCGCAGACCCCATAAAGTATATATATTCTTGATCAGCACGACGAGCTGAGTCGATATAGCCCTGTCCGTCTGTCCGTCCGTCCGTCCGTCCGTCCGTCCGTCCGTCCGTCCGTCCGTCCGTATGAACGCCGAGATCTCAGAAGATATAAGAGCTAGAGAGCTGAAATTTTTTGTGCATACTCGTGAATACCATACGCAGTACGAGTTTGCTTTATTTTTTCGATAACTCATCCGATAACTTTTTTATCGAGAATAATCGAAAAATTGATTTTGTTTTTCGAGCCTCATCGGAGTACTATTAGACATAGAGACTTCAGATTTACTGTGTATATATATATGATGAATACAAACATTTTGTAATCAACAGATTTTGGATACCACGTCCCCTTCGCCCCAAATTTGTAAAAAACGTATTTCAAGTACTAGAGACTTGTGCTTTGGAATGTACACACATTTTGACCATATAATTACGCCCTGAAAATTTCATTAAGATCGTATGTTTACAAACGAAGTTATTCACCAAGTAAATTCTCATACTATTGCCCACACTGCAGCGCAGCCCAAGCGCAGTCGCTGCTTACTGCGCAGTTAGCAGAGCGCGGGCGCGTGAGGGTGGATGCATGTGTATGTATGTGTGCGTGCATAAAAGAAGTGCAGAATGATAAGAATATCAGCTTGGAGGGTTCAGGGTATCTCCTAGTCGAGCAGTCTCGACTAGAGTCTTCTTACTTGTTTTTTTTGTTCATTCTCACATCTTTATTGGCTTAGAAACGAAATAACAATCCAACAGGTTTTTTTTTTCACTTTCTAACTATTCCAATCAATACAATTTTTAGGGCGGTTTTCCCACTTTAAGGTCATAAACAAAAAGAGTTGTTAAATCTATTGTCTGATCGTGATTAAACACGCGAACTCGAATTGCCTCAGTTTTTAATTGTTTTTATGGGAAAATCAACTGGCATTACGACCACAACAATCTATTCGTGCAATTAAACTGAAAACTCACTAATTGAACTTGAAAACTAGCGAATTAAAAGTAAATGTAAATGATGAAAAATTTTAAAGACATTCATTAATCAACTTCAGTGTGAAAAGCGAAAACAATATAACATAATTTCAGGTCATTGTATATGATATGTAATGTGTATACATATCTCTCAATCTGAATGGGTGTATTATGGGAGAGCTGGCATCTTAACGTGGCCATAAATTAATCTTTCGACTTATAGATAAGACAAACACTTATAGAAAGTGCAAAGCTTGCGTGATGGTCAAACAAAAAGTTGTTAGGAAAATCAATGGAAAGGAGCTACGCGCTAAGCTTATACTCTATTGAATGTGTCGAAAGTATCTATAATAATAATTAGGTAATAGTTTTTCAATATGAATGTAAATTCCGAGCAACAATGGGTTGTACAAAGACCACTATGACTAGATTTGCCACGCCCTTAGTGGGCGTATCTAACCTAACCAGCCCAGCAACATTTTATTGAACCCGATTGCATACAAAATGTATATAGTACTTTCCAAAAGTCCATGTTTTAAGCCTTAGTAAACACGTACCTTGCATCCCAAATACTATTGCTAAACACATTCACAAGGTGCAAGGAATATATTGGCTTTGCTTTGAGATTTTCTGAGCGAGTAGCTCCCGGCTGAAAGATTGTTTGAACGAGTGTAAAAATTCAACAGAAAATAATTAAAATCTAATTACAATGATTTATTTAAGTATATAAACATATACTATGCAACAGTTATTTTTATTATAAATAAACTTGACAAGATAGAAGATAAATGCAAGTCAAATATTAAGCTTAACTACAAATGACATACGTTTAATTTAAGGTGAATGGCAGCACATCTACTTTATTTACACAAATACTGCACTTCACAACAATGAGCTACAGTTACTCTATGATTTGAAGAGCCTTCTTTGTTGGGTCATAATATTTGCGTGTTTATATCAAATTTTGTATGTTTTATTACGCTTTCCAAGCTGATCATAGTTTGTGGCCTATGTTTTTCCAGAAGAGCGCAAAGGTTAATTATCGCCCAGTGAAAGGCGGCAATGCACAAGATAAATGGCTAGAATTAGCCGTCGGCTCAGGTACATAAAATGGTGAATCAATCAGTTTGAAAGCATAGCATAGGTAATTGCCTGTTAATGGATTCATTTAAAGCCGCACAAGACAGTTTCAACGACGGCAACAACAGCGGCGAAACGGTAGTAAAAACAAAACACAGACCTGACCTAGGGCAAAGCAAAGGCAACACAACAAGATCAAATGCCGAGGGGTGCCAGGGGGGGGCAAGCAGCACTATCAACAGCCAACAGTCGGCAGATCGCATACAGCACGCGTTTGCTGCTGACCGCACGAATGCAAAAACACGCCAAAAGAGCGAGAGAGAGCGGGAGAGTGGGAGAGCAGCGGCCGCATGCTCTCTCGCGCTGTCGGCTAGCAAGCAGTGCGCGCACTGCTTGGCTTCAGCTGCAACAGTTTCAAATAAACGAATCGCGCAGCCGCGCTTTTGCCTCAGTTTCAATTGGAACGTTGCGCATGCGCCGTGGACGAGATTTAACGCGCGCGGTTTTCGATCAGTGAATTGTGATTTCGTTTTTGTTGTGGTTTGTGCGAAATCTCTGCCATTCAATCTAAAAAGCTTATAGTTGCTAAAAAAAACCACACATTCTAGACTATTTTCATTAATGAATGATAAGAATCGCGTACGGCTGCAATGTGAAAGTTGACTTACACAGAAAATATTCTTATAAAATTAAGTTGATTGTGTGTTAAGCGCCAGCAACAATGAAAAGTGAAAATATGCCGAAGAAGCTTTGACATTTTTTTTTTCTAAAATATTTGTTTTGTTAACACAACGCGACGAACCCCAACACAAATAGACGACCCCTTTTGAATAATCCGCCGAGAGACAAGCTATAAAATGGACAGATTTATGCACAAATTTATTTGTATTTATTTGCTTGGAGAGAGCGACAAATTAGTTTAAATGCTTTAGTAATTTGAGGTGTCAAAAGGTCGTAAAATAACAATGTGAATTGAAAATGTTGCAAAAAAAAAAAAATAATAATAATGCTAATAGAGGCTTAGCTTTTCTATGTCATCAAACAATTCACTCAGGTTTATTCAAGGGATTTTTTTTTTGGGTCATACCCAAAACAAATCAGAAATTTCACTCTCAAGCCAAAACTTCTGGACAACTTTCCAAACAGATTTTCTTCACAGTCTATGATTGACGCCAATCTTGTGATTCTATTGCATCGAACAACTGTTAGCTTCAAAAAGCCCACACCTTAAAACAATATAAGAGTTAGACATTCTCTTTTTTTATTATTATTATAACCTCCATTATTATTGTTTCGCATTTAAATTCTACACGAAGTTACGCCTACTATTGAAATTTTGTTTCTTTCCGGCGGTGCTTTCTATTGAAATACCATTAATTTGATGTTGATATTTCTCAATTTAGTTTTATCTGCTCATCAAATTATACACAGTTGCTAATCTGTATATAGACAAGATTTAATATGCTACTATAGGCAGCTGATTTAAATCAGAAATACCAAAACGACGAGTTGATTTATAAACGCGATTCCTGCATCACCATCAAATAGAGGAACCCAAAAAATAGAAATAAAAGGAGGCAGAGATAACTAAAAATGCGAAGTCCGAGCCGTAGCAGTTGTCGCTGGCTGTTGCCATTGGCATTTGGTAAGTACAAATCAAAACCAAAAACAAGAATAAGAATGCTCTAGTAGGATATGCTCGACTTGCATACACCCTGAAGATTATATTTATATTATAAATGGGGAATGTTATATATTGATATAGGTGTTTATTTTTTTCTACATCATTCATCTAGATGTTCCAAAAATAAAATATCTTTTAGTTGAGGTTTCTTGAAAAACATCTTAATTTTAGTTCGATATCTTATATATCCATCTAAGAAATCAAGTCTTCAATTCCATATTAATTGTTTTGTACAATATCATTAGAGCAGTTTTCGATCAAAAGTAAATGATCAATTTAATACATTAGACTCATGTTATATTCGGCAATATCTGACTCTACAGACTCCGAAAGTCATGACTGAACCAATATAACAAATCTATCTATAGTGAGCTCACACAGCTTCACCTGTTCCATACACCTGCACAAAGTCAATATGCCCAGTTCACTCGTTATCAATGCGCTTAGAGTATAATTACCCGTTTATACCGCTAGTCGATAAACTCGTTTCACTTGCCACCGGGCCGCCGTTGCTGTTGCTTCTGGCGCTTTCAGTGCCGCTGAAGCTGGTTAGCTCGGGTGCTTCAACGGGAGCAAGGTCGCAAATGTCGGTAAATATTGGCTAAAATTATGCAATCCCCCAGGGGGGACGACAGGCAGCGGCTGACAACAGACGAGTTCGCGCGCTGGCCCCAGGGATTGGCGAGGACATTACGAAATGTCAACAAAATCAGAGCGAAGCGATGCGCGATTGTCCAACCATTGAATAATTGCCAGGAGCTGGTCACCGGTCGCCGGTCGCATTTTGAAAATTATGTATAAGCGGCCGCTAATACCGGATCTAGTCGAAATGATAAATATCCCAAATACGTGCGCATAGTGGCATTTGATTCGTTTAGCGTTGCACGATTGAGCAATGTGCAATGGACGTCCATGAAGCTGTGGACCTTAAATAGGATTCATCATATTCCATTGACAGCCAACGAATTACAGCGTCGCATTTTTACCTGTCTAGGTGTGCTGTCTGAATATCTGCGGTGCGGTGTGAGTTTTCGCGTTTGTCTCGGGGCAAACGTGCAACATTTTGTGTGCACTGCATTTGCAACTGCAAAATATGCAGCTAATTTATGCGGCTCGTTAGCGCATGGAATGCGCTTTCGTGGGAGTTTTCTGGGTATAGCTGCCATTGATATGTTAAGCAGGGCGGCAGGAGTTGAGCTGAGCTCACTGATATGAAGTAAGGAGAGCTGCTCAAACAAAACAAAATAATACAGCAGCAGCTGTCAAGCACTTGCGAAATATCCCAAGCAGTGGTATCAACTGCAATTGTGTGTGTGTAAATCTATGTGCATGGATTAGTGCATGATATTTGCGGGTTTATATATAGAAGAGGGCAGCAGGAAGCGGGTGATCTCAGATCACTGATCTGTGGTCTGTGCGTGTGAAAAGTTAATAGAATTATTGAAATTTATAATAATTTAGCTTGATATAAAAACAATCAAACTATATATAAATTAGAACAATCTTATTCTTGATACATTGATTGACAATATTAGCTCTTTAAGTAATAAATATTTGTCTTATATACGTTCAATATGTCATATTTTAAATATGGACTAAAATCATTCACATTTCCACTAATTTGCGTAAATTTCCAAACATACGTTTAATTAACTAAACTAATCCTCAAATATTTCAACACTTGCATTCACTTCGCTAAGCCTCTCTAAGCCTCTCTTCACTTAACTTGGGCTCTAGTCAGTTTAATGTTTGCGTAAAACCTGAAGATGGATTACTTGAAATAATTACAGTTAACCTGTTGGATTGCAATAACTTTGGTTTAAATACATTTTCCATACAAAAAAAAAAAAACACATGTTAGATAAAATTTATTAGCAAACTAAACTGGAAACGCTTTCCCTTGACATTATGTTAATAACTTCCTAAATAGATTATGGCAAAAAGCAAACAAACAAATTCACGTTCACGATCACGTTCACTAATTACCGTGAACTGTAAATCTCTCGTAATTTTACTTCACAATTTGAGTTTGTCAACTTTTTGGCTTTCGTGATAATCAACAAATTTTGTGCATACATATATATATATATATATATATATATATATATATATATATATATATATATATGTATGCACAAAATATATATATATATATATACATATATATATATATATATATATATATATATATATATATATATATATATATATATATATATATATTTTTTTTTTAATTTTTTGCCCACCAAACTTGAAATAATGGTCTTCAGGTGGCAAACGATTGCCAACAACTAGCCATGTAGTCAACGTGCCAGCAACGCCCACCTGGGGGCAGCTGCATGGAAAATGCTGCAACGCTTAGGCCTCAGCATTCAGTTAAAACAAGATTTTTCACTTGCCGCGCGTGGACAAACACAACTCGACCGCTAGTGAAAAGAAAAAGTAAAAATGTTTGCCGAAATCACTGAAAAAAAAAAGAGGTAAAAGTGCTCAAGGAGCGTGTGCTCGACTAACAGATACCCTAAGCTGCTGTAACATATAATATATATATTTAGATAGGATCAAGGATAGTAAAATAACATCAAAATAAATATTGTTTATCGAATTTATATTGGAAGAAGTAACAAAAATTTGGAATACTCGATATTTTTGTATACCTATTGCTGTACCTATATATAAAATTTGGTAATTCTTACTTTAAAAATCTCCCAGATATGCTTTACTGAAGTTCTTATATCGATATTAGCTATCAAAATGTTACCGATTTTCAGAAGAGGGTTATGGGTTAGTAAGTCTCTTTTAGGATTGAAGATAACTGCACATACCTTCACCTAAAACCCTGACCGCCCCTTACGATTTTAAGAGCTTACAGCAGCAAATCAGACAGAAGGAAAAAATTGTATCTGGCGAGGTAGTTAAACGGAAACGCCTCGGCTTGCTGCAGCCTGTGTCAATGACTTTGAAATGATTTCAACGGCGCTCGCGAGTTTCTCAATTCGAAATTTCACTGAGTGCGCGGGTCAGCATCGTACGTGAATTTGATTAGCAATTGGATAATTGATATAATGCGATCTTAAACTGATGGAAAGCATTGCTAGACGAATACGTGACATTACACTTTTACTTAAATGCATAAATTGTCTGCACTCTCTGTGAATACCAAAAGGCGATGATTCGTCGACTCAAAACGGATATTACGCGCATTTTTAACCCAATTAATAGCATAATTTTCGCCAGATTGAGTTGGATCCTAAAACGAGTTGTGCAACTTTTGCTTTCAGCCGCTTTTCAAGTTCAATGCTGTTACGGCTTTTCCAATCGGATTGCTTCACGCTTCCTGTCCAGCAGCTAATTTATGCATTCAATTTTCCTTAAATACACATATGTAAAACAGTTTCTCATTTTATTTTTTATGTGTGGAGTAAAGCCAAAGCCAAAGCCAGTTGGCTTAACTATTAATCCTAGAGGGGAATTTCACAATTTCACGCGGCGCATTGCAACACTTATTTCTCTCTCTCTCTCTCTCTCTCTCTCTCTCTCTCTCTCTCTCTCTCGTTTTACTTTTTGCCACGCGGCTTTCATTCGAACTGGACTTTTCATTTGCATTCGTGCTTTGATTGCTTTGTGGCCTTTGGCAAATTTGCACAATTTTCAGCCAAAAGCAGTTAATAATTTGGCAACGCAATTGGCAAGTCCATTTTGCAGATCAAGTGCTTTACTTAAGCAGGCGGAAGACAAGACTTAGGCTCTAAACTAGTTTTCGGCTATTTCGAGTGCCCAGCAGGTGCATAAACCCGGAGCTAAAATACATTTTTATGCCATTCTACATATTAGCATAATATTTTAATTGGAAATTCTTTTTATTAGGGTTTATAATCGTTTGACTCTTATATGTTAAAGAATGTGATTTAATTTTGTTGCTGTGAATTGTTGAGAAATCGAACGAAATATGTCATAATCATAGGCAACAACAACAATAGTAATCGATGCATTACATAAAGAAAAAGAAAAGCCAAAGAGAGTTAAGGGAAAGAGCGCTTCATACATGAATTTTCTTCAATCAAAATTCAAATGAAAGCAAAACGAGAGCAGAACGAAGTCGTATATACCCTACACAGACTGAGATATCTTATAGATAATTCATGTTACTTCCCAGTCATCGATAAAAGAAAGAATAGTTATCGATTTGAAGGAAAAATGACTAAGAGATTTTACGAAAAACAAAACCCCATCATTTGACACTTAATGATGGCTAGTATCCAATGTAATACTCTCGATAGTAAAGGGTTTTTATCACTATAGATAACATCTACAAAGATTTAAGCTTCATTAGCGCAGCCCCCAAACATTTGTTTCAAGTTTTTTGTTTATCGTAAATGTATTAAGAGCGGCGCCTATCAATGGTATTCTATGAGTAGGAACTAAACGAAACTATCGAAACTCTTTTAGAGTTAGTATCATAGAACAGCCAAGATAACCAAAAGATTTAAACCAGTTTTTGTCTTAACGGGTTTGCTGAACTGGCTCCAAATAGTGAAAGCTCAACAAGATGTGACCAATGTCAAGCCGCAGAGCGTTCAGTTCAGTTCAGTCAATAAAACTATTTAACATATATCGCAGTATAATTCAATTCAGTTTAGTCACTTCTGGGTGTTGCGTTTCAAAATAATGCCAAATATTTAGAGTTAATTTTCACAAATTCTTAAGAGTAAGGTTATGCAAAGCCCCAATAACTGGAAATGTCTCATTAGTTGCCGTCAAACTAATAAAGAATATTCATCTCAAATGAATACAAATTGCTTCACATATGCGCGCTGCATAATTAATAGACTCTACCAATATTAGTGTATATATGTACATATACATATATATTTCATGCGCCGCTAAACAACAACAACAACAACAACAATTGAAAACTGGGCTAACAACAATTGCATGAGCAGATGATGTCTATGCGCCCGCTGAGGTGTGTGAATATTTTTACAGTCATTACACGGCGTACTTTTGATTTTGGCAATAACAACCACATGACGACGTTGGCCAAATAAAGCCGAAAAAAAAAATGTCAACACATGATACGGTTACACTTTTATATATATGAATTTAGTTGTTTTTAAATACCCTTTACGCATTGAGAGTGTGCAATGCATTAAGGTTGATTTCATACAATAGCATATTTTATTCTAATCTCTCTGTGTAAGACTCCTATAACACAGATAATCGATTATTATCGATTCTTGTAAGAATTTATATCTCTTTATATATAATATAAATTCTCGTTTAATATCGATCCTTGGGCTTATCACGTAATGTGATTATAATCCTCATATAATTACAGAGAAATTTTATGGAAATGACAAGGCATTATTTTTTACATTTAGCATAAATGGTAATTTCTCTGTATATCTAATGGCTTCCAAAATATTTTCCCAATTGAACAAAAAAAAAACATATTTCAACATTTAACTCCAGCGAAAGTTGCTATACAGGGTATCTGCTAGTCATGTCCATTATCTTTTTGGCTTTGCATCTCTCTGCCTCTGTTTTGTTGTTTTTTTTTTGTTAACTTGGCTTATTATTAAACAGTGCAGAGAGTTGCTTTGTTAAATGGGTAGACAATGTGTAATGGTAACCCAAACAAAACGCTGCATTTGGTAAGGTATTCCATTGTAGTTGTTGTTGTTGTTATCATTATTATTATTATTATTGTTGTTGCTTTTATTTGGCTTAAAGTGCGACGCTTTCATATACAGCATTTTACTTAAGACTTAGGCGTTTGGCTCGTGCGTAACTCCGTCCGTAGGCCTTTATGGCACGGTTAG
The DNA here is from genome assembly GCF_054131105.1 of Drosophila navojoa. NCBI lineage: Eukaryota > Metazoa > Arthropoda > Insecta > Diptera > Drosophilidae > Drosophila > Drosophila navojoa. The sequence continues at coordinate 4,426,574 of NC_142890.1, read as the reverse complement.
GGCCCAGTGAGCGGACTGAAATTTAGATGACAACATGACATAATTGCTCATTGTTATTGTTATTGCTGTTGCTGTTGCTGCTGCTGCTATTGCTGTGAAAATATTAGCTGTGTTGACAACGCCTAGAAGTGATATCATTAATTATTTAATTAACTACAAAGTGACATAAGATCCTAACCCAAAGGGAAAGTTGCTAAAGCTGCCGATGTGACTTTCGGCTAACTCGTAGATCGGCTTATATCTCAGCTATATACAGAGATATATGTATGTATGCATGTGACAGCGGGTTTACTGAACGATCGCCAAACGTTGGCAGCTGCTCAAAATCCCATTCACTTCGCACTCGTGCCACGACGACTCGCTCATCGAATTGCACAAAAGGCATAATTGAAATTGTTCACTCACGAATGCATTAAACGAGCGGCCATCAGTGATGCGATTCAGAGACGATAGGCCATATGGGTATTAAAAATTATTATTATTATTGCATTATTAGACGTGCAATTATGCTTTGATAACTCTATTCACTAAGCAGAGTCGCGAACTTGAAATGTTATTCCCCTTTGTAATTGCGGTTTTCCTAGGGTAGCGAGAAAATGGGAGATAGAGAGAGAGAGAGAGAGAGAGAGAGAGAGAGAGAGAGAGAGAGAGAGAGAAAGAGAGAGAGAGAGAGAAAGAGAGAGAGAGAGAGAAAGAGAGAGAGAGAGAGAGAGAGACTGAAAGAGAGATGAGAGAGAGAGACTGAAAGAGAGATGAGAGAGGGACTGAAAGAGAGATGAGAAGCAAACATAAAAAGTGAAAATGGTTAAAGAGTAGAGAGAGAGAGAGAGAGAGAGAGAGAGAGAGAGACGTATGGTATATAGAGAACACTAGAGTAAATTGAAGAGAAATAAGAATAGAAATATATTGAATAGATTGAGTAGGTGCGCAAAAGATTGTTAAAACAAGAGAGATAGGGACGATAACAGAGAATAAGGCAAAGAAAACTTAATTAAATTAATTTTTATTTTTTTATTTTTAATAAGATGAAAACTGGTACCCCATATGCATATTTTCATTTTAAATTAAATACCTCATTTAGTTTGCCATTGGATTGCCTAGGGAGTTCTAGTTAACACAACTCCTTCATATAATTTATCAAATTATTAAGGCTATAATTAGCTCGAAGTTTGTGTTTATGTTAAGTGCTCAAAATAACACAAATGTATCTACAAATTAACATAAAACAGAAGATATCAACGGTTGCAATCGAAAATGTTGATTCACTATGTTTAGCTGATTATTGATCGATTGCATAAACTAATTCATAGTTAGTGTTACTGTTGTTGTTGTTGTTGTTGTCAAGGTTCATTGCGACTCTACAGACGAGCTCTTCATAAATCAACGAGACGCCAGCCGTGCCGCAGATTAATTTATGCTTAAACTTAAGCGCCGTTAAAAGCCTGTGCCATGTCTGACCCCTGAGGTTAGACTTTCGGGCAAAAACTATAACGGCTCTCAGGAGGAGTGGGCTTATTAGTTGAACTGAAACAATTGTGTTTTGTTTCTTGACATTAACATAAATTTCAGACAATTATGTTTGACTGAATGAAATGTATTTATGATAAATGCTTGCTAAAATACAGTTACAACTGAAGGTCGGCTCGTTTATGTTAATTATATCCACAAACAAAACCCAAAAACTGGGAAGTCTTGAGTCATGAATGATTTCGACATGGATTGCGTAACTTTTATTACCGATTTTGGGCAGCCGCCGGCAGGTCAACAACAGCAAACAGTATTGGTTCTTAATCAACGGCAATAAATCGTGAAAAAATTGGCAACAAAGTTGCCAACTTGACAACATGATGCTCAACACCTAATGCAAAAAATAGTTAAACAATTAATTAGCTCGTAAAGATGGCGACATTGTTATTTGCATTTTTTGTTGTACATTGAAAAGGGTTTTAGGCAGGGTATGCTGATTTCGGGCAAATGTATGTGAAAGGCAGCAGGAGACGTGGTCCTATCGATAAATTATATAGATTATCGAATACCCCACACATAAGACAAACTTATCATGAACATAGATACCTATTAAGCGATTAGATCACACATCGACTCTATATGCCCACCTTCATCCTATATGCTGGGTAACTGTTAGTCCATCACTTGCTAAACTAAAGCACTTTTACTAAATTTTTTTTATTTATTTATTTTGCTTAGTTTTTGGCTTGAGGCCAAACCACAATCTGAAGCCAATGATCTCGACCGAACGAACAATTAAGCACTCCGATTCTAAGCCACATAATAGCGTTTACTAGACCATAAATTAGGGGCGGCATTTACGGCCAACAGCGACAACGACAGCGTAGGCGAACGTCTGACACATGCCAACCTGGCTAACGCCAAAAAAAACACAGAGCTTGGCCCATAGCCGCACGAATTACAATTAAGAGCGACTTTTAAATGCAACTTCAATTAAAGTGCGGCACATACTTTTGCTTTTCAAGTCAGCTATTAGCAAAAGATTTCAAAAATAATTTTACACATTTTTTGAATTGTGAGAATTGTTTAGATTTTGACAAAATTGAGAGAAAAACTTGAAAAATTACAAATTTGAAATACTCTTAAAAGTAAAGGCAAAAGACTTGACTTTTAATAAAGGATTTTCTGTTCTTTGGTAGCCTCAGAAAAACATTTGCAACTCATTTTTAAAATATATTGGGACTTTAATGCTCTTGAAAGTACATTTAATATTTTTCAAAGAAGCCAAAGGCTAGGAAATAAATTGACTTCATATAAAGGACAAAAGGATTTCTATTTTACATACCATTTTAATATATTCAGAACAATATATCTCCTAATTTATACAATACTATATATGTATATACACATATGATAAAACTGCTTTAAGAAATCATTGCCAAAGCCACGTGGGATCAAGATTTCGTATAAAAAACAATAAAAACTCTATAGACTACAACTTAATTTTTCATTGAATTTTCATTACAAATTAAAATAAGAGTAAAAAAAATCCTAAAATAAATATAATGATTTATTTATATTTAACCCATCCACTTAGTCTTCAACAGAAGCCGCGCCAATCGCAATCTATGCAAATTTCCATGACGGTAATTTGAAAAAACTTGTTCGCTTAGAGACGAATGGGTCTAGCGGGTCGAAGACCTCGCCAACCATGCGACCCATATGATCGACCAACGTTATGAAGCTCTGTCACGAGAGAGTATATCGAAAACTGAACAAAATTCTCATCATTGTCAATTGAGCCTTTCGCTGAGAGTGCATAGGGTCAATTTGTTGTGCGGGTCAGTTAGTTAGTTAGTCGACGGAGTCGACCTTGCCGGGGCCACAATTAAAGACGCCGACTTCATAATTGCGCCCCCAAAACTTGTAATTTGCAACAGCATGCACTTAACCGTTAAGTGAGCGGCGCATTCATAATTCCAAATGATTAAATTAAATGCGTATACGAAAAGTTGATGTTTAACTAAAAATTACTTCATTGCTAATTGCTTCCTCTCGCTGCCCACAGCAACAAAATTGATTTCTATCGGAAAAGCCTATCAAGCACGATTCATACTTTAAGTAATTTCGTAGCAAATGAAGCATTTGACAGATTGAGGAAATTGTTAGACGATTAATAATCAAAAAACTATTTAAAATCAAGAAAATGTATGTGAGAAAAGTTACATAATTTGATTAAGAGATATGTTTAATATATTCTTAGATTGCCTGCGCGATAAGAAAAACTAATAGCTAGCCATGGATGGGCGGATGAATAGTTGAATGCAACACCTTGAATTTGCCTAAATTTTCACATTGACTAAGCACCTTGACAAAATATTGAAAGCATTTCGGTTAGAATGTGTATCACATATGAATTTTATAACCTTCACATGAGTGAATATGGAAATATAATTTATTTTAACTAAGGCAGATTAATGCAAAAAATTTAGAGATAGATTCGATAAATAATTATGCCAGATTTTGTTAGACGAGACTAGAAAAGTATTTTATTACTACAGCTTCTATAACTAAATTACAAATATTATTGATTTTACCATATTTATTGCAATATGGAATGGATCATTTTTTTAATTTCATAATTCCACTTAATTCGTAATTAATAATAACACATTATGCAAAATACGAAAAGGGAGATACAGTGAAAACAAAAAATTAATAAATCAAAGTGATAGATGGCTCATATTATTAAATAACATATAAACTATGTATATAGTATAATACTCTTATTAATTTCCGCATCTATTTGTTAAGTCTGTGAACCACAAGCAACTGGCCCGAAATAATCAAAAATTTGGGTTAATTAGGAGAGCTGCAGTTCGTTACGCCCAGAAAAGAAATGGCTAGAGATCTGCGCGTTGTTTTTATTAATCATTTACGTTTACCTGAGCACCAACAGTAAATATTTGGCTTTGCCCTTAGCCGGAACGGAGCACGTTTTGATTAAGACCTTAGCAACGCTTGTTGGAGCTGTGATTAGTTATGCTTTTCATTGGCCCCCCCCTGGAAACGTGACTATGACGATCGAATTAGCAACATTTTGTGCCTTATATTGTCTCTGCATGTATATCAATCAGACAAGCCCCAAGCAACGGCTGGACAATCGACGATTAATTCTAAGCATTTCCATTTGCCGACAGGCAGCGACTAAACAATGGGCTTGTGCATTAATTGCCATTCAGTGAGCGCATTGACAAACAAACCAACTGACCTCGCCATGCGCCCATGCATTGGTCCAATGAGAACAAAATTAACCTCTGCATTCAGCAAATGACCCCAACAATTAATACACGTTTCTCTAAGCAGCAAAAATAACAAATCATAAGTCGAGTTTTTGCTGTGAACGTTTTTCAATTACTCCGAGTGCAGCATGGCAACTAGAGTTACCCTTTACTATATTCATATACATTTTTTTGATGTATTCAAAGTGAATTCCTACACTCCTTTAATACGCTATTAATATTAATAGACATTTTCAATTAATCAGCATAAAATATAAAATTAAAGCCGCTTAACTTTATGCTCTCTTGTACCCAAAACAAAGTGCTATGCAAATGATTCAGTTAAAACTTTTATCTATAATTTTCATAGCTATTAGATTTTTGTAACTAAAAGGTTCCATTATATAACATACAGAGCTCTACAATTTTTATGCTTATCAAAGCAGTATGAATTCAAGTCATTAAAATTCCGCTAAATACCCATTAAAGATTCATTTATAGCTTGTGTTTTTACAAGCCAATCCTAAGTGTATTTGTTGCTCTTGGATTTAACATGCTGATTAAACCCAAACGAAACTGGAGACCAGCTCTACATGACAAAAACAACTCGTCTGATACATATCACTAATATGCACTGCATATATATCTGCTAGCGAACTAGCAAACGAAGTCAATTCTGATTTTTTTCTCTTTTATAGACTTTGTATCATAAAGCTCTGGTGTCTTAGATCGTGCAGCCGCAACAGCTCGAGCCGGAGCTGCCGCACAAATTATGGCCAGCCGTCAGCTGGCAGCTGGCAGTCGACCTTGATGTGGCCATTTGCACAAATATCTAGACGATCTCTTGCCTCGATCGATTTTCGTGGCGCGCTACAAATCGATCAGAGCCGCAATAAAACAAAGTTTTGCAGCGTTGCGTCTCAATTTTTGTGCAATGTTTTTCCATTTCGCTTCTTTTTTTTCGTTTGGGGCTGTAAACTAAATTATATTCAAATTTGTTTGGCTTGGCTGCGCCTCGACTGATAAAAATCCCATTCGGACTGACTTCAAGTTGCTTTTACTTTGCCGCAACAATGAAATAAATAAATAAATAAATTACATTTAATTTGCGTAATCAGTATTCAATGGCATTGGAAAATTTCGATTATATAATTGCGGCCTGCAGTGAGGGCAGAGGGCCGGACTATATGAATGTGCCGGCAAATCGATATTACAACAGTAATTGTATGCCTAGATTTATAGCTGGAATTAGTTCATAAATTAAGCCGCATTTTCTTAGCAACCAACCACAACCACAAATCGTGCCTGGCCACGATTACTGATTGCTCATACGTCCCGTGGGCGCTGCATGGCAGCGGGTCAAACGTTTGGGTCAACCCGCCCAAAACCGAGCCAAAAAAGTGAGAGACCAAAAACCGAGTGTGAGACAAATTGAATGCAGCAACTGGTCATGAGTCATGAGTCATGAAAGACAACTAACTAACTACTCACTGCAGTTGAGGAAATCATTTTGTTAACAGATTTGCAGGAAGCACTTATGTAAATATTTGGAAGTTTTTATCTCACTTACGGATCAACTGGCCATGAAATGCAAAGCCCCATCATAATGAGATGCACCTGCACAAATGCAGACAGCTTTCGAAGAAAATGCAAATGCCTTAAACGCTTTACCGCGGCGGTCAGAAAGTGTAACAAAGGGCCGCAAAGCAATGCACGAATGAAACCACATTTCATTTGCATGCAATTAGCGGAAGCTGATAAGACGCGAAGAAAACGACTCGAAAGTACCCTGGGGAAAAGTTTGAGCGAACTGTGACTAAACCTCGCTAAGGTTAACCTATAGATAGTTGGTCAGTATATAGATAGTTGATGTCTTTTAGCAACTCGATATTGATCAAAATTCTTAATTCGTGCAAACCAAACCAAATTTTAGTTCCCATAACATTTGGAAAATAAATATATATATATCTTAAGAAATATCGAACATTTTAAACGATTAAATATCAAATAAAATATTTATAGAATTTTTAAATAATTAAAGAAATATTAAAATTGATCAACATATTAAATATCAATATCAATTTGTCTATATTAAATATTTATCGATATTAGATATTAAAACGCATTAATCAATATTTATTGAAATTTTATAAAACGTATTAATCTATCATCGTTTAATAAAAAAAAAAATAAAATAAAAAAAAAAAAAAAAAAAAAACATAACCGTTTATAGATTATAAGTTATAATCGTAATAAATGAGTTTCTGTTGAATTTTTAATATTTAGAAACCTATCGAAAATACGCTCCAATCATATAAAAGAGTTATCGAATTTGTGCTCTTCAAGTATCACCCTTAGTTGTTGAAACTGATAACGCAAAATGATCAACTAGAATTAATTATATATTGTACTTTACATACAATACGTTGTCTATGATCTATTCGATTTCCATGGAAATTTAGCAATAGACAACTGAAAACAAACGTCATAGAAACGTCAACCAATCAGACCCGGGCAGTTAGACAACTGGAAGTCGCTCGAACTTCCAACAAATTGAGCTCATTCACCACGCCATGCGCTATTGACAAGAAATCGTACCAATTCTAAAGTTGACAACGTGCCAGCCTCGCCCTCTGCCCCAGCCTCGCACAGCCGTCGCTAGTGACTTTGATGAACGCAATTTGATTAGCTGCGTTGCTCTAATAGACGGCTGTCAGGCCTGGACCTGAAGAGTTTGGTGCAATGGCAAGCCATTGCGACATTTGCAAACCGAAGCTAAATGCTACAGTCCGAAAATAAAATAAAAACAAAATCAACCCATTCACTTTTTTCCAGTGGAAAACGTGGAAATCAGCCAACAATTGAACATATTTTTTTGCTATACTTTTTTCCCCTTACTTAGCCAAAAGTGTAATTGTTCGAGCACAGCAAAACAATCGCTAGCTAAGTGCAAAGCATAACTTGGCTCACATATGGACTTAACTGAAAACGGATGCTTGTCGCATCGCAAGACAACTGGAATAATTATTAATTGATTTTTTTCTCTGTATTTTTTTTTCTTTCTCTGTTAGGCAAGTAGTCAAGGACAGAATGACTTTAGAATTGGCAGTTGTGAATTATTAAGCTCAATTAAGTGTTCTTACTCTTCGTAATATATCAAACAGGTATTTGTGTGGGAATTACCCGAGTTTAAACATGGCTGGTTCTTTTATCATAAACAAAATGCCAAATATATTATTGAATGTGAGGTGATCATATGTGAAATGATTAAAGCATTCTCTAAATTTTATATGAAAAAGTAAGAGGAATGTGAATAAAATATACGTTCCGCCTTTTGTTAATCGAACAGTTCAACTTTAATCATAGATGTGAAGTCGGTCTTTGGGAAATATTTGTATTAAATCAATTTTATTTTTATTTTTATCAGCGATTAATATGTTTGCTTGTACTAATGCGTGTCTATAATAAGCTACGACGCAACAAAATATATAATAATTAGTTAATTATTTATGCATTTGTTCAAGTATTTTTATAGTTGTGAAAAGCATATTAGAAAGTCTATGGGTTTATGTATTGCAATAGATAGAATTTCGAAATATATGTACAAAAGGCAGATAAAGTATTCAGAAATTTCTCAGCACAGTTATTAAATTCTAAAACATCTTAAGCTCAGATCAAAGACGTACATTAGCACAAAAAAAAATATAAATAAAAAATTTAACTACGCAAAGTTCATCAATATTTGATTAAATATATAATGAAGATATCATGAATGCATATGGCTTATTATATATGAATAAATTATATATTTTGTTAAACATATTGTATATTTCAAATAAGCTTAACCCAAATATTATTTGATATAACTTTCACTAAAAAATAAATATAACTTTCTATTGTTGCATGTTTCAAATTTAGGCTTATGCCAAAATTTGGCTTTCCGATAATATCGTATCATAAGCCACCTACTAAATGCCTTTAAACAATGTAATTATGCGAGCACGCTGCTATTTAGATTCAACTCAAGCCATAGTCCTCTCTTATGTAAATGCGGCAAATGATGATTAGCAATTTTCAGAAACGAACTACGCTGACCCCACGGCGTCGTAGTTTAAACTAATCTATGTGCGCTGAGCTGAACTCGCGCAACTTTTCGCACTTCAGAGCTGGCTAATATTTTGTGAGCCGAGCTTATTGCATTTATACGGACACTGTAATTAGCCTGTAGACAAGAGTCGGGTGCCGTGGCACGGCGCCTGCGCAAGCGGCCGACAGGCTGCAATTCAAATTGAAGATCAGCGGAGGGGGAAAGGGGCGATCAACTTGGTGTTTCACCGGGTAATTGAAGAAACTGTTGGTAAAATTGTAGCCAATGCACAATTTGCGCCATAAATGGATAACAAAAACAACAAAAAATAAGAAAAACAAGCAGAAACAGACTCAAAAATAAAATAAAACAATGTCGACAAATCTGTGACGTCTGGCTATTATAATTTTCAGTGGTAAATTGTTAGCCAAGTTTGGGTATTTAGTATCTATCGAGAATGGGTACGTCGACCCCTACGGCCGGGGCTCACAAAAATGTGTCCGAAAACACACAAATCGTTGCGTTGCGATGACAAAATTAAAATTCATTTACGCTCAAGTAAATATTTACGCAATAAATTTGCATTTAATTGCATTTGTGAAAAGCGAGCGAGCCGGCACAAGCGACCGAGGCATGCGAAAATGCCACAAAACATTGGCCAAAATCAAATCAAATTTGAAAGTGACGAAAGTGAAATGGCGACAATTAAATACACTTCCAACGTGTGCCAGATGTACGAACTAGAGTTAAGAGATAGGCGGGCTCAACGGCTCGTATGCTGGCCAAAATGCTGACGTAGATCAAGACTTTGATCTTGAAGCTTAAACGTGAGCTGGTTTATAAATTGTTAATGGCCGTTATATGGCTGTAAGTAATAAGAGAAGATAATGTTTTTAGTGAACATATCAGATATGTGGTATAGTAAATAGATGGAAGTTGAAAAGATTTTTTGTGAAGATAATTGTAATAAGAGAACATGTCAGATATGTGGTATAGTAAATAGATGGAAGTTGAAAAGATTTTTTGTGAAGATACTAGAAATATTTGTTAAGTAAATCTAGGAAGCAAAATGTAGAAAGAAATTGAATTTCGATTGGGTTGAAATTAATTAGTAAATAGCACATACAAATGAAACACTAGAGATATGTATTAGAACCATACAACTCTCTTTTAACTTAAGAACCTGAGCAATCTAAGCTTTATAACTTAGTTTAATTTTCATTTAAACAAACAGATTGAAAGGGTAACTTGGTAAATATTAAAAGCAGTATAGTCTGGAGAAGGTAGGCAGGTAGGTATGATATCAGTATGAATCAGCAAGTCAAGAAAAGTATATTGAAACATAGCAAGTTCTTAAATTAACTTTCATTAATATATTAAGAAACCAAAAATAGTAAAGGAACGTCCTTGATTGACAGATAGTTAGTATAAAATCCTAGAATTTATTTTTAATACCACAAAAATTACTTAAATATGATATGATATGATTCATATGATTCATGTCAAGTAACAAATCTCTTTAGCAATCGTTGCCTTGAATGTTTTATCATACAACCAGCAACTTGATAATAATCTGTATATCCCTTATCATGTAATATCCCCATACATATCATATTCCATATCCATTCTCAAAACATTCCATGTCAAAACTGTCATATGCTCTGCCAAGTGTATCTCATACAATTGCCCGCAAATGCAGTCCAAATGCCAACAGCAGGCCCAGCACCCCAAAGCCCCGGCTACCCACCAGTTGGTAGCCAATACGCAATGCTCAGACCCCATTTCGATGTCGAGGCAATCGAGGCAAAACAATTTGCGCGACGTATCGAAATCTAATCAAATTATGCGCCAGAAATGTCGAAAAAGCGTGAAATGTTTTGCCTGCGGCTCGGAGTACGCTTGCCCATTAACCCTGACCAGGCTGGACTAGCACTGGGGGAAATGAGCGCCTAGCGGGTATTTGGATAAGAGGGGGTCGGCGAGTCAGGCGGGGGTAATAGGTAATGGTTGCGCACCTGACGTATTCAAAAATTGCATCAAAATTGCAGCAAATAAGAAGCGCCGAATGCAAAGCATTGGCAAATGTTATGCAAAAGTGTTTGGCAAATAGCAAATAGCTACAGTTAGCTGTATCTGAATGTGCATCTGTATATGTATCTGGCGGCATGCGTAGTGCAACTAAGCACGGATGATGCGTGGAGACTCCATGCTCGCATTATTGGAGCGCTTCAGCGTTGCTCTGCGCCAGGAGTTGGGCTGCTGCGGCCAAAAATGTTTTGATGCGGTTCGCTTAATGTGTTTTAGCCATAAACCAGACTCAACTTGTCGCGGCCAAAAATGCAAAATGCCAACAATGAACATGGCGCACAAATGCTAACAATATCCAAACTCTAACTGCGTGGCCTCCCACCAGCCTATATTTTTCTTCTTCTTTTATTTTTTGTTATTTGTATTTGGCTTCGTTTATTTGTTTTTGTGCGCCTAATTGAATTTGCGGACGCACTCTATTAGAATGTATGTGTGTGTGTGTGTATGTGTGAGTGGGTGTACGTGTGTGTGTGTGTGTGTTGGCCAACAAGTGTTGTACACATGAGCAGTTCATTTGGGCAACTATATGCTAAATTTTGCATGTTCCTGCCACACCTTGTAGACAATCGTTAAGGGGCGCGTTTTTAAACGCTAGAAAAACGCGTGCAAGTCGCCTACATTGAGATTGTGAAAAGCGTGTGAAAATTTATATTTATAAAATTGTTTACAAGCAGCTCATTAAGAAGGAATAAATCTACACATATTTATTGATATAAATTTATATACATATATCATTATCTGTTTATACATATATCATTATCTGAAGATGCTTCTTTCACTTATATAAATATATCAACAGAAGCCCTTGTTTCTTTCAGTTCACTAACGGAAGCGATTAACTTTATAGTTGGTTGACTTGAAAATCAATTGAACCAGTTTCCCATCTATCTATAATTGTATTTTAATTAGAGGCGCTTTGGTAATTCAAATTCAATTATCCAAGCCAGCTGTTCAGTCAAGCCAAACCAATCGAATTGAAACCGAAATTTCATTCAATTGTTGAACTGCAATGCTGCAATGGGGGGACAGCAGTAAAAAAGATTTGTCAAGCTGCAAAAAGATGAGATAGAGAAAAGTGAACGGAAGTTGCCAGGCAACTTTCAGCAAACACAATGCACTGCAGTTGGATTGGCAGAGGAGGAGCAGGAGGAGCAGGAGAAGGAGTTGGATGATATGAGGCTTGTTTAATAAGCCGTTGCAATAACAACAAAGATGCGTTGCAGAGATGATGTATCACGTTGCCTGGAAATTAATTTGAAAGCAGCCAATTAGAGAGAGAGAGAGAGAGAGGGGGGCAAAATAGATGAGCCAATGCACAACATTTTAGTGCCACAGGCACACACACACACACACACAGGCACACGCACTCACACATGCACATATTAATTAATTCAAAATTGCATTACGCATACGCACAGGTGTACGAGCGATGCTTAAACTAAACGAAAAGCCGAGTTGTGCCACACATGCAGCTGCAGCAGAGAGAGCGAGCACTTGGCCAAAAGACTCGTAAAATAAAAACCCAGCACACACGCCGCACATAAAACACAGGCAACAAAAACCCGAGCTAACGAAGCAACAACAACAACAACAACAACAACAACAACAACTGCAACTACAACTACGTCAACTAGAAAAGGCTCTAAAGACCCAGCTCTAAACATTTTGATAGAAATTAAGTCGGAATATGACCAAATTCAGGTAGTTGGCTTGCAGCCAGCTGAGACTGTGGGTGCACACTCAACACCACATGTCACACAGCCAGTTCATGTGTTGTGGCACGAACCAAACAGACCAAGGCAAGACCTGCCTGGCCGTCCGCCGTCCGTCCACATTGCCGGCCAGACTGTTTGGCCACTTAAGCTGCCCGCGCTGCGCTCCAATGCAAATTATCTACCCCAGAGCTCCGATTTGGCTCGTACTTTCGGACACTTATTGTACGACTGTCGTCTAGAGATTGCCGTTGCCGTTGGTTGTCATGGCTGCCAATTGCAAGTTGCAAGTTTGTTCAAGTTTGCAACATATGCCGCCCAGGACACGGCTGCCTACGATACATAAAGAAGCCTGACTAGAGATGGAACAGTGAGCAATTCATTGAATCGATAGTTTCAGAAGATGAATTAGTACTATTAGTACTTATATTTGGTAAAGATATGCCTTGCAATAATCCCAAATATTACGAACTAGTACAGTTGAACAAATTTTAGTTAATTTTGGTGAGCTTATGAAACTATTTCAGTTGAAATACAGCATTTACTAGAGGACACTGGTTCAAATGAACTACTCGAATATATACTCGAACCAGGATCCATTTGAGCTAGTTCAGTTTAAATGTGAGCACACACACACTTACAAACATCAAGGATGAGCTAGTTCAGTTTCAATGTGAGCACACACACTTACAAACATTAAGGATTATGTTATTTAGGGAGCGGAATTAATATTTGTGCTGCTGTTCCTTTGAAACTGGTTCTATTAATATTATAGTTCAATCTCAAGGAAAAAGAGCAGAACGAGTTCATTTCAGAACTTATATTAAGCTCATATATTGATCATATTATGCATTCCTGCAGATATTCATATTAAAAGCAATCAAAATATTGAGCTAGTTCATTTGTTTAAGCTGCATCTTGGAACTTCGTACTCCGATTAGTAAAATATTGCATTAATTCAGATTTTAATATGAATTCTAGCGCGGATTTTCATCTTTCAAATATAAAATATAATAAATATAAATTCATTGGTAAGACCAATAGATTGGGTCCATCTCTAATGCCTAGTCCGCCTCGGTCTCGGCTCACCAAGCGCAACAAAATGGGCGAAAATTCACTTAATGCTGTTTCATGTTTTATAGTTGTTTTTCTTTAACGATTATGACAGCGTGGTCTGTGGTCAGGCATCGTTGGTCTGTTGTGCTACGGGAAATCTATGGAAGGCGCGACGGCTACTGGAAGCACCAACAATGACAATTCTAATTTTATTTATCATAAATTTAACTAAATTAAGGTATAGCGTACAATTTTAACTACTGTGAATATTGATACATATACATAAGTATATATCTATATATATATAGTCTTATTATAACACATAAAAGTATACATATATAGACATATGTTGAGTTAATAACACAGCCGACGCTAGTTAATCTGAATATACATGGGATGCTCTGTTTGCCATTGAAAATATGATATATATTCATATAGGCAAAGATATGTACATGCTCGATTCAGTTGGAAGCCGACGGACGCGGTTCCTCCATAGAGATCAACCAGCTACAATTAAGTATTTCGTGTAGATCCCAACGAGTCGATGCGTCTGGTTCCAGCAGTACAGACACCGTCGCCTTCGCGTGCGGTGATATTACATCCTGCAGCTTGCGGCGAAACGAAAACTTCTTGCCGCGCTGATCCTCCAGCAATTTGGTCAGATTACTATCATCAAAAGGCATTTTCGCATTCATCATTATAAACAGTATAACGCCCAACGACCAGGCATCGGCCATCTTTGGATCGTATGGCACACCACAGACCACCTCCGGTGCTGCATAGGCGGCGGAGCCGCAATATGTTTCCGATTTCAATTGATGTCCGGACTCGTCTCGACAATATCGCGCAAAACCAAAATCGGCCAATTTGACATTTAGTCGCTTCGACAGCAATATATTCTCGCACTTGAGATCCCGATGGGCAATGTCGTGACTGTGCAGATACTTGAGAGCTTTCGCCATTTGAAAGAACCAGACCTTCGACTGTTTCTCATCGATGGGGCCCGTCTTCTTGATGTGCGTCAATAGATCTCCCTTTTCGGCGTAACGCATGAATATAAAGATCTTGGGGCCGCGTTGCAAAATGCTATGGATCTGTATGATATTTGGATGATCCAGCTTTGTCAGTATCTCCAGTTCACGCGGAAAGAACTTGTGCACAAAGTCGGTGGGTGCTTTCGCCTTATCGATGATCTTGCATGCCAAATTAACGCCATGCCCAGTTTCATCAGCATAGCCAGCGGTTATAACTGTCGCATAGGAGCCCTCGCCGATCTTATGGCCAATATTATAGCCACGCTGGGCGAGGGCATCAATATCGGAGCTGCGTGTGCTCAGCTGACGATTGCCTCCATAGTTGGTCATGTTTTACAACGAATGCTAATGATCCTTTTAGTTAACCAACTATTTGGTTTGGTTCATGGCAAAGTTAATTAGGACTTGAGACACATCATTCACAAATTAATTACATATATTTACCGTTATGTTGGATATTCCCTCACTAAACTTGAATTTGATGGAACTATAATAAAGTTAGACAACTGCCTATTCCAATCCAGAAATTTTGATGAAACAACAAATGTTGTGAAAGAGCAAAGACAAATAAATAATAAAATAACTGAAACTCAAAATGCAATTAACATAAATTTTGCGTTAACTAGCCATGTCTACTATGCTCCACATTTGCCTTTTCTCTATGAAATAAATCTTCTACTTGAAGTGTAAATACAGATATAACTATTTTTTTGTTTTGTTTAACTAATTAAGCTCCACTGACAGCTAATGATATCGTTGCCTGATGATCATAAACGATATAGTCATTATTTTCTTTTATGAGCGTTATAATTGGGAAAAAATATAAAATGAGAATGTTCTAGATTCGACTGGTAGATACTACTTAAAAACTATAAGGTTAATGCTTGTAGAGAAGCTAAGGGTTTCTATCTTACAATCTGCGTAAGCATTGCAGATGCGGATGCCAAAATATTTATATAGATTGTCTTTTATGGCTAGACTGCTTTGATAAATGATTTGAATTATAAGACACACTTAGTCACATCTTGAACTGATCTTCAATGATCTATACTAATGATTCGAATGAACATGCATACGAAATTACATATAATTTTATTGTATCAATCCTTATACTTTGCCATATCTTATTTTGAATTATAGAAAATGTAATAAAACTTCAATTTAATAAATATGGATGTAGTCTTTGATGAATATTCCCTCTAATAATTCGGATAGGTTATTGATTAGTATTATCATTTTATGAGGGAAATATGCTTCATAATGCATTAATATGCTTCTCAATTAAAAATATAAATAATTTGAATGAAGAGTTAATAAAATTACGTCATAATATTTCACAATAATTATCATTAGTTATGGTAAATCGAGTTCATCCATTCTTAAATGACATACAATAAAAGTATATCATCTCAATGTATATGCACTATAAATTATACACTCTATGCTCGCATCATAAACTGATTTTAAATAGTCTATATAAATAATTCCACTAAATATACTTTAAAAATGAAATAACTTTAAATCATTTATGCATTACTACAGCATATACACCTACTCAAATGACAAATAAATAATCAGCGCTGACAAAAGCTCAAATACATTTTTAAGTCTTCTCAGATTACTCAATGATATAGTTAACATAGGCATTATTTGTCGAAAATTGTGCTAGATACAAATCTGTTATCACTCATTTGTCATGTGCAAGTGCCTGCAACTGCTGTTCACTCCACTTTGAGAGAGAAAGATATATATATATTTTGTAAAAATCAAAGTTAACTGGGTCTCGTTGATCAAAAATCGTTTTAGTTACATTTAAGTTAAGTTCATTATTGTCCTTGTTCTATCACGTTTTTATTTTGTCAAAATTTCTGGAACCGAATAGGAATTTTTGTTATTTTTATGTAATAGTACCATCAAATTTAAGTTTAGTCCATTTAACCAATGCAACGGTAAATATGAGAGATGAATGCATTTAACAGTTAATTAACCACGCCCCATCTAGTTGGTAAATAACACACACACACAAAAAGGCAAAATTGGCAATACTAAATCATGTGCAACAATGGAGAAATAGTACCCCAGACAAGGGGCACTCGAAGCTCCGACATCCACGCCCTGGCCCAGCAGGGCTACAAAATCGGCACCAAAATCGGCGAGGGATCGTATGCGACTGTGATAAATGCCGGCTTTGTGGACGAGTCTGGTCGTAATATCACTTTGGCCTGCAAGGTTATCGACAAGGACAAGGCGCCCGCTGACTTTGTCGAAAAGTTCTTTCCGCGCGAAATGGACATATTGACAAAACTGGATCATCCCAATATCATTCAGATCCATAGCATTTTGCAGCGCGGCCCCAAGATCTTCATATTCATGCGTTTCGCCGAGCGAGGCGACCTATTGACCCATGTCAAGAGAGTGAGCTTCATTGAGGAGAAGCAGGCCAAAATATGGTTCTATCAGATGGCCAATGCATTGAAGTATTTACACAGCTTCGATATTGCGCACAGAGATCTCAAGTGCGAGAATATATTACTCTCCGAGCATTTCAATATCAAGCTGGCCGATTTTGGATTCGCCTGCTTCTGCCACAGCAACGGCGGCAAGAGTGTGTTGTCCGACACATATTGCGGCTCGGCAGCCTATGCTGCCCCAGAGGTTGTCTATGGAATGCCCTATGATCCAAAACTGGCCGATGCGTGGTCATTGGGCGTCATTCTGTTCATAATGTTAAATGGCAAGATGCCGTTCGATGATGCAAATCTGTCCAGACTCCTGGAGGATCAACGCGCCAGAAAGTATGCGTTCCGTCGCAAGCTGCATAATGTTATCTCGCCTCATGCCAAGGCAACTGTTGCCGTCCTGCTCGATCCCTGTCCGGAGTCACGTTGGAATCTGCGCGAGATTCTCAAGTGCAGTTGGCTGCAGAAGGAAAAGGAGCGCCCAAAACAGGAGCACTTGCCGTCGCCGAACCAACTAATGCAATACGAACACCAACACGTACACGAACACGAGCACCAACACGAACACCAACACGAAAACGAACACGAACACGAACAAGAACAAGAACAAATACAACAATAATTTATAACAATATATGCCTACGAATTGTCTTTTGTCCATTCTCGCTAAATAATTCGCGTTTTGTACATTGTTTTGATACCACAAAAAGGCTACGATAGAACTTACATTTATCGATAGTTTACAATTCAATAACATTGCATTATCGCAACCAAAAAAAAAAAATATAAATAAATTGTCATTGTTTTAAAAAAGTTTGCATAAGAGTTTGAAGACAAAGGATTTCCTAAGTTTATAGCAGTCCTCCAAAAATCAGACCAAAATAATCTCAAGAAATTAATGTAAACTCATTTAGATTGATGTATCGACATTGAGCTCAAATATATTCTGTGAAATAAGCGAAGCTTTTGGACTATATACGACATGCATGATAAAGTTTTACTGTAATTTTTAAGAATTCCCTTACTCATTGAAAATGGAAAATCCGCATATATTTTCCACCATTAATAATATATAAATATTTCTTGGTTCTTGTTGCCCATCTTAGCTTCCTAAAAACTTTTATTTTGTGCCTAAATTTCTGATGAAATTTCGTAATTTATATCACAATGCTTTTATATAAATCTAAAGCCCTCAAGATTCACCAAGCTAAATAAATAAATAAATAAAGCTAATAAAATAGCAACGCTTGCAAAGATAGTTCGATTTTCTCAGAAGACATTTTCCAACTCTTCCTCTTGCTCAATTGTCTACCTCAGTCAATTACATTTATGTAAGACTAACCAAAAAATTTGTCATCTTTTTTTACAGCTGTTTGCCTGCTGCAGCTGCCACAGGCCCACTGCAACGATGGCAAGCACAACCACAGCAGCGTCATTCCCGATGCCGAGTCGAGTGGCTCAGAGCGTAATCGTCGCCTGATACCCTATATGGCATTCTATTTGCCAGCACCGGAGCTGCCCATCAATCAGCAATACGCTGTGAAGCATGGCTCGTCCGCCGGTGGCTCACAGCTGTTGGCACCGCCACCCGCCGCGCCACCCAGCCGCATACCCGTGCCGGTTGCCTACATGCCGCCATCGCATCATCCACAACAACAGTCGCATTATCAGTCCAATGCAGCCGATGTGTATCATGCGTTGGCAGTGCCGCATGGGCCACATGGACCACATGGACCACTGCCACCTGTGCCGGGCAAGGAGCCACCATCGCCGGGCGCCACATTTATTGCCTACAAGCCATTGAGCGCCGGCGCAGCAAAGGCAAGTACCACAAATAAATATGATTACTGCATAAATAAAGTCGAATATAATCGTGAAAATGATCATAATAAATTACAGCACAAGACGGTGCAGCACTTTCCGCCGCTGCCGCAGCAGGAGCCGCCACATCATCGCCAGCAGGAGCAGCCACAGCAGCAGCAGCAGCAGCAGTACGAGCTGCTGCCACCAGGACCGCAACTGCAGCTGCAGTTTCAGCGACAGCGTGCTAAACAATCAAAAGTCAATTTAACGCCGTTTACACCGCATAACACGCTGCCGGGACACTTTGTACCGATTATTTATACGCCGCTGAGCAAAACCAATAGCAACAGCAACAACAACAACAACAATGAGCTGCATAATGGCAATACAATCAATTACAACAAAAAGCAGCCGCCATCTGAAATTGTCTACCATAAAAATGTGCATCAAACACAAGTTGCCACGGATTATGCGGGGGATGTGCCCACTATAGCAGGAGTCGTCCCAATGCCCGAGTCGCAGTCACAGGAGGAGCAGGAGCAGCAGCAGCAGCAGCAGTCAGCAGAGGAGACGGTGCCAGCGAATCCAAGGTAAGATTTCATATTGTGCATACATATACTTAGTTATAGATAGCAGATATAAAATGTATCTCTTGCCAACATTTGTATCTCTGCAACTGTCAGATACAATATCTATTGTAGCTATTAGCCCTGCTCTTAGCATTGTTTATGCTGCTTTCCCACACACACATGCACCTAGTCACACACACACACACACACACCCCAAGTCACACGCCCATTCAGTACCAGGCATGGTTGCTGTCGCATTTGCAATTGCATGTTGCATATAAATTGAAAATGTTGCACCCATTTCATCAAGAATTTGAAAGGAAAAAGATTAACAAACTCTTAAGCAGCTCGATTTTTAAATACCCTATATTTACCTAAGAGTAACGGGCTAGACGATTCTAGTGATAGCTAAGGGATTGATTTATGATGAAGGTAGATGCCTCAGGAGAACGTCTCTGTAGGTAATATTGCCAAATTAATAACAAACTCTTAAGCAGCTCGATTTTTAAATACCCTGTATTTGTCAATGAGTGTTGAACTAGATGATTCTAGTGATAGATAGCTAAGGGATTGATTTCTAATAGAGGTAGATAACCGAGAACGTCTCTGCACGAAATATTACCAAATTAATTCCATCTTTTTATTTAGAGAAAATTTCATTTACATCATAATAAGATACCATATACTCTTCCAATTTTGTTTATATTAAATATAGAAAATATTGATTTAATGTATACACTTCCTAGGCGATCGATAGTACTTTTCTATAGTTGTCAAAAACTAAATTAAGTTAAGCTCATTTAACAAGACATTTGAGTAACTACATTGGCATTTTGTAGAATTATCAACATCATCAATGAGGCACTTTGTTTTGGAAAGACTTTTAAAAATTATATAAATATTTTAAATTGAAATATCTATAGACATTTCTCTAAAATCTATCACATAGCATATTGCAATATTTTGAATTTTTTTATAAATTCATAAAATGTTTTTCACTTGAGTTATCATTATTTTCTCTTTCATTCCCCGCATGATTGACATGAATTCATTGCAAATTTCTGCCTCACACTTCCACTGCTGCTCGCGTTGCATTGTTTACTAATTGTGAGCCATTCGACATAGTTGTGACATTTTAAATAATTAAAATGGCAAATTAAAGCTGGCCGAGCCAAGCAGCAGCGAGCAGAGCTGCTGAAAGAGCAGTGACACGGCACAGGTTGCATGCAACGCCCTTGGGCATAGAATTCAATTGCATTTAATGCATTGCGCCTCAACCCCAGCAACTGCAACTGCTGCAGTGGCTATAGCTGTGGCTGTTCTCTTGCTCACTTTCTGCCTGCCCACCTGCCCCCCTGCCCCCTGCCTCTGTCGCATCTCTTGGCAACGTCTCTGACGACATTCGCTTCGGCTGACGTAAGAAGCTGTTTGCTGTACCCCACGAGGCGACCCCAAAGGGGCATTCAATGGGCGTGTATTGATGAGCGCCTCGTGTGCTCCATCTCGTAATGTTCACAAATTGCAAAATCATGTCATAAACAACCGCAGGCTAACCGGCCCAAAAATACACAAATTCATATATATTCCATATATATGTATATGTACATATATATATGATACTGGTCAGCCAATGGGCAGCTGTTTTTACAGCCCCATAAAGTGCACCCTTAGCTTAATGTTGAATGGGGATAGACCAAGATATAATGAACGTAGTTAGATATCAATTATTCCGCTTGTTTCTCTAAATAACTTCAGATAAAGTTAGTTTGCACAAGTTAAGAGAATAGCGAACCTATTGTACAACTTGACGAATCTTCATTAGAAGTAGGGCATACCCTTTTATAAGAAACCCATACCTTAATAATAATATAGTGCAAGAGAGATTGTGAAGTGAATGGGAAACTACCAGGAAAATACCAAATACCAGCCTTAGTTAGATATGTTTCAATAACCAACTTAGCGATTGAGATTATATTATTATATTATACTTATTCTATATTCTGCATTTTGGTGAAGGCATCTCGAAAGTCGGGCATACTTTCTAAAAAGAAACGCTAACCTCTGCATTGAAGCAGTGAGTGATATATCATGGAATGAATAGCAAAAGGGAAGAATAGATATTAGAACTTCGCTTTAGATACTTATTTAGATAGGATTGATTGTTTCTATAGAAAATTTACTTAAAGCATGGAATAAATTTACCATTCAAAGGCCGTTTATCAAAGAACAAAGAATGATATGATGGCGATATTAATTATAAATTTCGATAGACAGCCTATATTCCCTTTAACTCTAAAGGACCACAAGAGAACAAAGAAACATACCCATACATCAACACATCTATCAATACAAAAGAAAAATCCATTACAAAACCCCACTCACTCTCTACACCACTCATACGCTTTTGCATGTGCCCCACAGCGTTGGCTATAACGTGTACAATGAGCCAGCCGTTGTGACATCGGCCACAGCCACCTCCTCCACCTCATCGACATCCACAAAAAGCGCATTGCGAGTCCATCAAAAATCGCCGGCCTATGGACACGTAAGCAAATACGAGAGTTACTTCAGTATGTCGCCGGAGCAGCAGCAACAACGGCAGCCACAGTCCCATCCACAGCCACTGACGCCACAGGAGAAGTACGTGCTATATTTGCAGCAGCGCATGAAGCAACAAAGGCAGCAGCAGCAGCAGACACAACAGGAACGCTTACATCATCAGCATCAGCATCATCATCATCACTCGCATCACAATCATCATCAACAACAACAGCCAGAGCCGAGCAATACGAAGGCGGCCAAGCACCCACACACTCCACACACACATACTCCCACAGCCGAACCACCATCAGCATCGCACCACAGTCAATTACACAATTACAACGGGCTCTTCGGACGTCCGGAGACCCCTGAGCAACAGGTGCTGCATATACCATTGCGCGCCCTCCTCAATCCACTGCAAGAGCAGCCAAAGGACACGCTGCTCGGGTAAGTCCAGACTCACTGCCGCCGCATCAATATATCAATGTTCCTGAACATATGGCCTGGGGTTCTTGAGTTGCTTCTCGTTGAGTTTTGTTTACTATTTGTAATACATGCTGTTTTATTTCCTTAGATCCCCAGCTCCACCACAGTTTATCGATTATCTCATCGATGGACCGCGACAATCGCTGGACGAGGAACAACAACAACACCAGCAACAACAACACGCCTACATCCTGGTGACCACCACAGCTCCTTATACGGATCATTCGCCGCGCCTTCCGGACTTGCCACCACCCACCCGCCGTCCGCATCTGTACAAACAGCAGCCCACGCTGCGCCTCCAGCCCGTGACTCCAGTGCACAAATACCAAGCCACCCGTCGACCCGTCTACATCAGTCCGCCCACGCCCAGCGAGACCGTCAAGATAACGCCCAAGTACGTCTATGTGACCAGCAAACCGCCAGCAGGCGCTGTCCACAGCGAGCAGCCCCAGGCACCGCCGCCCATCAAACTGAAGCCCATTCACAAATACGCCCAAGAGCGACCCCATGCGGCGCCTCGACCCAGTCCGGCTCTTGCACCGAACGACATTGATCAGCTGCCCGACATACGCACCTCATCGCTGGCCGAGATCCTGCACAAGCTGCAGGCGAGCAATCACCTGCCGCAAACCCTCACCCCGGACAACATAGACAACTCAATCAAAACGCTGATACGCATTCTGCAGAATCTCAAGCGCACCCAAACAATTGTGCCCGATCCGCCACAGCATCACGAGACCAAACCTAGCAGCAGCAGCAGCGGGAGCGGGAGCGGCCATCCCGATTATGATTACAACACGGGCAGCGACGAGGCGCAACAGACGCCAGCCAAGACGGCGGGCCATGTCGATGCGGATCTGCTGAATCTAAAGGGACCAAGTGAGTAGATAACAAAAATAAAAAAAAAGAATAAAGTCAACTCTCACATAGAAGTGAATCGACGTAATCTCTTCTTCTTGATCTCTTCAGAGTTGATTGAGATCTTGATTGACAAAAGAGAATTTCCATGGGCGTGAATCGTCTGAAAGTTTTTACTTTTCGTTTCTTTAAAATGGATAAGTTTTGATTAGCAAATAGTCTTTCACCTATTTTAATTAGATATAAACCACTTCTCAAATGATCTGTGGGGAACGTGAACTTTAAAATCTTGAATCAACAACTCTCAGCGTGAATTTATTGAAATTTCATACTTCTAAATTTTATATTTATTGAACTTAAAGGAGAAAAGTTTTTCACCTACTTTCCATATATAAAACTCACCGAAACAACGTCCGGATATTTATCCACCAATCTCAGATTTTAACAAAAATTTTTCATTTCCAAGATCTGTTCCACTCCGAGTAGTGAATTGTGTCTACGAATTGGTCCATAAGCTTTTCTATCCAACTTAAAAACATATAAATCTTTCCGTAGATAAACATCCTGGACCTAGCACAGGTCGAGCGGGCATTGATTATCCCAACTATGCGGAGATACCGAAGACCAGCTTCGAGTGCACTCAGCAGCGTTACAAGGGTTTCTTTGGTGATCCGGAGACCAACTGCCAGGTGTGGCACTACTGTGATCTCAACGGCGGCAAAGCCTCGTTCCTGTGCCCCAACGGCACCATCTTTAGTCAGGTAAAGCAACATAACTCTCTCAATCAAAAAAACGCATAGAAAATTATCTATTTATAGATTGCGCTGACTTGCGACTGGTGGTTCAATGTAAAGTGTTCGACGACGTCACAGTTATACGTATTGAATGAGCGGCTGTACAAGTACATACTGCCCTTCAATCCGAAGTTCCCCGAAGATTACAATGGACCCATTGTGGATAAGTAAATGCAACGCATAGGCAATTCATAACTAAACAAATAACGAACATTTCAACTGCTTTTTCAGATATTTGGCCATGAAGTTCCAGGAAATGGAAGAGAAAATGCGTCTGGAAAAGCAGCGTAAAGCCAATCAAATAGCGGAAAAGCCAGACGCGTTAGGCGAAGCATCTACACCCGCATTGCCCAAGAATCACAAGCCATCGCCCAAACATGGCAGCGGCATCAATGCACAGGTCTACGAGCAGAGCTCGGAACGTAATCTGCTCATCGATGATGAGATTGACGACATCTCGGAGCGCGGCACCTTCGACACCTATGGCCAGGCGCCAACAACGATAATGGCTCCAGTCCCAACAACAACGCCAATATTGCAAGACTCTCAAACCCTGGGACATCGGCCGATAGTAGTCTCATCAACACCTGGGCCAGATCTATCCGATGAGCTGGACACGCTGCCCACGTTATCTAGCGATCCAGAGTCTGAACTGAGCGAGGACTCGCCAGAGAGCAGCGAGGAAGTGGAGGAGAAGCTGCAAAATTTGCGTGACACAAATTCGGCTGCCGGCCAAAAGCAGCTCGAGACGACAAAAGTGAGCGTCGAGAAGCAGGAGGTGATTGAGATTAAAACAGATGGCTCGACTGGACACCTAATGCCCATAGAGCAGGCGAGAAAGTGAGACCGAGAGAGATAGAGAATAAGAGAGCCTGTGGCTGAAAGCACGCTTGCCATATTTGTAATGAGAGTTCTTGTACTTGTTCATTTTTTGATTGCGTACGCCCATTAAATTATTCTTAGCGAGCGACTACTGTAAATAGCTAACTGTAAATGAAACAAAAACTATCTAACTATATATACTCTATAGAAAACACTTAGATGTACGTTTTAATTAAAATAAATGCAAAGTATTAAGTAAAATATGTACAGAATTTATATTTACTCACCAACTGAGCATTGTTGATTTGCAAGAGAGCCGCATCAATGGAACTCAGAGAAGATGGAATTTCGGCAACATAGCGATGATTCTACAAATGGATTTCGATAAGTCAATTAGGAAATTACATTTTTTATTGAATTTATAGACTACTTATGCCGAATAGTTATTACTGCTAAAACTCTGAGAGCTTATCTCTGTTATCACTCGTCTCTTACTCACCATTTCGCTCACTGTGCATGTGACATGATTGGCATGATGCCGAATGGCGCAAGCTTCGCAGCTGTTGCGTCTGCATGAGGTGCAGAAGACGGTGGCCGGCACATTGTGCACGTTGCACATCAACTGGACGGGCATACGAAAGATATCATTGCCGATGCGAAGGCCGGTGCCGGTGCAAGAGTGCTGCTTATCGTCCAGGAGCTGGAAGAGGTGCGTCTTGAGGACGCGACTGTGCTGATGCACCGTTTCGTAGCAGCGATGGCAATAGAACGCATTGCACTGCTTGCACTCGCCTCGGGCTGCACTGTGGCCGCATTCGCTGCATTTGGTCTCCAGCACAATGTCATTGGGCAGCGAGGAGCAGATGAATGACTCATTTAGTGCATGCATTAAATAACGGTTATCATACTCAAGGCTATTTGCCTCGCCCAACACGTAATAGTTGAGCTCGTAGTAGTCGCGTATGTTGCCAATATTTTTGCCATTGGATCCCTTGGCAATATAAATGGGTAACGCTGAGCTGGAGCAGACCGAGCACTTGAAGTCCTTTTGCTGGCAATGTTTTGAAATGCAAAAATCGCACATATGATGACCGCACGGTAACAAAAACGGACTACGATTATCTGTATCGGTTAAAAGTTATGTAAATTCACTGATTAATTAGCAGAAAATAATATATATATAATTAAACATAAATATAAGAATAAATGATGATAATTAAATATAAATAAATCAAAAACAAAACAAAAATATACGAATCTAAAATTTTTGAAATAATAGTTAATAATAATTATAAAATAAAAACAAATCCCCTGCCTTTAAAATAATATCCCTTCGCATTTCCTTTCTGCTTCAATAATTCCCTCTGCTAGGAAATATAATTTACTGAGAAGCAACGCAAGGGAAAAATAACCGCACACACAAAATAGAATAAGACAAAAGATCTGTCATATTCAAACGAAAGCCCTTACTCAATTTACAGTTACTGTATTCTCAGCGCAGCACAAAACGTTTGCCTTCATTAATTGCCCTTCATATTTCCTGATTCAATAAAAATTCCCTTCAGCAGACAACAAAAATTTGCTGTGCCCGTCTGCAGCGCACAAAAACTAGAAAGCCGCGCATGTAAATACACGCAAAATAAAAGAACAAAACTATCATACATATGTAAAAAAGCCCTTGCTCAATTTGCTATTTTCTCAACATTTGGCCTTCATACAATAAAAATTCCCTCTCTGTTTAGAAGCAGCATAAAGGCAAAGTCGCAAAATTCTGCGAGTCACGCATACATCCATAGACAAAAATAACGGTTCGCCACTTACACTAACGCACGCCAGAGAAGTCTGCACACACACACACGCTTACTTTAAATTTTGCCCTCAGGCGCCCTAAATTTTTGTATGTACATTTATGCTGATGGCCTTTAATTGAAATCTGACTTTTCTTACCACGAATAAAAAACTATTTTTAGCTTACCTGGAGATGCCCCTTCTTTGGCATAATTGTGCGAATATTCGCGAGTGCATTTTGGACAGCGCAATTGACTGCGCAAATTGTCCACCACAAACTTGCGATCGAAAAAATTTACTTCGCCGTCGTCGGCCATCATTTTTTTGGTTTTTATTTTGTATTTTGCTGTTAACACAGCTTGTTTGCTGCGAAACAATTTTTAACCAAAAATGTCGGCGAAACTTCCCCAAAAAATTAACACAACTAAATTGACCGGCTTAACTAAAGTGCGCACAAATATGAGTTGTGTAAACAGTGTTGGAAAAGAACGCGCTGATCGCTGGTTCATCTGGCAAATCAGTTGCTCGCGAGCTGAAATTAGTATGCTGTTAAGGCGAATGTGAATGTATATAAAAATTAATTAAAAATCAAATATGGATTGTCGATGAGGGATAATTTTTTTGATACACATTGTTTTTAACAGGAAAATATTTGTACACTTCTTTCTTATTGTACTGATCAATTTTAATTCAGATCATCGAACTGGCACTAGTTCTTCGAACTAAACATCGTGAACATTGAGCTGGCGAGCAAAATTGTGCTAAAAAGAGATAGCCTATGTTAAGCAACAGCTATTGGGTTGGGTATCTTCTAAATTTAAATAAAGCTGCAAAGTATTTCTTGTTTGTCGTCTGTATTCAAAAAAGGACCAGAACGTTAGGTTTTATTTTATTTTATTGCATTTTACACGACACCAAATTCACACCAAAACCATTGCAAAAAATATTTAATTAATGTATATGTTGGTTGTTTGTTTTTTTAGCCAAACATGGAATCCATCAAATTATCTTGGCGCAGTCGTCGATTGGGCTCGTCCTGCTGGAAACGTCGCAGCTCCTCGTAGACCTCATCGTCCGTTTCCTGTGGGTAATATTTATATTGAGGTTAGGTAGTAACTTTTTTATAAATATAAATATATTTTTATTACTTACAAAGATATAACGGCAAATGGGACATGAATTGGCCTGTAAAGGTGCGTATAAATGCGAATTTACATGTTTTCTATATATTACAAATTTCCCTCCTTACCTTCTTTAGCCATAGCAAAATGCATTCCTCGTGGAACTCGTGTTTGCATGGCAAAACTTTGAATTTGGCGCCAGCCTCGGCCGGCTCCTTGCACACGGAACACTCGAAATCTGGCTTCACCTCGTCGGCTGTAATTTCATGGATGGGCAGCGCGTCTATGGCCCTCTTCGATGCCTCGGGCACTTCGATCTCCATATCGATGCCATTCATTATGGCCAGGACCTGAAGGCGTCGAAAGTTTCGATCGTAGTCGTTGGCGCCCTCCGGACCCGTGGGCGTATGACCCAGCTCATCGAAATAATCGGCCATGGCGCACGCCGTGCTCTGCAAGGTGTATCAGAATTTGGAAAACTTTATATATGTACGGAAATATATATTTTCGATCTGGGCGGAATAAAACCTGTTTTGAAATGGGTTCGTAGAGCCAAATGCCATTTTATTATTTATATCAATGTCAAATTAAATCGTATACAATTTCTCTGCATTAATGTAAGTACAATAAGTTTTTGACAATATATATATATATACGATCTATATATAGTTGTCACCGATCTGCGCCTATGGCTTAGTATTTCGTAGCACTAGGAATATTCAAGAGGTCTTTGCATTTAAAATGTGTATTTTAAGAGCTAAATGTTTAATTTAAAAGTACTCTCCACTAGTCTAAAATTACAGGCAATACTGGCATATATCGGGAGTGCTACAGACTCTATAGTTCCTCTTTTTGTTTGTTTTTCTTATCGCTTTTACTGTATTTATTGAAAAGGTATCGCAAATTGAGCTGATGATAAAAAAGTTTTAAAAATTTTCTTTTAATAGCTAAATATTTTAAAAAATAATTTAAATTAAATTATGTTTTAAAGCAACAAATTTGTAAAAAAGCATTGCAAATTAAAAATCTAGAAACTGCTTGAAATTTAGTTAATAATTATTGTACAAATTTCCATTTTCTATAATTAAAAAAAAAAAAAATATTATTCCCAATACTTAAAATATATTTAAAATTTCCAATATCTAAAAGAAATCCCTTTCGAAAGAAAAAACACAAAATAAATTTGTTGTTCTCATCATATCTTTTCATAATTTTTTTTTCGTTTTTTTCTTTTTTGTTGTTTTTTTTTTTACTACAAGTATGTGTATTAATATTCATTATAATTATAATATATATATATGTATGCATATATGTAGATTTTACTGTACTTCATGAACAATTAAATACAATCTTTAGCAGACAAAATATTACTAACGCTAATTGGTAATTATTTAGCTGTTATCGACACAACTGTACTTCATCGAACAATCTTAAAGATTTAATGGGGGCAAAAGGGGTAAGGGAA
Organism: Drosophila navojoa; assembly: GCF_054131105.1. Classification (NCBI taxonomy): domain Eukaryota; kingdom Metazoa; phylum Arthropoda; class Insecta; order Diptera; family Drosophilidae; genus Drosophila; species Drosophila navojoa. The sequence goes on along the minus strand of NC_142890.1, from coordinate 4,397,143 downwards.
AAAAAAAACAAAACTTTAGCTTAAACTAGAGAATAAATTAAAAGATGCCCGCGAATCGGGTTTAAATATTAGCCGCTACAAATGTACATATACTATATATATATATATACGAATATATATATACATATATGATTGTGTAGGGATTGTAATATATAGTATATATATATATATATCTGATTTCTATATATGCAGAAACAATAACGAATAAGTACACGATTTTCGATTTAGCTTGGATGCTGCAACTAACTACGGCAGGTATTTCTCATTTTTTTCGGGAGGTAGGACTGCGAAAGGGGGTTCTATGAAGTAATTACAATGCGCAGAGCGAAAAAGATAGAGATAGAGTTAGGAAGAGTGGGACAGTTAGATAGAGTGAGAGTGAGAGTGAAGGAGATAGATACAAATAGCTAGCATGATATTATAGGCATATATAATTTCTATAGTAAACGAACGTCTTGCGTTTTTCTCTTCTTTTCTCTCCGATCTATAACTAGCATTAGCATTTACAGTTATAGTCTAGTTTCTAGTCTATATAGCTAAAAGCGGCGCAGGCAACATAACGGTAGATGACCGTAGGGGAGGTTATTAAGGTGGATATGTGACCGTATCCTAGTCCGTTATGGATATCTGCGCATAGCCCACCAGCGAGCGTTCGTCGGGCGTCTCGCCCGGCTGTACGCCGGAGCTCAGCTGGAACGTTATTGTCTTCATCGTGTCGGATTGGGCAATCAGCTGATCCAGATGCACGGCCATCGGCTGTGTGTCCAGGGCATCCACCAGGCCCGCATCCACCAGTTCCGTTGCAATACCCTCCGCCGTATCCTTGCCCACGGCAAACTCGAAACGGATATCGTGCAGTTCCCGCCGCAGGTTGCGCATGCGCAACACCAGATTCACCGGTGGCGCCTCGCCGGCCGCTTCGCTGGGCAGCGGCATTTGAGCCACACCAGCGGCCAGCTCCTGGGCGGCACCAGCAGCTGTTGCAGAGGCGGAAGCAGGAGCAGGTGCAGCGCCACCCGGCGTCATTGTAGCCGAGGATAGGCTGCGTGTTATATCGGGCGTTGTCTCATCACGATCGCTGTCGGAGGAGTCGGCCCGTTCGAGTCGATTGATCGGACGATCCTCGGACTCGGAATCCGATGAGGGATTCTTGCGACCGCCAGTGCCGCTGGCGTTGTCCTCCTCCTCACTGGACCACACCCATTCGCCGGTGACCGTGCGATGCAATCGCCCCGAGGCGCCCGGCTGTCGTTTAGCTGCCTTGTGGACGCGCGTCTCCATGCTGGGGCCGGATTGGAGCAGGGTTTGTGTTAGATATTTACGATCCTTGGCCTTCTTGAAGAAGGCGTGCTTGAGCAGCTCGCTGGCAGTCGGACGCTTCGATGGCTCCTTTTGCAGGCACTCAACGATCATCTTACGGAATGTCTTGCCATAGGCCTTATACTGATCCTTGTCCTCGGCGCCCGTGTCCAAGGTGGGCGGCTCATTCTGCAGCGTCAGCATGAGGACCTTCATCGGTGGATATTTGTGGTACGGCGCCGTGCCCGTGGCCATCTCAATGGCCGTAATGCCAAACGACCAGATGTCCGCCTTGAAATCATAGCCATGATCCTGTTCCATCACCTCCGGTGCCATCCAGCAGGGTGTGCCCACAAAGGTGTGCCGCACCTTCTGCCGGGACAGATCCCGGCCGGTGGCCAGCCAGGCGCTGACACCAAAGTCAGCGATTTGTATGGTGCCATCGTCGCCGATGAGTATGTTGCCCGCCTTGATGTCCCGATGGATCTGTCCGTTCGAATGGAAGTACTCCAGGCCCTTGAGCACCTCCTTGAGCACGGTGGCAATCGTTGCCTCATCGAAGACGCCCTGCTTGCAGTTGGACGTCCGCATCTTGTGCTTGATGATGTCCAGCAGGGAGCCACCCTCGAGCAGGCGCAGCACCAGCCACAGCTCCTCGCGCACCACAAACGATGTGTGATAGGTGACGACGTTCTCGTGATTGCACGAGGACATCGCCTGGATCTCCTTGAGCAGCTCGTCCATCGAGGTGTTCCACTTCTCCAGATTGATGCGCTTGATGGCGCACTTCTCGTTCTTCGGTATGCAGTAGGCGCCATGCACCACCGCCGTGGCGCCCACACCAATCACATCCCTCAGCTCGTAGTCGTCCTTGGAGTTCGGCCAGGGCTGTTTCTCCGGCGCCGTGGCGCCCAATCCAGCTGCAGCCGTTGCAGCTGCTGTTGCCGCAACATTGTTGCTGGACAGCGTGGCAGGTATGGAAGTCATGCTCTTGACGGCGTGCGGGGGCGGTGTTCCGGGACGCTTGTTGCGACTGAGTTGCGGTTGCTGCAGAATCGCCGGCTGGCTCTGTGAGCGCTGTGTCGCTTGTCGCTTGGGTTGTTTGGCTATAACAGCAACGCCCGACTTGATTAGCTTCTGCCGCTGTTCTCTCCTCTGCTCGGACTGTTGGTTAAGCTCCGTCTCCTGCTGCCGGTAGTAGCTGCTGTTGCCTTGGCTCTGGCTCGCTGTGGCACTGGGCTGTTGTTGCACGTTGTAGCTGCCCGAACTGGCGCTGAGTCTCAGCTGATGTGAATCTGTTTCCACCGGCTGCTGCTGATCCGCCGACTCCTGCTGTTGCTGCTCCTGTTGCTCTCTCTTGCCAAAGCAGTCAAAGATGCGTTTTTTATCAACGTTTGAATCTTCAGTTACTTTGATACAATTGTTGTTGTTGTTGTTGTTGCTAATGTAGTTACAGTTGTTGTTGTTGTTGTTGTTGTTGGCGAAGTTTGCAACTTCTGCAATAGAGCAAAAGAGAAAGAGTTACGTATAATAGTGGAGCGCCTTGGTACCAGAAAATGCGAAGCAATTTAAGGTAAAAGTATGCCTACATCAATATTGATTGATTGAAAATGATCAATTGATTATTTTAGCATGCATTTGAAGGCATTGCCAATTTATTCATTTGAAATCCACGCGAAAGGGATACATCAACTGATTGATTGATTGATTAATACACTTAGCATGCATTACAAAAGTTAAAATTCTATTAAGGAAAACACTTTCAACGAGATACTTCTATACATCAGCTGCTTGATTGATCTACTAATACTATTAGCATGCATAAGAAGGACTTAAAATCGGGTTTTCATCAATCGAAATCACATACGGTTTTGGCAAAGAGTAGAAGAGTTATGGGATTTTAATGAATGATTGAAACGGATTGAATGACCAATATGATTGATAAGAAATGTGGGAATGAGGAAAAGAAAACATTAATATTCTAAGAGCTGACTGAAAACCATGAACACTATCGCTCACTATATATATCATAAAGTTATGCATTTAAATAGAAATGTCTGATTAAAAGAGTGATTCAAAAGTCTTCAATAGACTAAATATAAAAATAACTAAATGATAAGTTAGTCAGTATATTAAGTGTAATCAGAAAAAAAAAAAAAAAATTAACATATTTTATAAAAATATAACAAAGGAAACTCTTTGGTTAAAATGAATAAATAAAATATTACAGAAATTTTTATTTGAATTGCAAAACTCTCAACTGTGCCCACTGTGCGAACTCTTACAAGTACAGCTGAGCGGCGCATTTGATTTTTTTTCGGGTAGCAAATATGGGGCTGAGAGGGAATTTACTTGCACTCGCAGCCGTTCATAAAGTAAACAAAATGTTTACGCCCAGCAGCACATGCCGCCGCCACACACAAACACACACAGCTGTCGCCACACACACACAGGCACACGTACAGCTGAGAAGACCTGCTGCCCTGCTAATGACTGATAAATAGAGTAAAGGCACAAATTTTTCCACAACCAGGCGAACTGATAAGCGCTGTGTACATATATTTAGAATTTTTATGAATCAACTGCAGTTAAGTAAGAGCGTGCTCACAATTCTAGACGCTGACTGTACAACAGTGGCGGCAAATTGAGTGCGTACAGTGCGCGCTTGCTCTCTTTATAATTAAATCTCTCTCTCACTCTATCTCCCTCTGTCCCTCTCTTTGTTTCGTTGATCCGTTGTAGCATAAAAATTGACGCTCGGCGCAATCAGTTTGGTCTGTGCGGAGGTGTGTGAGGGACCAATGACCGCATTCAGTTATTTTTAGATCACCGCAACAACAACAAAAACAACAACAGCAAAGTGTAGAAAGTGCAATTAAGTATTCAGTTAACTGTTTATACTCAACATGGAAAGAGTTTTGCGCTCTCGTTCGAGCAGTTGCAATTGTTTCTTTTTTTTTTTGCATGTAATCACAGTTAGCTGGAAGGGAGTGGACTGTATTTCTAGTTATGATGGACTAATATCTGACGAAATATTAATAACAGTAAAAGTATTTTTTTATCTAGAGCGCGCCATTATTGATAGTGTCGAAAATAAAGTCAATTCCACTTGGAGCTAACGGAAACCATTTGCCGAATTTCGCCATAATGAGAATGGCAAATAAAATGCTCGAAGGCAATAAAAACAATATGTTTACACAACAAACAATGAGGCGGCTGGAAGGGGGGAGGGGGGCTGAAGTTAAGGGTGCTCTCGCACAGGAAATACATGCATACATATATGTATGTATGTATGTATGCAAATATTTGTTTCTTGTTGCTTTGGAAAAAGCCAAATACTTGAGCGATGGTATTGACGCCTTTATGTGCATGCTAATTTAAGCGAAATCTTGCGACGAAAAAATAAAACGAACTTTTTTAAAATAGCAACTAGACAAAAGAAAATAAAAATAAAATCGAAGAACCGACAGCAAACGTTGCCAGGCGCCGCTAACTAAAATTCACAATGAATCAATATTAGAATCACACGTTAGCCAAGCAGCTGAGGGCGGCGTGTGGGCGGTGTAGGGGGGGTGTGGTGTGGGGTGCACCAGAGCATACCGCTCGCACGATCATGTGAAAATGATAAGCACAGCGTTTTGTCACACGACCGAGCCAAGGAAATTGTCTCGATGGGCGGCGATCACAAGAGTTCAATTAGTTTCGATTAAGGCCCTGCATTTCGCATTTTTATTGATTTCACGCAAAAGAAATCAAAACAATTTACGGAAAACTATGATGATTTCTTCATTGCTACGGTAATTACATTTTGCAGTAGATGCGCCTTCCTTCTCTCTTAATATATCTCTGTTCGTCTCATACACACGGTGGACGATCGACGTTGGCAGCAAAACGCACGCGCGCGTTGTTTTTTTCTTCTCGTTCGTTCTTTCGGTTCGTTTCGCTTTACGCTTTGGGTATCGCTTCGCTCGACGCGATATCGACGCGTTTGTATTCAACGCCGCACAACAACTGAGCGATGTTGGCGCAACCCGAAGCGGAATAGCCCCCAAAAGGCAAACGGTGGAAACGTCAGCGCCAACGTTAGCCGCAGCAGCAGACAGCAACGGCAACAGCAACAACGCGTAACAAGTGTGTAAAGAGACGAGTGTAGAGGCAACAGGCAAAAAGAAAAAACAACAACAACAACGTACATTAGAACTACAAAAATAAATGTATTGAGCAAATATCAACAACAAGCCAGCATGAAGCGGGGATGGGTGGTGGGTTTGTTTTACAGTGCACTGAGAGCGTAAGAATGAGAGAGGAATATGATAAAGTTGCACAGTGGAACACATAGTCCCAATTAGGAAACAAAATATATATAAATCAAAACACATCAAAATATTTAAAATAAATTAAGCTTTATGTCACCAATAATATTTTGCTTTGTATTGTTAACTTAACTTTCCATGTTTCCTATATATGATGTTTTGAATTGAATTTATTAATTAAGTTTCAATTGAAATTTTCTGTAGAGTATTTATAATTCGTTTATGTGTAGTATATAAAGATGTTCCATTTGGCTAGCGGCTTGTATCTTTTCTATATATTGTACTAGATTTTTATCAACGCAACAACAACAACAACAATACCATAAGCAACGTTTTTTTTTTATATATGTACATATATAACAAACGAATACAATTAGCAACAATGAAGCTCCAAAAAGTGGAGCATAGAGAGAAAGACAATATATTCACATAGCTATAACCCACAATAACCTCCATTCCCTTGATATAGACAGACATACATATATGCATATACATACATACATACATTGAGCTCTCGGTAAATACGTTTTGTATCTACGTAGAAAGAACCGTCATGGAAAATTCGTGAATCGCATTGCTTGGCTGGCTAATGATTTAGTTTCCATGTCTCTAGCATATGGCATAGACGCATTTCTCTGACGTTCGCTAAAAACGTATTATATATGTACATACATAATACATACATATATTTATAGATATATACATATTTGAATTATCTTTATCCACATTTATTTAGAGTCCAAATTTTCGCCACTAGGCGCTAAATACTGTGCAGCTTTATGCGCCCTCATCGGCTTACATACATACATACATACATACATAGTGCATAGTACATATCAAAATAAATATTCGCACGCTAGAAAACATTTCTCATCTCACTGCGTGCGATTCTATTTATAGAAGAGTTCACCACTTCACGGTTTTGCATATCATTTCCAATGCAACACGCGTAAGTTGGGCAGGGGAATGGTGGAACTGTGGAACGGTAAATGTGATCGTGATTGGCTAGCTGACAATTGCTTTTAGTGTGAGTGTGAATGCATGTGTGTGTGTGCGTGTGTAACGTGCGTACCAGTTGCTTGAGTGCGTGTGTGTGTGCGTGTGCGTGTGTTGTTGTGGCTGCGGCGTCAACACATTTTGCGTTTATTGCACTTTGCATTCGCAAATATGTATTTATGAGGTTTCTATTTTTAGACAAGGCATTTCTTTCTGTACGATCTTTATAATTTCAATATTGACACATTAATGGGCTGCGATCAGTGTGCACAGTGCTTGAACTCTTTATGGGAATTGCACTTTGTATTTATATTCACTTGATCGATATGCAAATATTATGGATAGCGCCATTTTTAATTGAATATTAATCTAGAGAGATAGATAAATGCGATCGTATCTTTATTGAGACTTGAAAACTTCACTAGGTTTAATAGGGATTTAAATGGGATTGAAGGTTACATTTTTATTATTCTAGTATCTAGTTCTAATAATATTCATACTATATTTTCAGAGTAAATTATTAAAATATCTATGTTTACCTATCCTAAAGTTTACTCGAATTGCTTCATACCTCTCATCTTGGGTCTTGAAAACCTAAATATAAATTACTAATAAATCCTTTGCATATCTAATCTTTGGTATATTCAATTTATAAATTTGTATTCAATATTTTATTTTCTTAAATAAATTTTGCATTCTATTTATAAGCCAAGTTGTTGACATTTCAAGTTTTCAACGTTTAGCATGAAGATTAATTGATACTTAGCACTGCATTCGCTCAACATTTCGTTGATAAATGATCTACAAGCTGAGAACGAAAATCTCAAAACAAATCTCAATTTTTATTTTGGTAACAGCTATAAATATAAACAAACTTGAGAGATATCATCGAAGTCGGTTAGTATTTAGTATAAATATTAGAACAAGCTTTAGAAGCCCAACAAAAAGTGACCTTAATCAATTATATATACTTTATGTAGTCTATATACTAAAATATAATATATAGTTTCTATCGAATTCTAGTTTTCTGACCTTATATGACAATGCAACATGAAAGCTCTGTGAGTTATGCATGCACAAGTATGGAAATCGTTGTTGACGAATATGCTCGCTCAAACACTGAGCTGAGTATATTGGTTTCTCTTTGAGAAACTTACAATTTCTTCTATAAAGAATACTTATTCATGACAAAAATCAAAATGAATGTAAAGGAATCTATTTATAGTGTCAAACTAAATTTGAACGAGCATTAAGCAGTTAGCTGATCTTAATGTTTGTTTTAATTGTTTTTATTATATACTTATTTGTACGAGTTGATGAATCATTTATTTATAAAGGCATTAGAGTCATAAAATTGAAAAAGGCCATTATATATTAGCCAAATGTTTATTAGATTCTAAAAATCTTTTATAGTAATCTTGAGGAAACCCCCATTATTTCACATTAATCATATTATATTATATTATTTAAAAGTAAACTTCATAAATAAATGAACAAAACATTTTCACTAAATCTCATAAAATTAGGCATTTGCATTTGATCAAACTTTGTCTAGCTTACGAATGATAAATTGCACAAAGTTTTAAGTCTCATCAGAGAATAAATATTTAAATAAAAGTTTGCATATAAATTTTTTATGTTTTCTTTTTATGTTAGGCACTTGGCACACTTTTTCAAATATTTATGATATTTATTTTTCACCCACTTTGCTTGAGGCAGATCAGATTTAAGAACTGCATTTTGACAGCTTTCAATCACGAATTTTTCGTCCGATTTTTTCGTTTTTTTCGGTTTAGAATTTTGTGGCACTAGTTAAGAGCGAGACTTGAGACTAACTGCGCCGTGCGGCATTTGAGATGGCTATTGAAAGCGATCTGATACGATCGTCGATTGATATTGAGGCCGCAAGCGCCAGTCGCGTGCAATTTAGAATAGGAAAAAAACAAACACACACGAAAAAATTGCATTCGCAGCGCTTGATCAGTCGGTCGATCGGACGCCTGGACGGTCGATCGGTCTGTCTGTCGCTCCTCCAGCGTGAAAATCACAAATTCGACTGAACTTCACAAATCGTTGTAATCAAACATTTTAAATGAACATTTCGTTAAGCAATAAACAACAATAAAAAATTAAATGAGCGCTACAAATGGCGGAACACGACGGCAGCGTCGATTGCGACGAATTCCACAAAAGCACAAAAAACAAGTGCCCCAGTCGATAGTGAACGACTACCAGATACCCTGAATCATGCGCCGAACAACTGTTTTTAGCTCAACAATTCGAAAGTTTCAAGCCTGTTTTTGGCTAAGAGAAATCTCTATGTATTCAGAATTGCCAGAGATTGGCTCGAGCTAAGAACTAGGGAAAGTACTAGATGTACTCAACATGTATCTATGAAAAGAGGAGTGTTACCAACGTGATTTAGCAGTGTATAAGTGTTAGTCAAGCCGAGCTTTACAGTTCTTATAAATTCTATATGTGCAGAAAGTTTAAAGGGGCTGAGTTAGATAAGTAAAGTTTGCTAGTTCTTATAGACATGGCCGTTGCAATAATATACAATATATAGAAGCTATCTGGGTCACGCCTACTTCCAGTGCTTATATATAGAGTTTCAACTGAAACATCATGCCCTGCCTACTCATAATCATGGGATTCAGGGTATAACAAAAAAAGTGCGAACTTTTTACCGCCTACATTGGGTATACGAGTGTGAGTGTATATACGTATGTGTGTGCCATGCGTTTAGCTACTCGTATTTCGTATGATTCTTATTCCTTCCACTACAGCCACAGAGTCAGTCATAGGTAGTTCGTATATCAGTGAGTGGATTTAGTGCTGGATTTAGTGCTGGATTTGATAGTAAAGGCAACTGTCGAAATTTAAATTCCTTGACTTTTTTTTAGCTTTGATTGAAAATTAAAATTAATTAGTTTTGATTTATTGACATGATTATTAATTATTACTTTTCCAACATTTGTGGGCGCTTCGTTTGACTGCGTTCAGGGACTTTAGAATGAATAACTTTTTTTTTCGTGAAAAACCCATTTTATTCGTAGGTACATAAGATATAAAACATATGTAAATATGAAATATTGAGTTAATATAATGTCAAATTGTGAAATTGAATGAACTTTGCAATATAAATTCTAAAGGGAATCCAGAAAAATTATAAAAATTAAAAATAATAATAATAATACGAAAATTAAAAAAAATTGTAATTAGCCTAGCTAATCAAATCTAATTTAACATTCATTAAAATCAAATTTAATATGCATTAAAATCTAATTTTATTTTCATTCAAATTTTGACATTTAACGAAATCATATATACATACATATATAAATTGATATATAAATAAGTTTATATATTTTTTACGGAATTTATAGAAGGGTTCTACAATAACTTTGATTATATATCAACTTCGGCAACTTCGCTTACTTTTAAATCGATAGAATCTTTGTGCAGCCCTGGTCTAAATACGTTTTAATTTTTGTATTTGCTCATGAATTAGCAACTATTTTGTGGTTTTTCTTTCTAAGTTGCGTAGTTATTATTAGTTATAGCAATTTGCATGCTGTCTTCAAGATATTTTTAAATTTATTCAGCTGCTTTCCCCTCTTTTATTTTATTTTTTAAGCACGCCTATTAACATATCTAGCTTGTATTACTTGAAATGTGTGAAATTTAAACAAACGAATTGACAACAGCAATACTTTAGATACTGTATCTATAGTGAACTTCTTTATGTCCACCCGCAACACGAGTCAAGTGATCAAAATTTATTGTAAGATTTAGCACTTGCGGGGAGAAAATATGTAAACAGGTTGATTTCTAGCATAACCGACTGCGCAATGCTCGTTCAGGGTGATCAAATCATTTGCTGTTTGGATTTGTCATGAATCATGTGAAGAGGAGGATATATTAAGTCAGAAATATATTATAATTTTCTATTAATTTGTAGAGCAACTCAAACGTAGGACAATTATTGGAATTCTTCCATGAATCACTATAGAATTTACGGGATTTATAGAATCAATAGTTCTTTAGTGGATTTACCTATATATATGTAGCTTTCGAATTGCCAATTATATAGCTTCACTAGCAGCCTTCATTCAAGTGAATAAGTGAAGCCTATATACTCTCTTGCACTTTTAGATTCAAGTATAAACATTCCAATACGCAAACAATTAACGCCTGATTTTATAGCACGTGTGTAGGCGGGTCAAAATGTGTTGCAAAAGTCTGCAAGGTTTTAACGACTCTCTCTCTCTCTCTCTTTTGGTCCTCCCCTCTCTGTCTGGCTCTCTCTTTGTTGATGGGTTGGCAAATATCTATTTTATGCATATCATTAACGGGGCATTAACACATTGTAAAACGCCCCAGCACCGAAACTATGAATGACCGCAGCGAAACGAGCCGATGTCAATGTGAATGAAAGACGTATATATTGTATATATAATAGTACAACCGACAAGTATCCAACTAAGACAAATGGAACTAGAGATGTATATATACGGGCGCCAAGGTATTTAATATAGTATATATATCTAGAGGTCTTTTCTTTTTAGATATTTTTGGCCATGCAAATCTCATTGAGTAGGGTATTTAGATTTTCCTATGAATTATGTAGCGATAAACGGTTCCTTAGTATTTCATTAAGTAAAGAGTGTAATCATATTTGTCTCCAATCTATATAAGGAATACATTATTATAGATATTTATATATTTGCAGGTGGTTTTCTACATATCAATAAAATAAATTGATCAGAAACTATAGATTGTACGTTCCTTAATATCTAGGGTATAGAATTTTGCACATATCCAAAAATAGTTCTGCCTTGGTTGTATTTTTTATATTTCGTACACAGTCTGAAACCTAAGACATAGAGAGTACGTTTAATAAATTATAAATATGCCTCGAGTGTCAGTCCATATTTATGTGAAACATGTTTCGTATGCTCGGCTCAATATGGCTTTGGCTATGATATGAAGCATTTTGGCCAAGGCAAGGACGAGCGTCTATTGCTCTCCGGAAAGGTGTGCAAAATATTGCAATATGCCAAAAAGCATTTCGATATATCTAGTATTTATGTTAAAATTTGATGAATGGCTTGCCTTGAGTACTAGTGAGGTTATTTCAGTTGAATGAACTTTCAATATAGTCGGAAGTTACGTATAATTATACGGCTATTAGGTGCATAGACTCGACAGAAACAAGCAAAATCTGTAGTGCCCGTTGAATGTGAGCTTTAAGCATGAGAAAATACATTTACATATAGATAATTGAGTTTGATCAATAAGCAAAACTAAAGTACAGAGATCGTTAGCAAATTGAGCAATTAAATTTTTTAATTTTGCAATTAAACTTTATAGTCAAGTCAACCGAATGCCTCAAACAAATAAGGTTTCTTTTTTATATTTTAAGATCGATTGGGGTAGATCTTTCGGAATATGTTTGAAAGACAGAAAGGAAGTGGGAGACAGAGAGAGAAAGAGAGGAACCCTCTCTAGGCATAGAGATAGACAGAGGGAGAGAGACAAGGAGATAGAAAGATAGAGAGGGAGCGAAAAAGGCCAATAGGCAGAAAGAGAGAGAGAGATAGAGAGAGTGAATGTGAGATAGAGGGAGGTAGAGCTATAGAGATGGGGAGAGAGACTGATAGAAAACAGAGAGATAATGAAAGATAGAATGCGAGAATGTGAGAAAGGGACAGCATTACCAAAGAGAAGTTTTAATTAATTGAATTTTAAATATTCAAAAGCAAAAACAAGATGATACCACCCCTCTTACTCCCTCTTCACTTACTGGTTATATCAACTCATGAATTATAAATTTCTATTGCTTAACTAATCTCCTCTCATACTACACAGATCTTCTATAATTTATTCAACCAGCAGGAATTTCAGCCAACTGACCTTGTCGCAAATCCCTAGAATATTATGTTTTGTATATATACACAAATACAGTAAGCGAATAATATGCGATAAAAAAAAACTTCGGACCGAGTCACGTACACTTTTTTTTTATTTTTTAGCAATTTTCAGATGCGCACGACATTTTCCTCAATATGCAAATAATGATTAAACAAAACAAAATACACAATAAAAAGTCAAAGCAAAGCAACAAGTAAAATATTTGCCCGCTTGATGACAATGACTAAAAATAGCTGCCCAACAATTGAAATGTCGTTCCATATAAAGTCAAGCTGCCTTTTGTATTTATTGTTGTAGTTGTAGTAGTAGTAGTTGTTGTTGTTGTTGTTGTTTGTCGTTTTATTGCTGCTAAATTTAAAACGCAACAAGTGAGTGGGCAAGCGGGCCACCACCATCGACCAGGAAACATGCAGCATCCATTAAAAGGGAAATGAAGTCCAGCTGACTGCATAATACTCGCTCAAGATTCCATGAGTTTTTCTGTGGATCAGCTCAAAGGAAAGGTCCAAAACTCGGGTTCGCTCTTGCTAGAATCCATTTTTAAAGGAAATGAAATCAAACTGTCTGCATAATACTCGTTCATTAATCAAGTATTTATAGATCTCTCAGTAGAGCGGAAAATTTGACTGCTAAAACTGTTAAAACTATAGATATCATATGTAGATCTTCATGCAATTTTTTTCAACTTCCAAAAGAACTGAAAATAAACAAAACTGTCTGCATAATACTCGCTCAAGACTCTTAAATAACAAACTTTAAATCTATCTATCTACATAGCTATCCATAGATAAGCTCAAAAGTAAAGCCAAATTCAACTCGACTTACTAATTCTAGCTTCTAAATTGTATAGGTTTTTCGTCTTTTAACTGGAGAACCGCCCACAAAAGAGGCGTTCACCAGCTAAGCTGATGTGTAGACAATCGCAACCGCAAGTCAGTTGGCTTTGCTGAGATTTTAAATATGGAGTTACATTTGAGCTGCTACGCCTTCTAAGTATATAGGTATATAAACTTCATATTTTTATCTCGCATTCCAGCATTCCATTTTGCTAACTACAATATAGTCATAAATTTAAATGCTTAAATATAGTAATTTTCAATTGAGCACGCTTCAAAAAAAAAACCCTTAAGTGTTAAGAATGGTTTAAATACTTGTAAATATCTCAAATTTCTAGGCACTACTATTAACAGGCAGACCACTCAACATTACACGAAAACGAATATACTCGTTATACGCCTTGTGGACGAGCATTTGCAATGCGAACAGAATGTCAATAAAGCGCTGTGCGAATGTATTTCAGGGATTGACCCTGCAGAAATGGAAATCTACAGGCAACTGTAATAATAATAACTACACTCACACACACACACACACACACATACTGTCTCACACACTCATACAAGCACAAGTTCAAAGTCAAAACTTAATGCGAAATGTCAGTGGAAAAAAAATGGGGGCGCCCACAAATTGACTGAGATAAAGATGAAAGATAATGACGATGACGGCGATGATGATGATGATGATGATGTATATGTCATGATGATGGTGACGATTATGATAATGTTGTCTATAATGCTGATCATTAGCTGAGTCGATCATTATGTCAATTTATTGTTGTTGTTGTTGTTGTTTTTCTGCTTAGCCAAGCATGCAAACGAATTAAAATTAGGAAGGCGGGGCCGCATGGCAAAAATTTAATTAAAATTGGCGCACTCGAAGTAGTAGATATACATATACATATATGTATGTATCGATGTAGAAAGATACATACATATGTATGTATACAGTGAAAGCTCAATTGAATGAATATTTGGAAAGCTGAAGAGGGCAATATGCCCTACACAAATTATTGCAAATTTCGCCATAATTAAAGCGATGTCTGATCATGTGAGATCTAATTATGTGGTCTTGATCATGTTCTTAAATATTACAGCCAATAACTTTTCATATAAATGCAATAGATATAGAGATTGCTGTAAAAATTCTCTCAGATCAGATTGTACTATATCTCTATCTCTATCTCTATCTATATCTATATCTATATCTATATCTATATCTATATCTATATCTATATCTATATCTATATCTATATCTATATCTATATCTATATCTATATCTATATCTATATCTATATCTATATCTATATCTATATCTATATCTATATCTATATCTATATCTATATCTATATCTATATCTATATCTATATCTATATCTATATCTATATCTATATCTATATCTATATCTATATCTATATCTATACTATATCTATATCTATATCTATATCTATATCTATATCTAATCTATATCTATATCTATATCTATATCTATATCTATATCTATATCTATATCTATATCTATATCTATATCTATATCTATATCTATATCTATATCTATATCTATATCTATAACTATATACATGTACCCCTACCTATTGAATATACATATTTTTAGTGACAATAATTCACAGCTATACACTTTTTAAAATACCGCAAGAACTTAATTTGTATATAAATTTAGTCTATGTAGAATTTCTATACTAAATCAATGAATCAAATTTATTCATCGAAATTTTATATATGTATATATTTTTTAAACTTTCCATAATAAAAATTTGTCTGCTCTAATTCATAAATTCTAAAAGTAATTGCCTCGGTCTCTATCAAACCTTTACAATTTTTGTTGATATTTATAAATAGGCGATTGGCACAGTGAGCACTAAAAGTGTGCGCCTGACTGAAATGGCCACACACACAATTTCCGCGTGCTTACATGCTGTCAATTACGTGACCCACTGCCCACTGCCCCACCGATCGACCGACCAGCTGGGCCACCCGCTCGCACAGTTATTTTTCTGCTGCTCCCCATTGGGACTATTTCCAATTTAATCACGATTTCAGATTACAATTTAGATTCGCAATTTGTAAATTGTAAATTGCAATTAGTTTAATTAATGCATTCTGTCTACGCGTCCAGTTGAGCAAAGCGCGTCTGCTTCGACTAATGCATCCGAGCACGAACACGAATCTCTCGATTTCTATAATCCAAGTATATATAAGTATATTTATATGCGTATATGTATTCTGTTAGAGTGGTCAGGTTATGTGATTAATGATTTTCTTTTATAAGTAGTCTATATATATTTTATTTGAAAGTGATTTATAGCAAGGCGAAAATCTTACCAACTTGTCCTGTGGAATCTGAAAGCATAATGGAAAATATAAAATTATACTTTTATATATTTTAATATTTAATAATATTTATATAATATTTAAAAATATTTATATATTTTTTAATAAAGTTCTTATAAGTTATATATAGATAAGAATGACGCTACGCTTCGATTGAGGAATTCAAGACTGTATGGAAGGCAGTTGTAAATAAGATTTTTTCAGATTGTTGGAAGATTGGAAGAAATATTGTCAAAAATGCATAATAAATGACAGAGCTTACTTTAAAGGGAACAAAATAGATAACCTAGAAACCAGAAATGGATTTCTAATAAACAAACTCCGTATTACATCTCATTGCTTCATAATCTTGATATATATAAAGAAAAATTAATTACTAATACTAAAAAGTACTAAGAGACTATATATTTTAAATAAATTTTTTATATACTTTATGTTTCATCTGTTGTAAAGCATACTTTTTAGGCTCAGCTAAAATGTCTTTAACTCATATACATATATCCAAACTCTTCCAACTTTCAATATATGCCAAGTTTAATACGTTAGCCAACCCAATATACTCATTCAGCAAATCTTTTACGCCGCTAAAACGACTAAACGGCGCCACTCGAAATGCATTTGACATGCACCGATGGCCACGAAAAATCTTTCTATTAAATCTAGCGCGTCACCTGTTGCCATAAATTGCTGGCCGGCCCTTGGCCGCGGCTGCAGTGGGGCAAACACCTGATGAAAAATTTGACAACTGTGCGCCGGGAAAAGTTTATTAGCCAGCGAGTAGCTTAAATTAACAAAACTTAATAACGGCACACTTGGGCACTAAATATATTTTAATTGGCGATTTTTTAGCAGCTGCCACGGTCTACAAATAATTTATTTAAAATATATTCTAATGACGTCTTTAGTCAAAGCAGTTGACGTCGTTGGACACGTTGAAGCTATTGAAAACCGGATAAAGATATTATTTTTTTTCCCTAAGGTCTTTAAAAGATAAGACAAAGTCTGGACGACTGATAAAACATATGAATGAGTTAAGATAGTAAAATTCGTCTATCCATATAAGCTAAGCCGTCTCATGCTTTACAATCTTTGAAAGTCATTCACAGCAAATTCCATTAAGAACCAACGATTTCTAATGAGTTATTTCCCTTAGGGAAAAACTGTGAATAAAAGACCTATTTTTAGGGTATTTCCTAGTCACCTTCCTCCATTCTACCTTTTTAGATGTGCCATGGAACAGATATTGGCATTGCTCATCTCCCACATGTTAGTTGGGCTAGTCAACAAACCTCTATAGGAAAACTTTCCAAGGCTTGGTCAAAGCCAACACGACATTAGCCTCATTCTCAAATAATTGTCGAGCCAGAAATTTCAGGGTGTGTAACTGAAGACAACCAAAATTAGCATAGAGAAAAATGCTGAATAAAATCCCGTTATCGTTAAGCACAATCTCATTTATTGATTTCTAATTAGCCAATGGGGGTTGAAAAAGTATTGCTATGTAAGGTAAACATTTATATATCAATTAACTTGAATATCTAAATCAAATGAAACGTAACATGGAAAATACTTTTGGCTCTGACTATGAGGTATGATTGCAGTATTTTTGTATGTACAAAAGGCATTAGCTCTTTCAGCTTTTTGTAGGGGTATAGCGGAAGATATTATAAATCTGTATACATTACAGAAATCTGAACTTTTTATCCCTAGTTGAAATAGTGTTGAACTTGGGCTTGAACTAACCAGACTAAATATAAAAATCAGTTGGAAAATTAGATAATATCATAAGCTAATGATGATATTGAAGGACAAAGATTCGTATTAGAATATGTAAATATTTAAATATAATAAATAAGTGTATAATAAATATTTAAAAATATTCTAAATAAAATAAATATATATAAATATAAAAACATATACTATATTAAATATATAAAAATAAAGTCCCCTGATTTTGCAGCTTTTGAGTACCCCACGAGCATAGAAACGGACAGGTGACAGACAGTCAGAAGTTTATATATGTATATATTATCTATCAGAATGACAACAGGAATCTGTCTTAAGTCTCGACTCTATAAGTCATGCTGATCGAGAATATATAAACTTTTGTCTGTTGGCCATTTCAATGTCCATCTTTTAGTATTAACTTTGAAGTCTATAACTAGAATAACTATGATTATTTTCAAAGAATACCTCAAGTTACGTTGAGACAGCTTAAGTACGATCGAATATTTCTAGACACCTGATGGACAGGCATATTAGGCAATTGCAAGAGTAGGCTATACATGTATATGTGTATGTATGTGTATATATAGCACAATAAATAGTGATAGACAATTGCTATACGCACACTTGACTTTTAGTTTTGCAGTTCATTGTGGAGAATTTGAGAAATTTTTGTTTACGCTTTCGGACACGTAGTTGAGCAGTTGCTTGACAGCTGCAGGCTTAAGCATTTGACATAAATTATATATGCAAATATATATATTTATATATATACATATATACGTTTATGCTCAACACGCTGCATATTAAAAATGCTTGAAACGATAATAACAACAAATGGACAAATGGGCGAAATGGGCAAAAAGCAATCAGCAAATAAACATACGATGAGGATGGCACGTGCTGTAAAATCCATTAAAATATGAATTTTTGTGACTACAACAACAACGACATTGATGCCAGAGCAGACAAAACAGAGCGTATTAAATATGAAATCTTTGTGGATGGCCAAATGACATGCAGGACAAACAAATTGCGCATAAATTTATAGCCCAACTGTGTCGGACTACACCAAATAAATAAATTTACCAAATGTGAGTGATACACTCAGCTCTCGGCTCTCGAAAATGGTCAACTGGGTGGCCAATGGGATGCCATGCAGCTACCTGCACAGGTAATTCCAATTAGCTGGCAAATAGTTTTCGCTCTAAATATTTGAATAGCAAGTTTTCAGAGGCCTAAAACAATAAAATGAATTGTAAATCACGCACACAAAATGCACTGCAGGTAAAAGTATTTTTTAATAGAGCTCTAGAAACATTTCTTGAATAGTTTTAGCATGTATATGGACTTAGTTACTGTGACTATAGGCCAATATGCAGATATATGTATATTATCAAGTATATATCCAGCATTTATCGAATAAAGTATATACATATATAAAAGTATATATTGCGTAGCTTTATATAATATACTATGTAGGTAAAATATATCGAGCCCGTATCTATTATAAATACAGCAGATCTTGATTATATCATGAACCTCTTCAATTTATATTAATTTAAAGTAAACATTACTCATTTTGCTATTTCTTGAGTCAAATCCATTTTATTTTAGTGATTAATTCTTTTGGTATTTCAAATACATATATATATCTTAAAAAAAGACCAAAAGAAAAAAATATATATATATGAATTTGGTAAACAAATTTTTTTTCTAAGAACATGGTCAAAATAACACAAGAAATTATTTAAAAAAAAAATAATAATAATAATAAATAAATAAAATCAATAAAAAAATAAAAAAAAATAATAATAATAAAAATAAATAAATAAAATCAATAAAAAAATTCTGAATTTAAGAAAAAATAATAAAAAATAAAATAAATAAAAAATACCAAGGAACAATAAATAATTTATAAACGTATACATACATATATACATATATATCATATTTATGGTATTAATACATATTTCAAAGACATTTTCAAATCTCGAAATTTTATTCTAAATTTTTTTTTTTTTTTTTTTTTTTTTTTTTTTTTTTTTTTTTTTTTTTTTTTTTTTTTTTTTTTTTTTTTTTGTAAAAATTTTTATATTTTATTAACAAGCTTACTGCTACCATAATGGCAACTTAATCTAGTTCTACATTAAAAATAATAACAAAAAGATCTAGACTTAGATTATATATTTATGTGTTAATTTTTAATATTACTTTAACATTACTATTTATATTATATTAATATAGTTTTGTTTAGTGAAATATATTCTAAATTAGCCATAAAAAAATATCAGAATAAAATATCGGCAATAATATAAGAAACGTACATATATATTGTAGACGCAGCGCATTAATTATTCGCATTTGCTGTTCAATTGAAATTCCGCTCGAATTTGGGGAATTTTCACGTTTGCTGCTCGTAATCACGCAGCGCGAAGCGGCTTATCAGTTGCGTGATGCAGCCCTGCAGGGCTGCTGCAACAGCTTTCAGATTTCAGCTGTTGCATTTATTTATGTATTTTCTCTTTTTTTTTATTATTATTGGCGCCCTTTAATCAATGGCAATGGCAATGGCAACGAGCGTGTGTGCTCGGAGCGTGACCAAAGTACAATGGACCGCGACGAGTGCAATAAACAATAACAAGTCGAAAATATAAGTGCAACAAATCAATCAAGAGCAAAGCAGGCAACAGACCAAAAGAGCAAGAGCGAGAGCGAGAGAGGGAGATAGGGAGCAGCACGTGGTGGCACTGCGGCGTCAGTCACATGAGCAACTACAGCAGCAACAACTATCAACATCTCGAGCATAATTGTGTCCGCGGATGCGACTAATTGTAACTGTAAACGCAAATTGGCAGCCAATAGAAATTAAGAGGTGGCGAGCGCTTAAGTCGTATATGTGTGAGAGAGAGAGAGAGTGGTTTGAGAAGGGGGTGGTTTGTGGAATAGCGTTGATCGATTGAATTAGCGGGCATTGCTCAAATCACAACGGAATGAAGAAACGGGAGAGCAACAACCATTTAGGCGCGTGGCAATGTGTGAAATAGAAAAATAATATATGGGAATGAAACAGAGTGTGAGCGGGTAAGGGAAGGGGGTATGGCGTTTGACATTTTAGTTTAAGTATGGCCAAGTTCACAATTGTTTACAATTAACCTTCAAATAGTAGTGTGAGAAAATTAACCTTAGTGACGAATTAAGGCACAAAGCAAAATATGAAGAGCAAGAACAACAACAAACGACGCGCACTACGACACAATGCAGGCAATAAAAACCATAATACGCTAAATTTGTTATTGCATAATGAACGTAACAAGCGCATTCTCGTTCTTTCTCTTTCTCGCACACACACGCTGTCGCAAATGCAAATCTCAATCGCGCGGGAACAGGGCAGTGAACAGCTGAGCGGCACAGCTGCTGCCGTTGGAGGTAGCACCCACGAGTCGCCAGCGCTGGTGAAAAGCATAGAAAGCAAAATGCGACTAATTGAAACTAGTTGTCGGACTGTGGCTGTAACGTAACATCGTCCATTTGAAGTTCGTATCAATTAAGGAAATGCTGCAATTCAATCAATTGCTAATGCATGACCGTGCCTAAGCTATGGGGACGCCACTGTGGTTGCTTTGCACGCGCGTTCCAATTCCAAATGACACGCATAACCTCACACAACTACAACCGCATTCACTGAGTCACCCATGCAAGAGTGCCGCTCCGCAGCTTAGCAATGTATGTGTGTGCCGCACTCTCTCTCACTTACGCTCGTGCTCTTGCTCTCTCTCCCTATGACAACAAGCCGGTATTTCGTTTTCATATTATTACCGCAACGAATGCAAAGCTTAAAAGGCAAACTCAAATGAAATATCTACATACATATGCTAAAAATCGACAGACATACAAGAACCAGTTACTCAGATTGAAATAAGCAAGTAAAAACAGAGAGAAGAAAACAACAACTAAATATCTACAACAAAAAAAACCAACCTGTTTTCCCTTTGCTGCTCCGACAGCCGCACAGTCGGCAAAATCGATTAAAAACCAATAGGATTCTTCCACACACTGTAGCACAGGAGAACACCGCGTCTGCACCACCTTAACGAGATTAACAATTTCTTTTAAGAGTCCACTGGACGAGTTGCCACTGTAGCTGGGCAAAGGCAACTGTAATTATACCGCAACTTGAAAGTTCGGAGTGACGAATCACTTTTTATATTGTTGTAGTTGTATTTCCGTTGTTGCTGTATGTTTATCTGGCACGGGGAGTGGGTTGGCGGCAGAGTGCGGCAAGTCGTTTATCTTTGTGGCTTACTGCAATGATTCAGTGCACTCCTATTGTCCAAGCACAAGCTGCGTTACTTAATTAATTAACTTTTTGCACTTTGCTACTTTGCTGACGAACGAAAATTGAACGCGACTTGTACGAAATGTCTTTCAGCAGCGGCACGAAATAAATATACAATAAATTTGTGTAGCGCGTTTCGTTTTCATTTCGTTGCGCTGTGATACGCTGCGTGTTCTGCATGTTTACCATGTGTACCAACAACATGTGAGAGCGTGTGCTTGAGAGAGCGCTGGAGAGAGAGAGAATGGTGAGCTTTCTGCCATTTTACAGCACTGCAGCTAAAAGCACTGCTAAGAGTTGGCGCGCAAATGATATTTGAAAATTGCTTGGCAAGCATAGAAATGCAAATAAACTTTTTATTTAAATTTTGTTTTTTTAGTGTTCAGCTGAGGGCAGTCATTGCTTTTATAGTATTTCAAGGCTTTATATGGCAAGTATGTAGTTTACATTTTTTAGATTTATTATAAATGCATGAATATTCATTTCTCATAGTATAATTTCTTCTTGTTTTATTTTATTTTTGATTGTATTTTAAAGCAAAACTTAATGTTGTATCATTTCTGTTTATTATAATTAACCTGAAAGACACTTTATTTTCTATTTTATTTTGCCATATTTTTTACCCCTACTTATCCACACACATGTCTATAGGTCGTCTGGAGAGATGTTTTCGTGTTTTCTGTGGCATGCCACTAATGCGTCAATCGAGCACCGTTTTCGTCTAGCTGCAAAGAGGCCAAAATCCAATCAGTCAACGGCTTCCGATGACGGCTGACAAAAACCAATCAACTAAGTGTCCAGTGCCAAGAATTAGCATAAGAAAGCGTCGACGAAATGCGCAAATGAAAAGCGTTTAGTTCCTAATGAAATTTTACACCCAAAGGGCGCTCGTTAAACGGCCACGTCAGCGGCCCATTTGGCCTGGCTTACACACACACACACACAAAGCGGGGTGTTTCCCCCCCTCCCCCAGACCTTTGCCTGCCACTTGTCTGGCAAGTTTGACTTAAGTGCAGTTTTACCGAGGCGCCTGTCTGGATACGCTTTTTGCATCGGCCACCCCCCCGTCCACGCCCTCCGCCCTATCGGCCACTCCACTCGCCGTTTGTTTGCCCGCTGTAAACGTTGGAGGAACGTGTTAACTGCAGGTGTTTGGCATTTGAGTTACGTGCGCATGCAACAAATTGCCGGCCCCACAATTGCGTTTACATTTACCCACCCACAGAGACGAACCCACCCCAACCACCCACCCACTGTAATTAAACGTCAGCAGCTGAATGCGCGCTGCCACGGCTTATCCCCATGCTCTCTGCCAGTCCATTGCATATGCATCGCTCTGCCCGGCCAAATCGACGCGTCTCATAATCCTCAAGTAATCTGCGGGATTACAGCAACAGGCAGTGAAGTGGTGAAGGGGTGAAGGGGCAACGGGCGAATGGGCTAATGGGCAATCATTCAATCAATCAATTCTGAATGGGCTGAAAAGTGGCTGAGTGAGTGAGAATTCAGTTGGCGAGAGGATAAATACATGTGTATGTATATCATATGTATATTATGTATGATATAAATATGTGTTTTAATTTCTATGAGTTCTATTAAAATTAAATTGAGTATTTTTTTAATTTTATTATATTTTACTATTATTTTGTTATTTAATATACATATATATTTTTTTAATATTTTAATCATAGACGAGCGAGAAGTGGAGGTATAGGGAAATGGGTGGGAAATATTTATTTAGGCGAACGATAAGTAAGGCCCAAATATAGAAAGAGGCCCATCCTTTTCTGGTTTATTTTTATTGAAATATAAATATGCATTTTTTTTATATATATTTAATTTTCTTCAATTCTATTCTTATTCCTAATGATTTTTGTTTATATACACGATTTGAAAAGTTAAAAATCGGTTTACCCTTATTTCCCATTGAAAATGGTTTCAGGGTGGAAAAATAGAAGTACTTTCACTTCTTAACCTTTCCTGTAATCTGTATCATTATATTTCTCTTTCATCCCTACTTCCTTCCCTCTTCACATAAAAATTGTGAAGTTATTTATTTCAGCTTCAGATATTCTGCTCAGCCTTATCAATATCTTTCTATTCAGCTAAATACATATATGAGTAAAGTTTTCATTTATTTCTGTCTCCCCTGTTCTAGCTCTCTCTATCTCCTCTTGCTCTCTATCTCCCTCGCTCCGTCTCTCTCTCTCTCTCTCTCTCTCTCTCATTTTTTTCATCCTCTTTCTCTCCCTCTCTCATTTACTCCAACTTTCTCTTTCTCACTCTGCTTTTTGCTTCTTATAAATAGGGTTTTCATATCACTCTAATAAATATAGACTTTGGGTGATTCTTAATCCATTTCGCTTTGTATCTCTCTTAATCTCTCTCTCTCTCTCGCTCACCTGCTTCTACTCAACTCTCATTCGCTCTCCTATCCTAAATAAACTTCAGTTGAAGCTCTCTATATGACACTACCTCACACCGTCTCTCTCTCTCTCTCTGTCTTCCGTTTGCCTGTCTTCAGCTCTTACTAGGATTATATGGATAATATTTTTTGAATTCAATTCAATTACTGGTTCATTATAGATGTGGAATCCATACCTCCCCCATTCCCATTCCCCAACTGCCCATCTCTATCTCATTCTTTCCTTATTCCTTCCCCTTTCATCCCCTCACAGCCCATCTCTACTTCTGAGCATTAGGAAATCAATTAGCTGAGCTTCCCTTGCACTCCAAGTCCAACAATTGGACTCGCTTGGACACTGATGGAGGCCACTTGGGCCAGTTACCAGGTGCTTTGCTCTGGGACTATAAAACAATTAAAAGGCCGCACGAGCGCAGCGGCTGGAGAACAAACAGCAGAGCATCAAGAACGGACATGCTGCCGTATCCTGTGTCCAGGACACTCGTCCGGCGGAACGTGACGCTGCAAGTGGACTCATAATGCAGTCGTCACCTGGCTTGCCAGCCCTAAATGCAATCAGTTTGAGTGCCTTGATAAATATTAGTGGAGCGAGAGAACGACAGGGAGCGAGAGAGAGAGAGAGAGATAAAGGGAGAGTGAGAGAGAGAGATAAGCCAGGCGAATGCGTTAGGCAGCTCATTTGGCAGCCGCACACGTTGCCCGGGTCTCAACTGCATTTGGAATTGGAGTCAAAGCTAGTTAAGAAATAACGCAGCAAATGTCATCAGCATAAGTAAAACAACGCCAAAAACCAGCAGCAGCGGGCGGGCGACAGGTGGGCGTGCCAGCGGAAGCTGGAGCTCACACCTGAGGTGTACTTATGGCATGGCATTAGCATTCCTTACAGCCAGTCGGAAGATAACAAAAACACAGCACAACAATTGCAGTCGAGACGGCAACACACACACACTCACACACACACTCATGCAGGTGCACACACACACACACACTCGCACTCACACTCACGCATCGCAGCTTGTTTTGCGTCGGAAGGCTTCAGCGATTTTATGGCAGCACTTGAAGCCGATGCCGATGTCGTTGGGGTCGCTGCAAATAAACACATTTTCAAGCTCAATGCCAGCGAAAAAGAACAACAACACGCGGAGGCAGAAGCTAACAGGAGTGCGACTTGAAGATACCCTGTAGGTGTCAAAATATGCCTATAGCAAGAGAAGAGAGAACGAGAGAGATGGAGAGAGATGGAAAGAGCCAGCGTGAAAGGGGGAAAAGTTGAGATGAAGGAGAGGTAGAGAGTAAAAAGAAGAAGAAGAAAAAAAAGAAAAGTGATAAAAAGAGAGGGAAATAGAGAGACATTGAGGAAAGAGAGAGAGAGAGAGAGAGATATAGAGTGAGGAAATAGATGTGAAGAGACAGAGAGAAAGAGAGAGAGAGAGAGAGAAAAGGAGAGAGATAAGGATAGGGAGTGTGTGTGTCACAGATAAAGAGAGCGAGAGGGAAACAGAGATATATCTCCGCCACTCTCAATCTCCCAAGATATTGTAGATAGATAGGGAAGGAGAGAGGGAGAAAGAGAGAGATGATAGGAGCGAGAGAGGGGCTAAGCAGCCTGAGCGAATAGATTGAGGGAAAGAGGGAGGGATGAAGAAGATGAAAAAAATGAAAGTGAGAAAGAAAAGAAGGGAAAAATATAATATAATATTTCGGCGATTATTGGCCGACATTAATCGATAAATCAAAAAGAAAATGCATGAGCTTATGGTGAAATTTTACATGTGTAGCTCACATAGTAATCCTTTATATTAATTATTCTATGGGATTTTCACAAACATTTACCCAATACATATATAATAACTGAAATATAGTATACCCTATAAATAAGTTTCCAGGGCATAAGAACACAGGCAGTGGCGAGAACAAAGCCAAACCAGAAATAGAAATGAAAAAGATCTGGCATCGCCTGTGCCCGGTTATTGGGACTGGAACTGGGTCTCTGCACTGCTCTACCCTGCTCTACTCTACCCTGCTCTACCCTGCTCTACTCTGCCTGCCTGCCAAACGGACACATAATGAAGTTTCGCAATCTCGTTGACTGTGCGACTCTGGGCATGGCGTCTGCCTCTGACGTCTAACCAAAGCAGGAGCAGTAGCAGGGCGGTGCGAGGACGGTGTCGGCATGGGATCGACCATTGCTGCCGGCTCAAGTGTGATTACATGGCCATGTTCGCTGGCGTCGAGTGTTTGTGGCATAATATTATTGTTTCTGTGCTCGCGTGTGAAATCAAACTCAATGCAATGCCAAAAGGATTAAAAGGATACAGCGACTAGCGCTGACGTGCCACATACGCCACGTCCGCCCACGACCCACGACCGCCGGGTCAGAGTAGCTGCAGCCCCACGCATCGACAGCTTGTAACTGTAAACAGATACATAAACTGCCGAAGGTTGGCAATGCGAATCGGCTAGCAGGAAGCGGAGAATGCGCTGCTTCAACAGCTTTCTCAGTATATATAAATAGTATACATAAATAATAAATATTAATAATAATAAAAATAATTGAATTTATATACATTTTTCATTTTTATATATTTTTATTAGAGTAAACAAATTCCATCAACATCTTCCCCATTATCTCTAGCCAAGTTTCACTCTCTCCTATCTTTATCGCTTTCTATTAGCCCCATTCCTGCGGTAGGGGCCTCATGCAGTGGCAACAGACGGTAGCACGTTGTCGAGACTTGTTTTACCTCAGCTTCCCAAAGGGCTGGCCCAGATGCACAGAACTGTATAAGCTGTGGGGGGCAAGGGGGGAGGAGCTGCTGCAACATGGGGCAAGCAATACAAACAATAACAACAACAAGTGGAACTTGAAGTACCGTACAGTTATTTGACTTTTAACTTTTATTGCTTTATGTAGTTTAGATAAACGTTTGTGGCATGCCATAAATACGCAGCAGCAGCAGCAGCAAGAGTAGCATATCCAAGACTTCTCGGAAGCGAAAACAATGCCAAAAGGAATGCCGAGTTGTTGTCCAAAAGTTGAGCGAAACCAAGAATAAAAGGAAGAAATAGAAATCAACAGACGAATGTGTAATGCCCTTTGAGAGAGAGAGAGAGAGAGAGAGAGAGAGAGAGAGAGAGAGAGAGAGAGAGAGAGAGAGAGGAGAGAGAGAGAGAGAGAGAGAGAGAGAGAGAGAGAGAGGAGAGAGAGAGAGAGAGAGAGAGAGAGAGAGAGAGAGAGAGAGAGAGAGAGAGAGAGAGTTACACATCTCTAGTAGGATTCGAGTTTATGAATATAGGGAATCTTAAAAGACTTGAGCAGCTTCTCTATAAAAAGTTACTAAAAATATAAAGACTGGAATTCGGATATAACGACGCTCCCTGGAGGACTGCCAACGTATAAGTTTGTCTCTTGATCACAATTTTCATCACATTAACGCTATAAGCGGAGTCCTTATAGCCTGATTTTTCTATATAATGATATACATACATATATACATTTTATATGATGATCAACATTTGATATGAGCATGATGATAATGAACATATTTTTAATTAAAAATCTTTGGAAAATCTTAGGCATTATTTTTTTTTTTTTTAGATATTGAATTCGTTTTATATTTCTCTATAAATGTATGATATCTTACTATATGATAAGAATATATTTTTATTACACTAAATTATTTGTTTTTATTTTATTTTATTTTATTTTTTTTTTATAAAAATTTTTACGTTTTTTTCTTTTTTTTTTTTTGGTTTTAATTATATATTGGTGTTGTAAACTATATACATATGGGATATGTTAAGTCGCTTAAGAAGCTTTGTTGAGCTGTATGGCATTCTTATTACGCAATCTTAAACGGATAAGAACACTTCGATTGCTGTCTGATCCAAAAAACTAGCATAGAATCCATATCGAAAATTTGTATTTCGAACATAGTTTAAAAATTGATAAATTTATAGTCCATTCTCTGCAGAGATGATATAATGTATATAGATGGTGATAGATGTATATAATATATTGTAAATTTATCAATAAGGATATATAGATTATTTTCCACTCAGATGTTTCACATTCCAGGCCAAAGTCATGAAGCCCTTTGAAAGTGTATAAAAACTTATGATAGACACCGCTTGATGTCCTTCGATGATAGACAATCAGTAAACAGAAGGCACGAAGAGGGAGAGAGAGAATGAAGCAGACAGAAACAGATAGAGAGGGAGAGCGAGGCAGACAGAGAGTACATGAGAGCTATTTGTGGCAGATTTATGCGGTAAGTGTAACAAGCTTTTGCCACTTGCCACTTGACTCTGCCGCACAAGTTTCCCGTGTCCGTCTGCTGTGGCAAGTTTTTCCTTTGTTGTTTGTGTTTTTCCGCTTAAATTTCGCGTTGCAAATTTAAGCAGCGAAAGTTTTTTAATTAATTTCACACGCGCGGTAACTAACTTGTGCATCTAATTACTCTCTCAATTATTGGGGGCGGACGGCGATGTTAGAGAAGGGGAGTTGCAGGGGGCGTGGCAAGATAATGTGTCTGTGTGGCAGCCATCATTATCGACAATCATATCGTGACAACAAGCAGCTGTGGCAGCCGCAGAGTATGCAACACGTTTGACAAAACTGTTGAGCAGTCAGTGGGGTGACTAGAAGATACCCTGTAGTTACTTATATTGATATAAATATATCGTGAAATCTAATGTGCATGAGGGTATTTTAAGATAACCTGCATAAAAGAAATGGGTAGAAGTTAGGCCTGGCAGGGGGCGACTTGAAGATACCCTGTGGCTACTTATTTTGGGATGCAAAGGCAAAACTTTAAGGCAATGGATAGAATTTTCGAAGGCATGTATATAGCAAAAGCTAAGTGAAATGAAATGGGAGTAAGGTAAGGTTTGGCAGAGAGTGACTTGAAGATATCCTGTAGCTACTTATTGTAGAAAATTTATGAAAATTTCAAAAAAATTAAAAGGATATTCGAAACAAAGTATATAGCATAGCCCAACTCTGCAAAAATTAAATGAAATGGGTTTTACGTAAGGCTTGGCATGCTTAACTTAAAGATACCCTGTAGTTACTTATTTTAGGATATGAAATAAGTTGACGAATATGAAGGAAATAGTTGAAGGAATGTAAAAAGCAATAAAAGAATAAATGAATAAATGAAATGAGTTTGAAAGGATTGTCCTATATCTATAATCTTTTGCTTTAACTTGAAAGATTAGCAAGTTTTGTTTAAGAAGCCAAGTCGAACGTAACATAAACAAAACCAAATTACCCTCTGTAAAGCATTTTCTTTGAATTCATGGTACTAAAAATGGAAAAGCAAGTGCACTGGGTCGTCTATAAACAAATAAACAAACATTACAAAACTTGTGGCTAGGCAATGCGCCCCTTTCTGCCTTGATGCGTAGCTTTGGAACTTTCAATGCGGGTCTCAGTTACACATATTTGCTGGTCAATAAACCAAATAGATAATTTTAGGTGTATAGAATTGAAAGTAAATCATCTTACTAATTATAATTCAAAAAGGCAAGCAGTTGGGTGTCTATATAAAGCTAAAAAAGGCTGAAAAAATGCTGATCAAACATACCTAGAAACTCTCTAGGATATACATATTTAAAGACATAGATAGTTGTTAAAGATGCTTCAGAACAAAGAGAGATAGCAAGAGAGAAAGTAAGTGACATGGGAAAATAATTAATATTTATATAAAAAAAACCTATTTATTCGAGGAGACTCAACGGGAATAAAAAGTTCACCTTAAACCGACTTCAGTTCTATGCTGGCAGTTCAATAGTTAACGAGAATTCACTTTAATGCAACTCGCGTGCGCTTCAATCGGCAAAGGCAGACAACGCACAAGAGCTCACACTCAAAACACACACACACACAGACATACACACATACCTTGGCACAACTGCAGACATCGACTCAAACACCTGCGAAATTGAATGCGAAATTTCCTTTGTGTGTTGTGCGCTCAAAACTTATTTCCACAGCTACGAGTGCCACGCACATAGACACAGGCACCAATACAAATGCATAACATATAAAATGACGAACGCTATATATATATATATATATATGTATACCCAAATCCGAAAATAGTTGGCTAAACAATTTTGCGCCAAAAAGATTTTTGCCATACAAAGGATTTCGCAAATTCCAGAAAAAAAGTAAAAAGTTCTTCTTCTTCTTCTTTGGTCAGCAATTGCTCTGTTATTGATGTTAAAAAAATGGTAAAAATACAAAAATAAATGTTTGAATAAAAAAATAAATCAATGAAAATAATTTTATTATTTAATTTTGTTAATATAAAAAAAAAAAAAAAAATTGTTAAACATTTTTTTCGGCATCATAATGAGAACATTTGTATAGCCTTTGCTTGTATCGATTGTTAAGTTTTCTAAAATATTTTGTATACCCTAAATACATTGAGAATGGTATGGGATATCAGAGTAAGAGCTCTGTTTATTTTATTTCATTTTATTTTTTTTAATTGATAAATAGATTATGCACCGCTAGAGTTTGTTTCCAAAAATCGATAGCCACTCCTGACTTTTTTTATCGATTAGGTTTTTACTTTTATGTTGAGAATTTCTAAAATAATTTATAATTTACATTTTTAAATATGAATATATATAGAGAATGATTTTTAGAAATTAAAAAAAAAAAATACATAATAAATAATATGTTAAATATGAAGTCATAAATTAAATATTGAATAAACTAAATATTAAATAAATTAAATATTAAATTGTCATAATATTTGCAAAGCTTAGAATATTTTTAATACATATACATATATTCTTAGATATTATTTGTGCTATAAATAAAAATTTATATAAAATGCAAACATCCAAAGCTAATCTAATTTTTATAATACTTGAATATTAACTTAGCTTAGAATATTTTTACTACTTATAAATTTTAAGATAATATTTGTGCTGTAAATAAATATAAAAAGCATATAAATAAAAAACCTCGCTGCAAGCTATCTGCAACATAATAATAATAAGCTGAGGTTAAATTTAAATTAATCAAAAACTTTGCGCAGCCCACAGCCAGCAGCAGCAGCAGCAGCATAGATATGAGCTGACTCTCTACTCATATACGAAGTTGTTGTTGTTGTTTAGCACATATTGTAGTAGTAGTAGTAGTTGTTGTTGTTGTTGTTGGTTGATTTTTTACTTCATCATAAAGCATCAAAAGTCAGCGACAGGCGATGGCGCGTCGAACAATTTGAAAGTTGAATTGAGTTTTGTCTGAAACGCGAACGAACTTTGAGGAGTTGCGCTACTGAGGGCTCCACTCATTTGTCTGGCTGTTTGTTTATCATGTACAGGGTATTCCCACTGGCGCACAATCCCACTGGCAATATAAATGCGTCAGCCGTTTGACGATAATGAAAGATTTGCCAAGCTGCAGCAGCGAACAAGCTCAACACACAAATGAATCATATGCATACATACACTCTATACTAGATATGTATATGTATATAGTATATTTTACAGTATAGTTAAATTTTTGCATTCACTGAAGTCGACGCCAAGCGGCCTCAGTTTCTGTACAGCTCTCGAGCAGGCCGTCTTCGCTGTCTCTCTCTCTCTCTCGCTCTGGGAAAAATGAATGCGACAGTAGTTTTGGAATGGCTGGAGCATAAGCACTTCTGCATTAGCATGCTCTATCTAATACCATCAGTGTTTGCGGCTCTCATACTGCTGATCGGTTGTGCCTATTACTGTTATCTAACGGTGCGTGAATGTCGTCGCCGAGCGTGGATCGACAAGTCGAATGCCAGAGTTTGGGCTGGCAACGAACGGGCCGAAAGCATTCGACAAATCCATCAGAATCGACAATGCGATTATTATTGATACTATCCAATATCTATAAGACGACTATAGAGTACAAAGAATATATTGTTTATTGCAAAATGAAATCTGTTATTATAGATGTTAGAGTATGTACTTCAAACCAAGTGAAACGAGTGAAAATATGTAATTACAGTAAAACATCTGTCAAGTTTTACAACTTTAAAAGTAATGCAAAGTATCTGAGCTACTTAGAAGTACATTTATGGAATGTCTCTGTGAAATCTCTGAAAGAGAAACACCTATAAATAATAAGCAAAGTCAAAGAACCACATGTATAACCACATCAAATTAATTAAATCTAAAATTAAAATGCAAAATAAAAAGAAAATTTTAATCGGCCTCGGAATACTCGTTCGGTGTGCGAAAAGCAGCTAAAAATGATTGAATTATACGAAGTATATATTTATATGTAAATCAAGTTTAGATCATATGATTCGTGGATATATGTGCTTAGAAGGTAAACTGTGAAATGACTCAGCAAAAATTGTCTGGGATTGTGGGAGATATAGTAAATCGAAGATTATCATGTCTAAAAGAAGGCATCTAAAAGAATTAGCTCTTAACTTGAAAATACTTGTAACACAAAGGCTTGAGAATAGACCAAGAAGAAGCTGAGCGATTTCTAATAAAAAAAAAAATTATTCATATAAAAAGTTTACGTAGCCTAGAATTCAATTCAAATGTCAAATCTTTTATATTCCATTCAGAGTATTTTATCTCTCCTTTTCCTGGACAATTATCAAGGCACCCGCTTAGAAGTAAAGTTGATCTAAAATGTGCATTGAAAGATTTTCAGTTCTATCGCTCATTATAAGTATTTATAATATCTTTAGACTAACAGCAATAAATTGATATTTATATTAATTTATGATTCATAACATTAATTGTTTAAATATATGAAAAATTGATTACAAATATATAAATAAAATATTTTATATATACATATATATGGCTTCCAGCTAAATTATATTCCTTAGCTTAGATTTAAAACTGCAGAAATTAAAATGTAGTCGGCTTGTATATACCCTATACAGCTAAGAAATGTTTTAAAATTAAAAAGTTAAAGATGTCTGCGTTTCAGTTCAGCTTAAAGTCAAACTACCCTCTAGTAGTATGTAGCATTGCTATAGGGTATAACAAATTACATATAAATGCGCAGCTGATAAGCTACTGCAAATCTGCACAAAGCTCGAGCTAAATAATTGCTTTGAAGAGGTTTCCTCATTTCCTTATAGCTGGTGACTACTGTACTGATTCACTGACCAGCGCCTCAAAGCCACAAATGAGTCCCATTAAGTTATATATATGTGCTATATATGAGTCGGACGCTTGTTCAAGTGAAGTGCGACAATCGGTTGGATCTCAGTTCTAGTTTCAAGTTCATCTGGTTTAAAATGGATTTCTCGCAGCAGTTGCAGGATCTTTGGATATATCTGAATGAGGAGAATGAGACACTGCACATACCATTGATCTATATTGTAATCCCCGTGTGTGCTATAACTATAATCATGTGCTTTGTCTGCTGTTTCTTTTGCCTGAGGGCGTGCCTTGAGCCGTCCGAGGTTCACTTTGTGCCCAGATCTCTGCCCACAATGCCAGTGCAAATGCGTCGGAATACGGTGGACATAATACGCGTGCCGGATAGGTCGCTATCAAGGGGATCCATTGGGATGACCAGTTCCGAATCGGACACACACTTCGGTAAGGCATCGACGGGGAAGTAAAACTCCTATGTGCTCAGTTAGTACAACTGTCTCTCCCAAAGATATGCGAGTGCCTTAAATACAGCTTAAAGCGTGTGCACGTGCCGTGCGCTACTCGGTGGGTCATAAATTTTCGCCGGAATGTGCCGTTGCTGACGTTTTCTTTTCATCAACCGCAAATTTAGCATCGCTTGGCGCTTTCTTGGATAACAACCATCACCTGCAGGACGAAATGCGCTAATAAACGGCATTTGACATTTTAACTTTGCTGACATTTTAGTAGACGACAACAACAACAACAACTACAGCTGAAAGTAGACAGAAAGTTGTGGCTGGCTTGTTGGCAGTATAAATGAATGAATATTTTTACAGGATTTTAGTTGATAGATGAAAATGTGAATGTATGTATATATAAAGCATAAATAAATATATCTGTTAAATTATTATATTTAGAAAAAAGAAACAGTGCTTTAAAGTTGCTCTCATTAAATATTTTTATATACGAATTAATTTTGTTTGGCTGACGCTGAAAGCTTTCGCAGCAATTAAATCATACCTCAAGCTTTAAAGCACATTAAAGCTCTAGGCATATGTATTAATTGAAGTTGAGTTTGGATTTGATGCGGTTCAAATAAAATAAAAGACACAACATAGTAGGAAAAGAAAAATTTTAAAAATAAAATAAATTAAGCTTATAATACAAAAATTAAAATATATATATATTTTTTATATTTTCTGCCAGTATTCTGCTTTGAATGACTAGGCTTAATATATGCATCATAGTATGTTGATTCAGCCAATGCTGGCCTTGAGCCATTTCAGAGTGCTGCGCTTATCGGCGTCAACTTAATACTAGACGTAGACCTAGAAAGCAATTAAAGACTCTAACAAGAGCTTTATTCATTAGTTGACTAATTTCAATGGACTAAATTTCATTAAAGGGAATCAAGTCTGAAAGCAACTTAAAATTGATTTCTAAATTGCAGCTGAATTACATTACGTGACAAATTGAATGAAATGCTATAATAATCAAGTGATTTCATAATATCAACAGCTGCAGCGATAATGTTGTGCTCTATAAAGGTAAATATAAGAGATTTGTATAGTGACAAAGAAGGGTATATAAATGATTCTTCATATTATAATTTTTTGTTATACAGTCCCGAAAATTGAATATGTCAAGCGGATCATTTTTTTTTTCGATTTACACAGAAATGAAAAATATCGATAATTATCGAGAAAGAATTTTTTCAAGGGGATAGAACTTTGATCGATATATCGCAATTTTCGATTACGGGGGGGTACAAACTATAGAGACTCGACTGTATTATCATCGAAGCGCGGGAGTATGCCAGCAAGCGAAGAAAAAAAGAAAACAAATGCAATTTGAAGGAAAATGCGAAAGGCGAATTGAGATAAAATGGGAATATAGCCTTTTATATAAATTGTATTATTGTAGTGCTATAAAATTTGTATATGTAAACATATCAATAGATTCGATATGATTCGTTGATTCACCTCGTTGTCTTTCTCTGCTCATTAGCCTTATAACTCCTGTTGTAAATTGTTGATAATTTAATTCTCTATATGTATGTATAAATATGAGAATTATTAAGCCTAATATATAGAGATTTATATGTTTATAAGCCGTTACAATTTTTAAATATTTTGAGCAAAGTAAATATGCCAAGAGTTCGTTCTGGATTGCAATGCTCCAGCTTTTTCTCAATATCTCCATTAGTTTAGCTAAATCACTTAGGCACTTTGTTTCAGCAGCTATCGGCTTCATGGGAATGAAATTAAAACAAACTGCAATTGGGGAATACCCCTATTCAATTATTTATGCACGCTCTGGTGTACCTTAAAAATTTGAATGCAAATTGTAATTGAATTGAATTGGCCAACTTTTGGGCAACTCTTCGGCCAGCTTACGAGTCTTCAAATGAAATGCTAAAATAATTTACGACTCAACTAGCTGCATGCCAAAGCGACAGCAGAGGGAAAGCATGAGAGAGAGAAAGAGAGAGAGGGAGATAGCTATATTTTGGCCAAATGAAAGGCTCCCAGTTGGCAAATTAGTTTTAAAATACGTTGACAACGTGGCAGAGGCCAACATTGAGCTGAGCTGAGCTGTGCCACAGACGTTGCCTCCGCTTGCTGCATGCAACGTGTCGCATGCTGCGTTTTGGGTGGCATAAAAATTCACTTTGCCGGCCATTTGGCCACGTTCTTGCCGAACTTAAGTGCGCTCGCTCGCAGCTCAATAAAATTTCGTGTTTTACAATTTTATTATGTGACGCCTGTCGCGC
Organism: Drosophila navojoa; assembly: GCF_054131105.1. Taxonomy (NCBI): domain Eukaryota; kingdom Metazoa; phylum Arthropoda; class Insecta; order Diptera; family Drosophilidae; genus Drosophila; species Drosophila navojoa. The sequence continues at coordinate 4,361,040 of NC_142890.1, read as the reverse complement.
GTCTCGACAGCATCAAATATTTAATAACAAAACGAAAAGACAGCAAAAAAAAAAGCATTTAGTTTTTTTTTTCTTTTATATAGTTTTTTGTTGGCCAATTGCCAGCAATAGATATTGGCCCATTGGCCACTTGTCGAGCCATGGCATTGTTCGGCGTGACTCTTAAGTAATTGCGTTTTAGTGCTCACACGTTTTATACTTGACCAGAGCCTTTAAATCATTTGTCGCCTGCTGCTCACTCCCCACCACCCACCGCCCACTCTCCACCCAGCACCCACGCACCCAGCTCACGTTCAATTGCTTTGGTCTGCTCGTTGTTTATCTTGCGACCATAAATTAACGCATTACCCATGCTGTCTCATCTTGTTATACTCTGTAGATAATGAGGGCGTTGGGCTCGCTGGACTTTTTTTTGCTTATAAATGTGGACTATCAATGAATTGGCTGTTGCATTGCATTGAAGATTTGTATCATTGGAAAAGGCTTAGCTTGGAATAGTAAATCTACTATACATTTAAACTCCATGCATATATAATATTTCAGTTTATAACTATCGAGGGGAACTTGTTTATACGAAAGTACCATACGAAAGTACAGTCTAACTTAAGTCCTAAGTTTTTAAATAACTATACCATCATATATTAATATACCTACTTTTTCGCATACATCTTAAAGCCCATGCAGAACTCACTCTAACAATACCCCGTTCCTCATTAGATGCTGTACTCAGCTCTACACATTTCTAACAATAAAGGCTTCTCTCAAAAATTCTAAATTTTCACGATTATAAAGGGTAAAGCAAGTCTAAAATTAAAAATTAAATTATTCACAATAATTAATTAATTAATTGAGTAAATTTAAAATTTAAAAAAAATCTTAAATTAAAAAAAAACTGAACTTTTTAATTTTTTCTAGAAAGATGAGAGTACACACACTTCTTCCCCTAGTGATAAAATTTCTTAAAGAAGTTCAACTTGGTAGCCCATTTAAAAATAAATCTATCAATTGTTTTATAAAAATAATGCAAGATGTTCACATTTGATTGGGGTTCCAAAATTTCGGAATATTTTTGAAAACTAAAAAAAATACATATATTAGCTAAAATTAATCTGAACCCAAAAAATGTGTTTTTTTTTTTTATTAATTTTTTTATTATTTATAGAACATAATAGAGTTTAATAGAACAAATTTGTAGGTGTAGGTGATGATAGCTCAAATAATTTGGAAACTATTCTGCATTTCCGGAGAACTTGGATCGTGACCAAACTGAATAAATTTGAATTTATTACATCAGCCTTCTCAACATTCCTCTCTTAAAATATATGAATACTTCAACTCATTTTACTTCATAATCGCTTTGCATTCAATTCCGAAACTTTCCCGCGCTTACAGGGCATCAAGTATTCGCCCATCATCCCGTATCAGCCGCTTACTGCTTGTTGTTGTTGTCACTGTCATAGTCCCTGTAGCAAAGCAGGCATCGAACTGTTTGCATTTCGACCGTTGCATTTGGCCGTGCAGCTGCTGCCGTCAAAATTGTGGCCAAATGTGTGGGGCTTACACAGCGGGCGTGGTTAACCGCAATCGAAGCACTAAAAACTCCCTTCCGATCATTAATTGTGCCAAAGAAGTGTGCGCGACAGTGCATGTGTGTGTGTGTGTGTGTGTGTGTGCGTGTGTGAGAATGGCCAAAAGTTTCGCCCTCACATTTTTGTTTGATTTAGAGCAAAACACTTGAAAACTTCGGCAATTCGGCCGAAAGTCTACTTCCGGCTGGCCAAGGAATTGGCTCTTTGTCTGCTAATGAGCCAATTTAGTTGCATCGAGCCGAAATTGCAGTGTGTCTGCCACTTGAAAACTTGGCCAACTCGCTTTGAAATGTTAAACAGCTTGCCGATATTGTGTGTAGTAGGTGTCAAAGCAGCACAACTTCCACAGATGGTGGAATATATGAAGGAATTTGTGGGCAGATGACAGATGGCAGATGGCATTGCAATGCAAAGAATGAATAGGCTTATAGACAGATATTTAGAAATGAGATATAGATTAAATTTGAATATATAAAAATTAAAAATAAATGCATATTTAAGTATTATAGTTTGTTTTAGTTTATTATACTATTGCTATAAATATAAGTTAAAAATATCATATGTAGTATTGTGATATGTATTGATATCATGACTTATCTAAATGCAATATGTATATATACCTAGTCACAAAGAAACCCTTATTTCGTGGTAACTTATCCTTTCATTTGAATATAACTTTCGCCCTTTGGCTAGAAATCGTTTCTACTCAAAAAAATGGAGCAGAAATTGTTTAGCCATTAAAAAATATGATTTTTGGGAAGAGGGCTTACTTATCATTTGTAAGCTGCATTTTAAAAATACATTAGAATCCGGTTATAACGACTCTTAAGCAGCCGTCGTTATAGCCAGTTTCTTTTATATGTATAGGAATCAAAATAAGTCTTCTACTCTAATCAAAATAACAGTTTCTAAACTCTTGGAGGCTTACTTTTCTAGGGTGGAGTTCAGATCAATCTATCTATATACATTGATATTAACTTTTATATTCTTTATAGAATACTTTATTTCATAAACATTTTTTTTGTTTTTAATTTTCAAGATTGATGAAATACTATCTCATATTTGATTCGAGCTCGTATCATATATCATTATTAATATTTAACTTCCTTATATAAAATTTTAATCCAGAAAATGTATTTTTTGTTCCTATTTACAAGCCTGCTGAAACCGATATTTATTATTATAGTCCAGCTTGTAAAAAGTACAGTTGTTGGCACTTCATGTTTATAGTAAAAACTTGTTAAGAACATCTCTTAATATTAGTATAATATATTCATATAATACTTATTTAATAAAAAAAGAATGTACTCTGCAGTGGATTATATCTAAAGGATAAGGACTATTAGCGTGTGTTTGACAAACATTGCAAATTTTAGGAGAGCATCTGTATATGATGATGTTACATCTAATATATCTGTACATAAATAAATCTTATATATGCATAAGAATTTGTAATCATGAGCAGTCTCGTCATGCATTAGATAAGCAAAAGTATATCACATTTTGATCGATTCAACTAACTTTTAGTTAGCCTTTCTTCATCCTCGCTGATAGCAGATACTTGCGGCAGGCGTCCAGGGAATGTCGCCTCAGATAGCACTCCTGACTGAAGTACTTGCCGCACTGTGCGCACTGGAACTCCCAGCGATGATGGCCCATGGTGCGCTGATGGGAGCGCAAATTCGAGCTGTGACATGCGAAATATAGATAGATATTGATGTACATCTATTGTAGTTGCCTCACCGATCAGCGAAGCTCTTCTGGCAATTCTGGTCAGGGCAGACGAAGGGCTTCTCGCCCGTGTGGGTGCGTTTGTGGGCCACCAGCATCCAGGAGTGATCGAACTTTTTGTTGCAATCTTCGCAGAGGAATTGCTCGCCCGGCTGCTTGAGCCGACGTCGATCCGCTGGCTTCTTGGGCAGCTCCGGCTTGGGCTGCTCCACTGGCTCCGCCGGTGGCTTGCTACGGGACAGCAGCTGGGCACGCTTGACTATGTCCGCCTTCTTGCGCCGCCCCTTCATCTTGGTCAACATCTTGATGCGGCCCAGCCGGGCGACTCCGCTCTTTGCGGGCTGCTGATTGGCAAATATGGGCAGCTCCTCGCCGGGCAGCTCCACCTCCCAGACGGTGTGGCTGAAGACCCCACTCGGATTCAACTCCAGCTCCATCAGCTGCACATCGCTGGCCTCCTCCATGCGACGGCGCTCCACAATGGGCACATTATCGGAGGTGCGCCAATCGGCGCTCGGCTCCCCGCTGCCGTAGTGAAAATTCCTGACCGCGCCTTTGGGCTCAATTTTGAAGGCTTGGCTCGCGGCTCTGCTCTGAGGCTCTAGTGCGGGCGGTCGCGGCATAGGCGCCATATTCGGTATAGCTAAACAAACAGCTGAGGAGGTTTAGTACTTGATATGGGATTCTATATAAATATATATATTATTTTTTATATTTTATTCTACCTTCATATCTCTCATAGAAATTCTTCACTTTTGTATTGTAGCGATTCGAGAAGAGACTGCGAAAAAGGTATGGCATTTTGTCTGAGAGTTTCTTGCACAAAACAAAAAAAAATGAAGAAACACCACACAGCAGTTATAATTTACTTGAGCTGTTGAATCTTATGACAACTGAGCGGCTTTGATTTTTTGGTTTGAAATTTGTTGTAGGAACTGTCAACTGCAAGCAATTTCATTCTCAACGTTTGCTTTTTCTAGTGACTTATTCTAACTGAATGTAGTGTTGCAAAATGTGTCAAAATAGATATTGATATCAATCTAAATTTTACTAGCCTGCCCTTGAAGTTTTCTGAGCTATTTAAGCCACGTAAACAAAGGTAAACTTAAAGCTAAAAAAAACTGTGCAGAATTTTACTCGATTGGCTCTGTTGTTTATTGGCTTAAAGCCGCTGGCTAAGCAGAGCCTTCAATTGTTCTAGATGGGGCCACTTAAGACGAAACACTTCAACAATTTTCTTGTACAAATTTTTAGCACACGATTGCCAGAGGACAAGGAGCTGGCTGAGGAGTGAATTGTGAGGCGATCTGAATGCTCATGAATGTGGTATACAATAAAATTAGTTTGCAGAGTGTGAGTGTGTGTGTGTGTGCGAGACATGCAAAGATGTTTGCAATTTGCCTGTAATCCTCGAGCCCAGAGTTTCTTGCTTAAGTACTGGATGAGCTATGTGTGAGGAGCTGGGGTTCTGACTGAGACTGTCGGACTGTGGGTTAGCTGCTACTTGCAGGCTTTAAACAACGGAAAATTGAATTGTAGTTGGCAGTCTCGGTCTTCAGTAAGCACTTAAAAGAGCTTGTTCTCAGCTATTCTCAATTGTTTGGCAGTTTATGCGCTTTTATTTGGAGTTCGAAGTGTGTTTTGTAATAAAAGCCGGAAGAAACTGGACGGCAAATGGCTTTATTTCATTTATTTGCCACTTTATTACCCACATTTATTGTTGTTGTTGTTGTAGTTGTTGTTGCTACTGGTGGTTGGTCAAGCAAATTACTTGGGGTAATTTAAAATGCAATCGGCCTTAAGTGTGCTTGCTCCATAGTCGAACAGATAGCAAAAGCAAATTTACCAGTTAAACATTAATTCATTTTGACAATTGCAAAATTTGCTCAAACTACACAAAACTCGAATTTGTTTTTATCTCTTGCTAAATTCTTTATGGCAGTATATTGCACAATTTTTCAGTGTGTCTGTCTGTGTGTGTGTGTGTGTGTGTGTATTTCATAAATTTTTATTTGCTCTGTGCATCTAACGAGAAAATCGCATAAATGTTTTCGACTGTCAACAAAGGCTTGACATGAAAGCAACAACTGCCAGCCCAATGAAACGATGCTCCTTTCTCTATTTACACTCGCTTTATGTATGTGTGTGTGTGTGTGTTTGTGTGTGTGTCTGTTGTCTTTCTTTAGTGTTTGTCAGTTGGACTATTAAATATCTATTTGAAGTACATTGAAATTGCGCAATCTTGGCACAAAACAGCGCACTTTATGACAGCAGCTAGAAAAAATTATTGCATACTTTTGGGCGAACTATAAAGAATCTCTCTGCCCCTTTCTCTCTGTCTCTCTCTCTTTGACTGTCTGTCTCTTTTCGTCTCACTGTCTGTCTTCGGTAATGAAAAAGCATTTCAAATGACATTCGCTTCGCAAATTGTGCTTTGCATTTAATATGCACGGACACTGGACACTAATTTGAGGCGCAAACAAACGCCGCAAATGAGTTGTGGCTCAGCTCCATTAACAGCTACATTTTTATATAGGGTATTTACTACATATAGTTTTGCACATTAGCTTCTGAGGAAACCTAAGCATAAGGAGCAATTCAGCAGTTTCATAAAAATCTTTTTTTTTTAAATATATATTAAAAAAAAAAACAACATTTAAAAATAAATTTAAATAATGATAATAATAATTTTTAAAATGTATGTATATTGAATAAATGCTATTTTTATTGTTATTTTGCAATAGCAAAAGAAGAAATTTTTTTAAAAATTTACATTATTAAACAAACATTTTATATTAAAAAATTATTTATTTTTTGTAAGTTTATTTATTTTTATTAATTTTTTTTTAAATTATTGTTATTTAGTTTTTTAGATTTAAAAAATATATAATTTGTATAAATTTAATTTTTATTTAAATTCAATTGTTTGGCGGATCCGCTGAACAGTTCAGCTTGAATTTCTCATACAAATTCGTATTATTGTTATTTTAATTTAATTGAATGTTTACATACTTAATTTTAAAGAAAATCTGTAGGTATGGAAGTTTCTTAGACCTCTGAATTATGTTTTATGTTTTCCTTCGTAATTAAAATTTTAGTTATTCATTTATTTTTTTATTCTTCTATCAAAATTAAATTATGTAAGTATAGAAGTTTCCTAGACCTTTCGTTTAGTATTTTTTATTTATTCATATTTTTTTCCTCTAAATTGATATAACCTGTGTTTAAATAAATGTATATATTAGGATAAATATAATCTTTTGGTTTACCACTATCGGAGATATACAGAAGCTCCACATAAAAATAATTATAAAAAAATTTAAAAAAAACTTCTATTGGTATATACCAATAGTATATAAGTATGCCTGTACCGTCCTTGCAGTGCAATAATTTTTTTAATTTATATTTTGAAATTGTGTTGCGCTCTTCTACTCTTCACTGCCTTCATATAAATATCCCCCTCTCCACTATATATACATATACATATATAGTCACATCTATTCCTCCGTTCACATTGCATTCCTCAAGTCACATAAAAATACTAAAAAAAAAAACTAATTTCATATTTTTTCTAGCTGCCTTCACAAAGAATTGTCAGGCACGCGTTTTGCATACGTGCATGTCAGTTGGCCTCGGCCAGCTCTTAAAGCCAGCTGCTGCTTGGACTGAACATGGCTGGGTGTGGCAACGTAAGCCACGTTAAGATGACATTTGGTTTTCGGTGCTAGAAAATACGCAATAAATGCGTCTCGTTGCGTCTCCCAGTAGGCCTTGCGGCCAAGATTGCATTGCAAATTTTGTCATCAACATATAAATGAAGTATGAACGGCAGACGTGTCTGACTGTCAATTGGAAAAACGAGCCAATAAATCCAAGGTGGCATAATAACCATTTCGATAAAAGGGAAAAACAACAGAAACTGCTACGCTTACTCGACTTTGGCAATTTCGAAATGTAATTACTTTAGCTGAGCCCGGAGATTTGCGGCGATTCACAATTTGAGAAATTACTTAAAAAATGCAAACGAAAAAGAAAAATAAATTCTGATTTAATATGCAGCAAATTCAAATGAATATATTTGTGTGTGTGTGTGTGTGTGTGTGTCTATAAATGTATAATTTAATCAAATTTTGAGTGTGTGTATGTGTGTGTGGGTTTGGGAAACGAAACGATAACGATCCGGTTTGCCTGCAGGCGTTGGCAAATTAAATTTGCATGCCGCAATTCCATGCAACAAAAAAGTGTCAAAGTCCGAACTTGTGTCGAGTTATTTACTAAAGAAAAACACAATTGTTCGTAGCATTTGCGGCTGGACCACAAAATTCGACCATGCAGGCGTGACCACTCCCAGTGCCCCCACCACTCCAGCCTCCCGCCCCCTATTAAGGTAGCAGCATAAACAACAACAAACTGCGACATAGGCAAATAGAGCATATTTTTGTTGTGCGAGTAGATTTGAAAATTTGTTAATTTGCGCAAAAGTTTGCACTGCATTTCCTCTGGCGACGTGTGTGGCATGAAACCATGCAACGGGGTGAACTGAATGGCTAGGGATGGGCACGTGCTGCACTGCCTCAGCGTGACACGAACATTTGGTGGAATGTAAGCGAATGGAAGAGTTTTACTCTTCCCATGTCTATAAAATTTAATGGATGAGATGAGTAGAGAATAGCAGATGAAGCTTAGCCATGATGAAGTGAAAATAAATTCATGGGAAACTCTAATTTTTATAAAGCTTATGGTAGAGCTATGTGCTATATATATGGTTTGATTTGGGAAAATTAAAAAATGGAGACTCTATTTAAGAGCATGAAATGAATAATAACTTTTACATGATGTAGAACTAGATTGTGAATAAATTAAATATATTTCTTTTTTGTTAATATCAATATATTATCAAAATATATTTGAGTATAATACATTATAAATATATAAATGCATATATTCAACACTCAATCATAGTTTTATATCAAGTAGCTTTGTCCCTCACGACACGCTCTCATCTCTAGTTCAGCCTCACGGGCTTGTCGCCTGGCCGGGCGATTATGTGATTTGGCTGGACTCGGTCGAGCAGCGAGCAGCACTACGAGGTCTGAGGCTTACCGCTTTGCTGTAATTAATGAACACAGCACATATTTGAAAATAAAGGCATAGCATAGGCATAGGCCAAAATATTCGTTTGCTGTGGACTACAATTAGCATAGCCGAAGCAATAGCCACAACTGTTATTATATGACATGTAGCTAAATATTATGTTTAGATTGAATGGAATTGAATTGATAATTTTAAATATTAGTGTACTTATTTTATATTAAAAGGATGTCGGAAGGTGAGAGAGGTACTAGAAGATGACGAGAAACTAATATCTAAGTAGATGCATACATATTTAAAGATTATTAAGGGAAGGAATTCTGCCTTTATAGCTCTTCAAATGAGCTATTTATATATATAAGATAATAGCCGAAGTTTGAGTTTGATTTCACTCTATAAATAGGTAAAGTTTAAGTTTGATCTAACTCTATATTTTAATATAGAGAGATTAGATTTTTATCTTTGTATCAATGACTGAAGTTAGTGTTTGATTTCTATCGATATCATAGAAATGAAAAACCTATCGATAATTGAATACATTTGATCTGCGTGGAAAGACCTATGTATGGAACTTCAAAACTTTATGATATATCTATATGACATTGCGAGATCCCTGACCGACTTACGAGTAGACAAAGCAATAGAATGGCAGATATTTTATAGATATTTGTTCTCAGAGTATATGCATACATTAGAGATTACAGTCGTCTTTGTATACCCCATAGATACATGTTATTACTATTGCCATAAATAGTTAGTTGCAACACTGTCATGAGCTTAGCATATCTATAATAATAAATATTTGCTTATCTATAATATATATATATTCTATATATTTTTGTTTTGTCGTCAAATTCACAAACAATCAATGATTATTCTACTATAAAACCTTGCCTCCGACTTTAAGCTAGCTATTTGTTTTAGCCATGTGTATTTAGGTTCATTTCGTTTCGTTTTTGGCCAATTTGGCATACCATATGTCTATGTGTGAAATATGACAGCATTCGCATGTCCTTGCATTATCTTTTCAGTGGAAGCTGTTGGTCCATAAAACGGACCCGTTGCCAGTTTTTAGCCGCCATGCAACATGACAAATGTTTATTTGCTGTGCCGGTTTGTGTTTTTAGCCAAACAGTGCTTTGCCAGCCATTTGTATGCCGTTTGGCAATGACTGGCCAAATAATTTATAGAGTGCACGTATCCAATATAGGTATACATAAATATATATATTTGTAGAAATGTGAGCACAGCTCAAACGAGTGCGGTGTCAGCTGCATCCTATTGGTCATGGCCATTGCCATTTGGCTGTTTGTTGCGTTAATCGCTGGTAATTTACACTGCAATCATTATGTTTACAGCTGAAACAAAAAGGAAAATAAATATTAATTGAATAACGCAGCAGAGCGAATGCTTTATATGCGCATTATGACAGCTCACAATTATAATTTGAAAATCAGTTGAATTAATGCAAAGTGTTTCCACTTGATAGCATCGATAGGTCGCTAGGTAGGATGCTAGAAAGCCAATGAATGTTTTATTTAATTATATATTTTTTAAATTAAATTTAATAACTATTCATATAATAATATTTAATAAATTAAATTAAAAAAATAAATAAAATATATTAAAAATATTTTTAATATTATGTTTCGTATTGATTTCATGAGAATTTTGAATATTTTTGAAATTGTTACAAGAATTTTTAACACAAAAAATCTTTTCTGTTACTTTTGAGCAATATTAAGTAGGATTATTTAAAGCTTTTATTATATATTTAAAAAAAAATCTTTTTATGATAAATGAAAAATTTTTAATAAATTTTAGGGCACTAAACTTTTTTAGCTCAGCACGGATTATTTTATAAGAATTTATTTTTGTTGTCTTATGTACTCTCTCGCATTTCTTCAAGCTTTACTCAGATTAAAAACATTGGCAAATGGCTTAAAATGTTGTGCAGTGGAAACGCATTAAAATAGCGCATGCATAAAAAATAGATGTGGGTGTGTGCGTGCGTGTGTGTGTGTTTGTTTGTTTATTGCATTGCTCATAGTAAAGAAATATGCATGCAAATTTAATTTACACACACAGACCCACACGCACACGCATACACATAGACACAGGCATGGACTCGGCGCACAGTCAAAGTCGTAGCATACTTTTCAGAGCCGTGGGGCATTAAAAAATGAATTCTCATCGGCCAGTCCGGCGAGTGTTATGTGTGTGTGAGCGTGTGTGTGTCAGTGTGTTTATTTAAATAAAAATAATCACACATGCAAATTAATAATTTCATTCTCGACTGCAGCGCATGGCCTTCCTTTATACAAATAAATTTTGCAGGGCAAAAATATTTGATTTGAACATTTTGGTCCATAAATAAAATAAGCGTAACCAAAGTTTTGATGTTTTTTTTTAAAATATTTTTTTTTTTTCTAGCCATTTAGCTATGCATTGGGCCATGAACAATAAACTGTTTGTGTTTGCGGCAAATCTGTTGCACATTCGCTCTATCCTAACGTGCAAATTATTTATGGCCTGACAGGAAAAAAAAGAATGGCAATTGAGGTCTCAGTTAGGCGAACCGATTTATCAATTTGCCACTTTAAGCCTGGTTCATTTTGCTCATATTGTTTGCTATTTGCTCACATTTGTTTGCACTGCTGCGCGATAATAATAACTGTTAATTTACATGCCGCAAGTGTCAATAGGCCGTGGGCCATCTGTAATTATGAACACCAGATTCTCTGGGTTTGTTTGTTTTTTTTATTGTTAATTTTTTTTTTATTTTTATTATTATTTTCTCGCTTTATATGAGGTAATAGCGGATGCTATCATTCGGTAAGCAATTGTGTATAATGGCAATTTTAAATGTGTGTACATATATGTATGTATATACAATTATACATATGCGTAAATATATATGTTTAATTATGTATGTATATACTCTTCAGCAATGTGGGGTCGTTTTAGACCATTCCATTTGTGTCCTATAGCTCAAACTCTAACTAGACGCCCTCTGAAAAAGTCTAAATTGGGTTGTTGGAGGAGAAATCTATTATAATAAATGATTTACAAGTGAAAGTTTTTTTATATCAAGGATATATGGAATGCTTTATTTAATTTATTATTTCCTACGCTTCGCTTCTGAACTCCTTCGCTTTCTACTTAAAAATTACGCTGTCGTTCGTCTTCTTCTGCTTAAGCTATTCACGATTTTCCCCAGTCACGTCAACTATCGATAACTTCATAGCCATTGATATGGTGTAGTAACGATAAATGTATATCTACTACAACTACAGTTAGATCTAGGCAAAAAATAAAATAAAAAATTATTATGGAAAGCTAGAGTTATAGGGAAGCTACAGTTAAAGTTTCAGTGCATTTCTTATAGATATCAAGTCAGGATAAGTTCCAGTCGGGTATTGGCGTATGAATCATCGCTTAGTACACTACCTGGTCTTCTAGCCCATCCATCCATGCTTAGCTTCTGTAGCTAGAGTATACAAATTTCGGTTTGCCATAGTTAGCTTCTCTTTCTTATGTATGTATGTATTTCGATTTGCGATTTAAATAAGATTTTTTCTTATTTTTTATCCATTTTAATGGCACAAAGTACTTCATAAAGTGCATTGGCATGCAAATTACGTTAAGCTCATGAATTTATAATTTAATGAAGACACTTTGTCGCCATAATTGGTCAACAACGATTCGCAATGTGGCCATAATATTGTTGTTAATTTAATAAATGCGATACAGCGATTGCTGCAATTGCGCTGATTTTCTGTTTTTTTTTTCCTTTCCATTTTATCATATATGTATTTATTTATTATTTTTACATAATTATTGATGTTGTTGCTGCGTACGTTTGCACGTACTTAATTAAAATTCATGTTTTCGGTTTTAAATTTCATTTCGACTTTGACGTAGCTTCCACTTCCATCAATTTTTTTTTCAAGCAAAGTGTGTTTTATTGAGCGGACATGGATTCAATTATATGCTAAGAGATTGGAACTGCAATTGAGGCAGATTTGTGAACTTATATTTTGTGAACTTTGTTTATGCGAAGATGTTATAGAAAATTGGACAATATAAGGATTATTATATAGGAATTTTTGGATATTAGAAATTTTATTATAATTAATTCTGTATAATTTTTTAGAACAGAGTGGTAATAATATTTAAGGGTGTAATTCTAAAGTTTTGATTAAATTAAAAAGTAAAATCACAATATTTATATTATATGCGACTTTTATTAGCTGCTATATATTATTTAGATATTTATTTATTTTTTAATAATAAAAAAATTATAAATATTTTGTTGTAATAATTTTTTTTTATATTTTTTATAAATTAAATTAAATATATTTTAATTTTTTTTTTTTTTTAATATTTATATATTTTATACCAAGCCTGCGCATCCCCTTTTTATAAGGAAGTACATATGTATTTTAAAAAAGTTTTTTTTTTTTTGTAATATATTATATATTATATTATTTGCATCGCAAAATAATCATAGCATACTTTTCAGCGCATTTTTCTTTGCACATAATCTTCGACATTTTACAGCTTTGTTGAGGTTTAATAAAGTCAAAATTGTGCCACATTTTCTTTTATTTTTTCATGCGTTCACTTAATTTTTTTTAATCAACCATGATTTATGGTTAGATCATGATATGTGAACGCATAAACAACTCAATTGGAGCGCGCTGACAGCTCTGTCAGTTTTCATTCTTGCGTGTGTTTCAATTAACTTTTTGCCTGCACCGAAGACGCAGATATGAGAATGCAGTTGAGAATGCGTCGAGTTGGTGGCGGTGGTGCGGTTGGCGGTGGTGCCTGCCGGTGCTTGGCGGTGCTTGGCGGCTGCTTGTATTATAAGCAGCTTCTTCGCTTGTTTGAACATAAAAATGCGACGCTTAACATAAATTACGCGACGTGTCAGTTCTCCTGTGTGTTATGTTTGTGTTGGCAAGGCAAAGGGGCGGCCAGGAGGCGCATATGCAACGTGCTGCGGCAGGTGCAAGTCAAGTTAATTGTTAAGTGCTTGGCGCGTAGCTGTTGCTGCTGCTGCTGCTGCTGCTGCAGCTACGTCCGGGATTAGCAGGCACTGTGCTACGTCTTAAGCATCAAAGTTTTTGGACGTATCGCTTTTTATTTTATCTTATTTTTTCTTTTCTTGGTTTAATGGCAGGCACAAAGTTGCCTCAGCGCCTGCAACAGCTTCCGCAATTTATGTGGCAAGCTAGCTGGCAAACCCAAAGAGCCGAGCAAAGAAACTGTAAATTATAATTGCATATTTTCATATTTTACAATTGACGCCGTCAGACTTGCGGCTGCCACAGCCGCGTTGTCCTGCCACGTGTCCTGCCTTGCAGTTTAATGAGAAATTAAATGTCTGCACTGCTTATGCATGCACTTTTCTCACAACTTTTCAATGGTAAGCTAACTCTGGAAATTTCCACAATTTCCGTTTAACATTCAAAGGCCGAAGTTGAAGATGCCTTTTGGCCGCAGCTGTTCAAAATGCATTTGCATTTAGCGTTTGTCTTTCTCACTCACTCTCTCTCTCTCTCTCTCTGTCTCCTACTTTCATGTTTTCAATGCATTGTGATGCTCTTAATGAAATTTCATTTAGGTTAAGTGCAGTCTAAAGGAAGATAACAGATATGGACGAATCTCTTTAAGATTAAAAAGTATGTCAATCATTGATCAGTTAGTGATTTGGTTAATCAATGAAACAGTAAGTCACTGTTTTAGTCCATCCATCATCCATTTATCCAAAAAGTTGCCCAGTTAGTCAGTTGCTTAGACAACCATTCAATTAGCCTTCAATAATGAACAATCAGCGTTTGAGTAGGTATTCAACAAGCTTATCAGTCAGTCAATCACTCAATCAGCCAAGCAGTCAATTTTAGGGTGACTCAGCTATCAACAATATATTTCAACGAAATCACCATAAAATTGGTTGATTGCTTGAAATCTATTTTATAATGATTTCGTCTCATCAATCATATATTTCAATCATCATTCGTATAAGTCAGTTCATAAATATTCGCTTTAACAAGCTTGTCAGTAAGTCAATCAACTGTTCAGTTAATCAGTTTAACATTTCAATCAATCAAATAATCAATCAGTGTGCGCATCACACATGATTAATCTTTCAATCAATCAGTCAATCGGCAAATCAGCTTAATCAATTCTTGTTAACTTATTATTTTACGTGATAATCATTCCTTCAATCAATCAATCAATCAGTCAATCAATCATTTCAAATTTTATCAACCATGTTAGGCCTCTTACTCCATTCTGCAAAGTCTCTTTCACTTATTTCCTAGTCTCACAGACTTCCGCTCAGCCATCTAAACTTCGTTAACAATTTTCCTACCTTAACATTTGTCTTGGCCAACAATTGAAAAAGTTTGCAGCCAGGCTAATGCACACACATTTTTATAAACATCTAATTTGAGGGAAAAAAAGTGTGTTCACAGTTGATGCCAAAAAAAAAAAAAAGAAAGCAGAGAAGCGATGAAGCTGGTAAAACTAAAACTATAAACCCCGAGGGTTAGCATCCAGCCAAACCGACCGAAGCTCAACTCGTGGGCGATAACAAGCTGCCAATTGCTGGACGATTGTTGCCTTTGGGCTGTAGGAAAATTATTTCACAGCTGAAGCAATTTTCATGAAATTAGTTTTTCTTTTCGATAGGATTTCTTTGGCATTTCCCATTTTCCCCCTGGCCAAATCTCATTTACCTGTTTGGCACGACCGAATGAAATCGGATATATGTATATGCATTATCCGAAAAAGTCGAGTCGAGTCGAGTTAATTCAAATACAATGCGTCTACGATTAATATTTTATAATTTTGCGCACGATTTTCAATTTCTGTCTGTTTTTAACAGGGCCAACAGCGCCCGGTGAAAGTTTTGCCAATTTTCTAGATTTTCCTTTGCTCAGCTGCTTTTGTGTCGTGTGCCGTATGCCGTGTGCCTTGCGGCTGCCAGACATGCATTTGAATTTTTCGTGCTGGCCAAGATTTTTGTGAAGCAAGTCAAAGGCTTTCCTATTTGGCCGGGCTGAAAAGCCTTTCAGTTCGCACACTTCATTCGAGTGCATTATGAATAATTAATTGCGGAACCGTTGCCGCCCAATGTCAATGCCATCATTAACTCAAGGGCTCCACGAAATTCCCGAAAATCCGGCTCAGCTCGCTCTCAATTCAAGTTCTGTTTAACAAGCCATTTGGCTGTCTGCCCGTTGTCCTTGAAGCTGTCGGATTAAATTCCCATTTCTGGCTCGGCCCACTAATCCCGTCAAAAACTTTGCTGTTTGTAATTGTTAAATGCAATTGAATTTATAAGCGGCGCATAATTAAAATTACGCAAAAACTTTTTGCAACTATTGCACTTCCTGCTGCTTTGGCATCCTGCTGCCTTTCTCTTCTCCAGCGTCCTGTGCCATTGTCTTCCTTTGAGCTGGCCTCTAAGTGGGTTTCCGCTAACAGGATGAGCTGCGCTTAAAATATATTCAGCAGCAAATGCCATTGCAGCTGTGAGTTGTGAGTTCAGGGTGGAGAGTGGAGAGTCGTAAGTCGAGAGTGGAGATGCGAGAGCCTTGGCCAACACTTTGCTAGCGGTTAATGAGGCGTGTCTGGGCATTGGCGCAGCGCGTTGACAATGCTTGAAAAAATTCTAAGAGATTCTGTGTAGAAAATTCTGCTTACTCTGAAATTTTATAATTAGTTATGATATAAATTAAATGATTAAATAATCGGCTGCATGCAAAAAAAAATAAATAAATAAATAAATAAAATAAAAAATATAAAAAAAAAATAATAAAATGATTAAATGATAAGCTGTATGAGAAAAAATTAAATAAAAAAATTAATAATAATAATAAAATATAAATAAATAATATCTATTAATATTATTATTATAAATAAAATATGCAATAATTCATGTGTAGAAAATTCAGCTTACTCTGAAGTTTTATGATTAGTTATGCTATAAATTAAATGATCAAATAATCGGCTGTATGAAAAAAAACAATAAAAATAAATAATATCTATTAATATTATTATTATAAATAAAATATATACTATTATTCATGTTTTATTATTATAATTATTTAATATTTAATTTATTTATTTATTATTATTATTAAGCGTTCAGTATTGGTTTTCCTTGACCGTCTCCTGCTATACTTATTTCCTATTAAAGTGCATTAGAGGACGCTGAGCACGATTTCTCTTTCTGGTGCATAGAAGAATTCACTGACCTGGAAGTAACTATTGGTTAGGTCAAAGTAAACAGAAAAGTGAGAAAATTTTCAATTACAAAGAAGCTTTAAAATAGCTATTGATTTCGACGAAAAGGTTTAGCTATGCAAAAAAGTGGAGGTTGGCAGCAGAAGCATTGAACAGAAAGCGTGAAGGTCAATGCGAAATAGAACCCAGTCCCAAGGTGGGAGGTAGCCCCAGACAGAGTGAGTGTGAGAGAGAGAGAGAGAGAGAGAGAGAGAGATAGAGAGACAGAGTGAGGAAGAGAAAGTGAGAGAGAGAAAAAAGAGAGGGAAATATTATTATTAAATTTCTACCTTAAACAAAGTTTTTTAAACAAAGTTTTTAGAATTGTCTCGAATAAATATCGATAATATAATAATATTTATATAGATTTATATTCTTATCTCTTTTAATTATTATTATATATATCATATTTTCAATTTTTTTTTTTTAATTTAGAGTTTAGAGTGAAAAATCATACATGTTTATGCCATTTAATAGAAGGAATCGAGTGCTTCAAGCATTGACGTTTTCTATGCAGCTCGCATCAGCGAATATCTTTTAAATAATTTACTTGTTTTTGCATTGTATCATTTGGCGTGTGCGAATTTTCTAATTCCTTTCAGAAAACCAGTGCGCCTTTCTTCGCCTCATGCATGCACAAACATACATGCATATACATACATACATACACGCATACATCTATCTGGCTGCTAAGTATAATGCGGCTGCTTATCTGCTGGCTAAATATGCAGCTGCTCAAACTAAAAACCTCGAGAACAACAAACAACAACAATTCCCATAAAGAGACACAAACCATTTGGCATTTTCATCAAGAAGATAGAAACACACACACACACACACACACACATGCGACTCATTTGACTGTCGCCAGCTGTAATGGGAATGCATGAAATGCTTCTGCCGGAAAATTTTAGCTGCTCAGTTGTAAACACACAGAAAACATCAAAGATCCAGCGAGAGCTGCAGCTACAGCTGAAGTTGGCAAAAACGTTTTTGTTTTTTAGCCAAGTTCTAACGGAAATGATAATGATGATGAAAAGCTGACGCACAATTTGTAAGCAAACAATAAAACATTTCAGCTAAATTAGTTTTTGGCAATTGCATTAACTAATGCAGCTCTCTCTCTCTTATTTTTTTTACGAGTATTTCCTATAGAGCTGCGTGCATAAATAAGAAATTTAAATTGATATTAAAATGACATTTAATTAAGATTAAAAATTTATGCAACCAAAAAGTGCTCAACAATTGGTAAAATACAACAACAACAACAGAAAGTATTCAATATAAAGCCAAAAGTGTTTTAAATGCATTTTTGGTTGCGAATATTTTTTGTAAATATTTTCGCCACGCCCCCAACTGCTGCGCCCTCGCCTGGCCGGGTCTGGGTACGGGGCCGGGGCTTAAAGCTTACCGAAGCCCGGCTCGGCTAAAACGAGCAACATTGTATTGCCAAATCGGGGCCAGGATGTGGGCGCGGGCCAGAGCCAACGGCCGACGGCCGACGAATGAGACGACGAGCAGCACCGCCCGCCCCGCCGGCCCTGCCCCTTCAACCTATATACCAGAACCATGTAGGCGACATGGCAGCCCGTCGTTGGTTGGCTGCCCGTCTAAATGGAGCCTATGTAAACGACGCACGCATCCGTCGTGCGCTGCTTGTGCGTGTGTGTGTGCGTGTGTCTTTGTGTATGTAGGTGACATGTACCACAACAACAAGAGTCATGGCAATGGCCAAAGGTAGCGGAGTAAAAGCCAAATCTGTAGGGAGCCCACTGCAGGGGAAGTTTACGTCAAACATGTTGCAAGAGGAGGAGTTTGGCACTGGCCCAAGCTGCCAACCCGGTTTGAGCTCCATGCAATTCAAATTTGATGCCAGAAATTTAGTTTATTAGGTTAAATGATAAATATTCATAAATTATATAGTCATATAAAATATTATTTGAATATGAATTTAACTATGTTTTTATAGCATTTAACAGTCTTTAATGCTTTAAATAAAATCAATATTAAAAGCTTAAGCTTTTTAAGCAGAATCATACAGTTATTGTAATGCGTGGGAAAATGAAAAGAGTTACAGATAATTACATTATTTTTAATATGTACATATGTATATCTATACAAATTAATAACAACAAAAATATTTAATTAAGCATTAAGCATTTTAAACTAACCTGTAGAAACTTTCTCTTTATCTTCACAAAATGTTCAAGATATAAAACACACTTAAAAACTTTAAAATATTTATATTTTGAGATTAAATTTTGATTTTATATGATATAGCTTCTATGTTATAAGGATACATATTTTTATTTTATTTTATTTTATTTCATTTTTTTTTGCTTAATAATCTTAGGCTCTAAGATGCCATCCATGAATTAAAAAGGAATTTAAAAAAATATATATTTTTATAACTCTAATAAGGTCAAATAAAGTTATTAATTTATGAGATAGAGGTTCAAAACTTATATATGGGACAACAAAACGTATTTTGTGTGCACTCCTACATTTGTATATATGCATTAATATATAAAATATTCCTTTGAGATTTTGTTGTTACTTATATTTAATATTTTTGAATATTTACTTAATATGTACTATAAATATGTACTTTTTTAATTTTTCACAAAAAATTATATTTTTATATATTTCATAAATAATATCTAATAATCTAATAGGCCTTTAATCGATGCTTGCTTCTTATTTGCTACAATTCTTATTTTATTATATCTATCTTATTTTATATCTATCTATTTAAGAGACAACAACAAAAAATTACTATAAATAATAAAGAAATAAGCTTTGCCATTTATATAACTGGAAAACTTGCATTCAGACACTATTCCGCCCTCGGATAATAAAGATGGAAAAAGAAGAGGAATCGCCGACCTGCCCCAAAAAATGCGTGCAACATAAATGGATTTGAAGACAACGCCTGGCAATTAAAACGAGCACGCACACAACGAGTAATACGCACATTTCATTCGTTGCCCGATCGGCCAGCTATACATACACACACACACACACACACACACACACATGTATATGCATATGTATAAATACACACGTGTAAATATGTAGCTGCATATATAAATTAACTGAAGTCTTGTAGGTGGAGTTCCCGACTTATGTAAGAATTTATTTTTTGTTGTATGCCGCTGCGAATGTTTTGTCCTTATTTCTTTGCACCGATGGCGGGGCAATGTGTGAGCGAGATGGCTAGCGTTACGAACACGAACATGTTCGATGTGCCGAACAGCGCTCTCGGTTGCATACTGCAGGGCGCCAAAAAAGTTAACCGTGGCCATGTCTGAGTCGAGTGCACTGTTGTTGTAAACAGAGCGTTCAAGAGTTTACAGAGAGAGAGCGGGAGAGAGCGACAGCGAGAGAGAGTGAATACAGATGCCGGCCACGTGACACTGTTGCATTTCCCGTTGATATTGTGTGTGTATGTGTGCGTGTGTGTGTGTGCTCTGGCTGATAAGCAGCAACGAAGCTATTAATCAAAACAAAATCAAAAGATGGCGCGCCTTTGTGTGCGTGTGTTGAGTGGCGTGAGAGAAACACGTGCCGTCCACTTAACAGCAGCGCCTTAACAGCGCACTGTTAACGTCGCCCAGTTGGCAACAAGCCGGGTGACCGCTGCTGCTATTGCTCCCATTGCTTCTATTTGCCTTTATATCTAATTATAGACCGGGACCCTGTAAATACGTGGAGCTTAGGTGTAATCATCAGCGCCCACCCGTGGCCCATTTGCATTTGAATTAATGAAAAGCGACACGGAGAGACATCGAGTATTGATTGCTAAAATGCTCCTTTAACCTTGAGAGTGGCACGTGTACTTAGTACTTGTGCATTGAGTAATTCAGTGCGGCGAACGCATTAAATCAATTGATTCAACTCAAGTCCCTAGGCTGCTGCTCCTGCTGCTCCTGCTACTCCTGCTACTCCTGCTGCTGCTGTGTTGCATTGTTGCTAAGCCGTTAAGCGACTGCTTTCTTTCGCCTGTTTGCCCAACACTTTTGCCACGCGCGCACGCAGCAATTGAAGACGTGCCACAGCTTTATATACATATATTTCTCTATATTTATATATCTATATATATATATGTATTAGCACATAAAAATGTCCTTGTACTTTTATATAATAAACGATTCAATGCCGAAGCCGGCAGCAAACAGCCCGCCAGCCGCCTTAACAGAGCTCTGTTAATTACAGCACTGATAAGAGCCGGCATAATGCAAGGCGCCAGAGAGCGCAAACCACGCAGAGCGAAAGAGAGAGAGCAAGCCTTACTGTTGCTGCTGCTGCTGCTGCTGCTGCTATGTAAAGTGCAACTGTAAAGTGCCCTGTAGTTGCGTGGCACTAAGCCAACACCAACGCCAGTGGCCGACATACATGTCTGTCTCTATGTATGCATGTACATATATATGTATGTGCGTATGTGGCCCAGAATGCGGGGCGCCGTTGTACGAACAACTTGCAACACGGCCGAGTGCCGACTGCGTTGCGCTGCGCTGCTCGGCGCTGTTGAGCTCTGCTGCTGTCGTCGTTGGTTTGCACAACGACAACTACAGCTACAACTACAACACATTTAGTTTGCTGGCTGCAGCTACACAACCCTTGATCAAGGCTCAACTTCGTGTTGAGCTCGTCTGCCATTATGTACATGCGACAACACACATGTAGATGTGCCCTGTTACCTATGTGTTGTTCGGTGCTGCCTGCTGCTTGCTGCTGCTGCGACTGCTACGACTGCTGCTGCAACAATCGCAGTTTGCACAAACGCCAACATTTAGTTGAACGCGGCTGTTCCTTCAGGAAGGACGCGCAGCAGTTGCCATACAGCCAAAGAAGTCAACCAAACATTTAGACAGCCAATTACTTGGCTTTCAGTGTGTCTTAACTTTTAAATCAAACTATTTTTTTTCTATTTTTTTTCGCTGTAACTGTTAGCCAAGTTAGCCAAGTGTTGTAATCAGAACTCAAGTAATTAGGCAACAGCTAACCACAGCTGAGACGTTAACAGAAGCCGGCGCTGTAAACTTTACAGCGCTCGTTACATAAATGCTACAGGCAGCGACTGCTCTAGGCACTTGAATTGACTCGTTAACTTAAGAAAGGCCCGCCAGCAGCATCTTGGTGGGACGGTCTAATTGGCTAATTGGCAACGCTAATAAAGCGTTGCATGCCACATTGCGCGGCAAGCGAATGCCATGCATCAAATCGCAGTTTGAGATACGCGAAAACGAAAGACAATTTGTCTCTCTGGCTCGATTTACTACTTTGACTTTAAGCTGTTCTTGCCTCTATTTTTTTTTTTTTTTGTCTACTGCGCTATTGTGTGTAATTTTATTAGACTTTCGTGCTCATTACTTGAAAAGAAACTCTACTAACATCAAAATCGAGAACCAAGTGGCTGAACTAGTTGTTGCTTCGTCGCAAAAAAAAAAAAGAAAACGAACAAGAACAAGAACAAAGTGCATTCTATTTGATTATTAAAGTCAACAAGTTGCTGCAAAGTCTCATAGACAACAAACCAGGTGAGTCTCATATGACAAAGCAGCAGCAGCAGCAGCTGTTGCTCTTGCTGTTCTTTTACCTGTTCTTATCCTATTATTACATGCTGTGGCATTATGCTTAAGTGTTGATTATGCTTAGGATATTATCTGGTTTCTAGAGTGCTTGTGCTGTGGGAAAATGTTAAAAGGTGGAGCAAAATGTGCTTTGATTGAAAGCTAAATGAAGCTTGATTGTCAGTTGAGCAAGCCGTTTTATTAAACTTCATATCCATTTAATGATATTGTGAGAGCTGTCTTAAATTATAGTGAAACTAAATTATAATTGTGCATTTGACTCATTGCAAATATTGATAATTAAATGTTGAACATTTTAGAAATATTTAACGAATTTTTATTTATTTATTTTATTATTTTTAGTTTGCTTTGTAGTGATTATCTAAAATTTTAAACTAAGTTATAGACTAAATCACGAGTTTTACTAAACAGAAAGTTTTTAGTAAATAATATTCAAGGCTTACAAAATTTTAAAGAATTTTAAAGAATTTGTATTTAAGTGAAGATAGATCATTTTGAAGATGCCAAAGATTTTGTTTTAATTTTTTTTTTAATTATTGATTAAACTTTTTTGTAGAAAAAATATATTATATTTTTTCTTTTCTTTTTTTTTATTATTATTATTTTTTTTATTATTATTATTTTTTTATAACAGAAACAGATCGTAATATCATTTCATATTTTCCAATGTATTAGAATCTATTATAATATAATAAAATAAATGTTATTTAAGCCTATCTAAGCCTGACTTTTTAAATTATAAGCTTTAAAAAAAAAATACAAATTAATATTAAATAAATAAATATATTAAGTTACACATTTTAAGTAAGGCGTACAACAGTAAAAAAAAAAAATACAATAAAATAAATTATAGTTAAAGTAATTTAGAGCCAATTTATAATTTAAATGAATGTGCTCTGAAACGTAAATATAAACATAAATAAATATTAAATATTTGCCATAAATTGCACAAGATTCTGTCGCCCTTAGTTATCTCATATATATCCGTAACTTATGTATAAATCATAGAGCAAATAAAATATTACAAAAATAATAAAGCTGTTAGCAGACAAACTAAAACTGAATAGCGTGTACATAAATATTGTTGGTTATTTTAAAAATATCTATGTATATGCATATATGAAATACGCAAAGTGTGTGCAATTAGTTTGCAACGTGGTTAAATAATCCAAACATTTTTACAAGCAGTTCCCCTTTGTAAAGCTGCTGAAACTTTATAATCTGACGCCTTGGTTTGTTTACATGAATTCCAAATGCCTCAGTTGCAAAAGCAACAACAACAACAAGAATAACAATGAGTAGATTGTAAAAAAATTTTCCATATTTACACAAGACAATTTACACACTCGCCTATCGGAATGGCACAGGCAGCAGCAGACGCCGAGGCGTGGCAGAGGCAGGAAAGGGCAGAGGAGAGAGGCAGGAGAGCTTGGCAGAGCTGTCTGACTGCCTGAGTGAGTGAGTGAGTGAGTGAATGAGTCGAGGTTATTTTGTAAATTGTGTGTAAGCCGAACTGCTGCCTGCTGAACATGCAAAAGTCCAACAAGTTAGCTAACGTGTGTGTGTGTGTGTGTGTGACATGAATGAATATGTGGCAAGTGGAAAAACGGGCAGCCAGGCTAAGGACAAGTGTCGGCAGCAAAGGCAATTGTTATTTTACTCTACTGCGGTTGCTATCTAGGTGTGTGTGTGTGTGGCAACAACAACAACAACAACTGCAGACGGAAGTAATTCGATTTTGTTGGCATGTTGATGATGAGCCTATGACATTCTTGTGCCATTTACTGACGGCCAGTCAAATAAACAGTCAAACAAACAAACTGTCTGCCACACACACATTCACAATTGTCACAGCTGTCAGAGTGCGGCTGGCTAAAAGGGCTTATGGGGCATGCAACAAGGCCGAGATGAGATCTGATTTCGGTGCACATTAATAACACACATTGCACACAGCACAATTAATACAATTATTTATGTACTTCCCGTGCCGAGAGCCAAAAGTTGACTGCAAAATGCATGGACTAAAATTTCGTATTATTATTAGAATTGTAATAATTTATTTACAACATTAAATGAAATTAATTGTAATTGGGCGACAAATTGTTGAACATTTTGCCTACTAAATTACATTAATTGAAATGCATTTAGAAGTGCATTCAGCTGCTGATCATTGCATTATTTATGGCATTAATTGCTGTCGGCTGAGTCTGAATTAGTTGGCTTTCACCATACAAATTTGTTTCTAATTTATGAAAAAGAAATACATATTTATATTTATAAATGCATAAATTACACTTTAATTTGGTGTGCCTAAATTTTAACTTGATTTATATTAATTTTTCGAAGTCTAAATCATAAATCATAAATTTAAATTTATATATCTATAATTATGACATCTCTTCAAAACCCTTAGCTAAATTAATATGTAAGAATGCTAGGGATTGCTCAACTAGAACATACCCATTTTCAATGGGCACAAAAAATACAAAAAAAATTTTTTATAGCAAAATATAAAAAATATTTTGTAGTAAAAATATATATATGTATATATTTGCTATAATAAAAATATTTTATAGTAAAAATATATATTTTATATTTTTTTTTTATTTTTTCTGCTCTTAATTAAAAAAAAAAAAAAAAAAAAAAAATTAAGAAAAATATATACAATACATTTTGCTCAAATTTCTAACCAATTGGTAGTGTAATTGCCGGTAAAGATCAGTTTAATCTCTGACGATTCAAATGATTGCAAATATATTAACATATATCTAAAATTGTACTTTATTTAATTTGAAAGTTGTTTTGTTTTTTTTTTAGTTAGTAAATTTGCAGGAACACATTTTTTGCAAGAACATGAAGCAAAATATTCTGAGATATCAGCAACTAAACTAGATTAGAAAATCAAAGACGACAGCGATAGGTATGAAGAAAGCTTGTCTGTTTTCTTATCAAATTCACAGCACTAAGAGCTTTAAAAATAAAAGTGGACTTGGTAAAAAAAAAAAAATAAATAAATAAATAAATAAAAAATAAAAACGAAGTCCACTCAATTGGCCACTGCAAAAACAATTAGCTAAGCATTTTGTCAAACTTCAGTTTAACTCCAACTGCAACCTCAACACAAATGTAACACCAAAATTTCTAGCATACAACTTTACGCACTGAAAACTAATTATGAGAAGCAACCGCAAATTGTTAAATGAATTGCAAGACGAAAATGTTCGAAAATGTGCCAAAAATTGGGCATTTTACATGCGGTCCATCCACGTCGACAGCTTGCCAATTAAACTGGACAAAAATGTGTCCAAGTCTGCCTAATTGCTTCAGTTTAAAAATGCATGACAAGTACTTTCAGGTCAAGGCGCTTAAAAATGCTCAAAGTAATAAAATCTAACTCGAGGAAACATTGCCTCAAATGTGTCTTTTGATTATCCAACTGGACGTGTGAATGTGTGTGTGTGTGTGTGTGTGTGATATTTTTATTAGGCCTGCGGTAAATGGTTTTTTGCCAACGATGAACAACTGAACATCAATATTTAATTTCATTACAAACCACAAAATGCCAAAAGAGCATCAACAATGACAAAAACGTAATAAATAATTCCCATCAAATATCTTTCAATATGGAGATGTTCATTTGAATATGCCTTTGAGGCGGTTCAAATTGAAGTCCATTAAGGTTAGCCTGAAGGACAGCTCTCTCACTCACACCATCTCGCTCTCTCTCTCTCTCTCTCTCTCACTGTCTGTTTGTTGTTTACACCTAGCTGTAAACCAAGTTGAAAACAATTTGTTGTTCATATATCTGGCTTTAAGCTGCAGCCCAGAGCTGAGGCACGCCCAGTCGCCCACACACACACACACACACTATGCGAACTGCAGCTGCCGGCTGCATGTCCTTGTTATCCTGCCTGGCTGCCCTTCAGCTGGACGCTTGAGTGTCTGCTTAAAATGATAACGTTGAGTGTCCCACACAGAAGACAAATGTGTGCCATTCAGGCGTGAAAATATTCCACTATAAATACACATAAAGCGTTAAATCACACTTTAAGCTGTGTGTAATACTCTCCCACTCCTTCTCACTCTCACCCTCACCCTCACACTCTCTCTCTCTCTCTATGTCTGTCTCTCTCCATCGAACTGTGAGCATTTCTTTATTTATAGATTTCTCGCAGCTGTAAAAGAGAAAAGTTGGCTGCTAACCAGACGCTAAATAGCGCGAAAATCTAATTATGAATAGCTTAAGGTCCAAAAGTTTTTTCTAATAGAAAGAAGATATTTGCCGTCACAAAAAATTAAAGCTTTAAGCGACTAAAATCAATGAGAACTAAAGCTGGGCAGAGTTTTTATTAGAAAAATTGTGCAACTGCTAAGATTAATGATGTCCTGGAAAGTCGAACTTTTCATGTTTTGTTTATAAATCATTTGGCAGCATTTAAACTATATTTTGCCCTTCAAAAAAAAAATAAATTATTTTTTTTTTTTTTTAGTATTTAGGACATCAAGACTTTGTCTGAAGAGCGGACTTTAAAAAGTTGCTGAGATGTATAGATATATTATAATGAGAAGAGTGAGAGTTATATAGTAATTTCCTTTTCACTTCTAAAATAAAAGTGATGAAAATATGTATATTGAATCAAGGTAGAAAATTAAAAATAATATATTCAATACATTTTCTTACTTTTCTCTAAGCCAAACAAATATTAAAAAACAAATTAAATTTTCAAATTTTTTATTAAGATATATTCTAGTCGAGTACTTGCAGCTTAAGTATTTTTTCCCACAATTTGTATGCAATATTCTCAGTTCTAAAATTCATTCCAATTCAGGTTTGCTTTAAGTATTTGGCCAATCAACGCAGGGTATCTTGAGCTGATTCGATTCCCACAAAATATGCAAAATAAATGCTGAAAAATTAGCCTAGTTTACACTCTTAGATGACAACACTCAGATACTCTATACAAAGTTTCACAAGCACTGAAATTCTCTAGACAAAGTTTATATATAGAGTATTTTTGTATTTTGTCAGCGAGAAACAATTTAGATAATATTTATATGAAAGCATAAATCCAGTCAAAATACCCAATTGGATTATCTCATCTCTTACATTTTATAAACTGAATTTGGGAATAGCTTTATTTACTTTGGACAAACAAACGAAAAGTGAACTCTTTATGCTAACAGCCCGTGCGCTCTATACTGGGCACCCTCTATCTGTCTGTCTCGGGATGCTGCCCAAAATTGGCAAGCAGCGCAGACAGACATGCTCCCCCCCTCACACCCCCTTGCCTTCTCGTGCTGCTGTCTGGCTCCTCGTTGTCGGCAGTCGGCAACAAAAAAGGGGGAAAAAAATGTCAGTAAATGGCAGTAAATGTAAAACGAGCTGCAAAAACCGAACCGAGCAGCGGCGACCCAATTTTCCTTAGCTGTGAAATCGCAGCTTTCATTAACCGCAGCATCAGACGATTGGGGCGCAGTCTGGTGTGTGGGTTCGCCGTCGAGGTGGGGAGCGGAGCGGGCAACTGTCGCGTCTGTCAGCGACTGTGTGGCTAAAACTGCAACAAAAACAAGCGCATTTCCAGCTGCCTGATGGAGGTGTGGCAGAGGTGGGAGCTGCACAGGCTGCACAGCCCTTGCGGCCCTCGAATCCCCTGCGGTGCAGCCCGTGGGCGAGCTCACATGGGCGCCAACATTGTTTTGGCTGCTCAAATTGTGATAAAATATATATGTGTATATATTTAAAGATATATAGTATATATGCTTGAAAAATGGAAATGTGGAAAGTGTTTTGCGCTACGGGACTGACTGACTGCCTGATTGACCGACTTTTTTATTGATGAAATGAAGGCTGGCAGGCTTTATGGAAGAAATTGTCGCTTCTGTTGGAGGGAAGTTAAGGAATAACTTTGCATTCCATGTAAATAATTTACATGAGCCTTACACAGTTTACATATTTTACATGCTGACTTAAGCACATTAAAGCTTGAATTTAATAATATGCTTTCTAAAGCTTGATGCTCGTTAAAGCGTATATCACTATCTAAAAAGTTTTCATCAGATACGAGTTCTAAGAGCTTTAGGACAAATATCCTTTAATCAGCTTTAAGCTTTAATTAAATTAAATTTATAAATAATTTAAATAAATGCAAATTTTAAGCTCTATTTAAATTAAATTTATAAATAATTTAAATAAATACAAATTCATAAATACAAATATTGAGAAAATTGTTTTCTATTTTAAATATATGTATATGCATCGAATATACTTCAAAGAGCATTAAGAATATGTAAAACTTTACAGTAGAGAATGTTCTGTAATTCTCAATAAATACAATGACTTCAAGCTCACATTACCTAGACAAAGCTTCAAGCTCACTCCGGCCTAGCAGTAAATTCGTTTTTAATAGACTTCAGAAATTTGCCTACCAACTGCCTAGTGCTCGAAAACCCTTATATTACATGCCTGAACTTGAAGCTCATTAAAGCTGCGCAGCATAAATAGCGAGCAGCTCGACGGAGAATTCTGCACAAATGGTTAAAGTTGAATGAAAATTCGCACTGAAATCAAGCAAAGCAAAATTATACTCTTGTGTAATGCCCAAAGCAATGCGAAAGCTCACCTTTGAGTAAACTTTTGATCAGCGTTCAGTTGCAAGGTATTTCCCATTTGTCTTCATTTTTTTCTTTTCTTTTCGTTTTTGTTCGCCTGACAGTGAATAC
This sequence comes from Drosophila navojoa, assembly GCF_054131105.1. Taxonomy (NCBI): domain Eukaryota; kingdom Metazoa; phylum Arthropoda; class Insecta; order Diptera; family Drosophilidae; genus Drosophila; species Drosophila navojoa. The sequence continues at coordinate 4,332,014 of NC_142890.1, read as the reverse complement.
GGAAATTAGATTGTCATCGTTGGCTCCTGGCTGGCCTATGGGTCCGCTCTCAAGTGTTTGTGTCATTTGCAATTAATTGGCTTTCGGCCAGGGGGTTTTCCGCTGTCCGATTTTGGCATTTCAATTAGGATCTGGCAAAAGGCAAACGGTCACAAAATATTGCAATAATTTGCCCGAATATCGAAACCATTTGCAGCGCCTAAAAGCCGACTGCATTTTTAATTAGTCAAAGCTAATGCAATTATGCCGCACAGATATCTAAGCACGTTCGGCTTATCGTTATCGAACTTTTAAGCAGCCAAGCAAAAATGTTGCCTTTTTACTTTTGATGCTGCTGTGAGTGAGCAAGCAGTTGGGCAGAAGGTGGAACTATGCATATCCTTACGGTCATTTATCCTGTGACTGCTTGTGTAACCCGTTGGCAGGAGGCGACTGCTGCTGCTGCTGCTACGCCTGCTGCTCCTGCTGCTGGCATATATGCTAATGCCAGGCAACTGTTACTAGAACTACAGCGACTACGACTACGACTGCGACTCTTTCTAGCCCAAAAACAAACTCTCGAAATATGTATGCCAAATGCGATTTACATATAACGTTCTGTTTGCCGAACCATTTTGTGTGCTGGGGTATAGCCCGTTTTTTGGTATGCCTTTTAGTACGACTCTTGACGTTGCTTTGAGCCGAGACGACTATGCACTTTGTGCCACACAATCAGGTATGTTTGCCTCAAACCCACCTCAGTGGGCCCCAGTTGGCCCCAGTTGGCCAAAGGACATGTCACCCGGCCTATGCTGATTTACATGAAAATTAGCTGGCACATTTGATCCATTGTTGTGCACATGTCATTAAAATGCTAAAATCTTACATGCATGCGTATGCATTCAAATGATTGCACGAAATTTATGCTAATTTATGTATGCACATATAGCCACGCTCAATTGCCAATCACAATAACTTTCAATTGAAAGCGTGAACGAAATTCATTTCGATCGCAAATAAATTGGAAATGAGTGAAAGTCGCATGCCAAACTCGCTTGTCATAAAGTCTGGCAAATAGATATGCGTGTGTGTGTGTGTGTGTGTGTCTGCATCTGTTTTGTTTTTGCAGCAGCTAAAAGGCATTGCCGGCATAAGTTTGTGTGGCACAAGAATTTTTCCTTTTCCAACCAAGTTGCACGATAAATCTCGACCGAAAGTTCTGCTTGACTAGCGGGCTGAGAGTTGAGGGGGTTGTGTATGGCCCGTAGGGGCGGCTTGCCTATCCGACAGATTGTGTAAAATATGCACCACTGCCTTGGTGGGGCACAGGGCACACAACAGCCACCAACAGTCAGCAAAGGCGGGCAACGGCCACCAAAGCACTTGAAGCTGACACAAAGCGCATTATGGTTATCAACATGATTATGAGGAGGAGAAGAAAGAGTTAGAAAGAGAGAGAGAGAGTAAGTCAGCTGGCACAGTGGCCAAGAAACATAGCAAACACTCAAAAAACTAAATTACATTTGGAAATTGGCCAACACTCTTAACTCTTAGCTCGAACCATCATCGACTAATCATTTTAATGGCAAACGAATGGCACTAAATGAAAAAATATGAATATCAACATTTAGTTGTTGCAAATGCGAGGGCAGCCTAAAGAGTTAAGGGCAGTAGCGCTACTAAAGTCTTAAATGAGTTCTGTGGAGTTTAAAGTTTCTCTGTCCCATGGATTTTGAAAAGAAAGTGGGAATATGTAGTGGAAAAAAATATATCTATATTTTATTTCAGGGACCCCAAATAAGAGTTATGAATTAAAAAACTGAATAGAAGGGAAGACACATTTAAGCTATTTTTTAAAGCGAAAATTAAAGAAAAAGGATAAACTTTATTTTGTGTAATTTTTTATTAAATTTTTCAAAAAATAATTCTTATTTTAAAATTTTTTTATAAAAATTATAATCTTTACGGACCTGTTTTATTTAATAATTCTACTAAAATGGCTGTTTGAATTATTTATAATATTTATTTATTTAAATTTAAAGCTTGAAGCAGATCGAACTAAATTTTGATTCCTGATTTCAATCAATTTTTTTTTTTTAATTTTCTTGCTTGTTGAGTTGTTGCATTCTATAACTTTTTAGACTGCCCTCGTAAAGCGAAAAATTGAAACGTATGAATACGCTCATAAAACTAATTACAAATAATGGCTGCAAGAAAAAAAAAAAGAAATGCAAAATCATGTAACACAAAAACATTTATACATAGAGAGAGATAGATAGATATAGGGCCATTACATACATATCTCTTACCATACATATATAGATCCAATAAATCAAACTGACTAACAGCTTGAACGAATGGGCAAAGCCCTTCGGTTGCGTAGGTCCAAAGGGACGAGAGGTTAGCGAGGTTTGTGTGCTGCCGAGTTTACAGTTACATTTATTGGTATTTGCTGGCAAACAGGATGATGGCCCAGCAATGGAATTCGATTTCCAGCTACTTTCTATGCCAAAAACGAAGTTTTCGACCAACAACCTACTTACTGCAACTACGGACAAGGGACATGTGGAGGAATGTGTGAGGAGGGAAGAGCAATAAGAGTTGCCAGGTCCATAAACACGTGATAAAAGCTTTGCTGGCAATTTTAACTTTGAAGACGAGTGTAACAAGCAGCTAAACAGCATTACAGTGCAACCCAAACTTCAACAACAACAACAAAGTTGTTGCAACACAATGGCCGCGACACATTGAGCGCCAGCGCGGCACCAAAGCCAGTCGGCAATGCCAATGCCAAGGCAGATGGCCGGTCTAGAGAGGCAGACGGTCAGAAATGTAAGTTTAAAGAGAGCAGCAGAGAGAGAGAGAGAAAGGGAGAAATAGAGAGAGAGAGAGAGAGAGAGAGAGGAAGAGAGAGATAGTGAGTGAGTGAGTGAGCAAGGGAAAGACAAAGAGAGAGAGACATTAAGTCATACCAGACTGATTGCCAATGTCAAAGACAGTCAGTCAGTCAGTCTATCAGTCTGTCACCCAATCTGTCAGTCTGTCAATCCCTCAGTCAATCAGTCAGTCATTCAGCTAGTCATAGACTCTTTGTCTGTCTGCCTGCCAGCATTGTGCCATCTACTTACGAGCTTCGCTGGCGCTGAGTGTTGTTCAACCGTCTGAATGTGTCAAGGGTCATTTTAAACTTTCTGGCTTTTAAGCTGCTCGCGTTTCAGCTGCTCACTCTTTTTTTTGTTCAGCCTGGCAAGCGTATTGGCTCTTTGTCATCGAATGTGTAATGCATTGAGACAGCTCTGAGTATGCAGAAATCAATAGAGAAGTCATTAAAGAGATGGCACACTCTTTGCTGGGCAATTTATATTCTGATTATATTCGTTTATTGCCAAATTATTGAAATGCTGTTTCTTCATCTTATTGCTGCCAGACTAAGCGAAATCAGATTATAGAGTATACAGAGTCATTATGGGTTCTCAATCAATTTTAAGGGTCAATATAATCAGGGAAATTTAGTAGTAGAGCTTAGTTAATGTAAATGTTAAGGATGCCGTGAAGGTTTCATATATTCTATATTATTAAAGCTTTGATACTTCTTAAAATAAAATACAATCGACTTTTGCTCGGCTCAGGAAAAAAAATTTTATTGTTTATTTTTTGTATTTATTTTTTTTAAATTATTTTTTTTTTATTATATGTTTAATTATTTTTTTAAATTATTTTTTATTTTAATAAATGGTTGCCAAAGATTTTATTTATTAGGTAGAGTCTAACCCAATGTCTCAAGGGAATAGCAAATTTTTCTTTTAGGCTAAAAATGGATCTTCATTGAGAAAAAAAATAATATAGGAGAATATATAGTATTTTTTTTATAGGAATAATCAAAGAATGTAGCTCGAAAATGGCCAAAAAATAGCTAAAAAATATATAAAAGGCATTTTATTTATTTTCTTAGAAATTATTAATCTTCTTATGAAAACTTTAATGTCATTAGCGAGTACAACCGATATGTGTTCCACTGTGATGCACTATCTCTACTACTTATCTCTAGATATCCAGGAATGTAGTGGATTCACTTAAAGATTTCTTCTAATTGTATAGTAAAGCTTATATATAGCTCTGGAGTATTCATTCTATTTTCTATGGTATTGCAGCTTCGGCTTTCTCAAGCGAATGCTGCACTCTGGCCTTTTATAACTTCTTTTCTTTTTATTTGCTTTTCCGCTTTTATATGCAGCTGCAGCTCTTGGGCTTTTATAGATTTCGGCCTTAAAGTAAGCAACACTGCCAATGGCAAGTAATTGGCTGCAGTTCAGCTACGCATGTATATGTGTAAGTGTTTATATATGTTTGTATATTGATATACATTTGAGCTATCACAGCTGGCCACAAATTCCAGTCAGATTACTTAAATATGCCACTTAACATGGCTGTGCCGAGATGGCTTTGGCTCATCAACAGGGCGCTCAGCGCTTGGACTGAAGCATTTCAATTTATTTAATTTGATATTTGTTTTTGCAAGTGCAGCTGCGAATGGCTGTTGCAAAGATGCATGCTGCACACTCACACACACACACACCCATTACCAATGCCCAAGCGCATTGATTTGAATATGTCAGCAATTTGTGCAGTTTTGTGCTCGACTGCGCCTCGACTGCTCCAGCTCCTGCTCCTGCTCCTGCTCCTACTGCTTATGCAGCCTCGGCTTCTGCTTTAGCTTCAGTTTCAGCTTCTGTTACTACTACTGCTGCTGCTTCTGCTCTATATCGTCCTCCATATGCTGTTCCTGTTGCCGCCGGGCGACGCTGCGCAATGCTATGTAAACCAAACCAAACAATTTAAAATCATGGCGTGCATTTGGCTTCAATTCAATTTCAACTGAAATGAGCGGCATGCCCTGCCAGCGGATGAGCGCCGCAGGGGCGTGACATTCTATATACATAGGTAGTACCCGAGGTACAGCCGCACACACTTTATTAAATTGCAATTTTCACTTACGTTGTAAACTATTAAATTACAAAAGAAAAAGAGAGCCTTAGTTTCAACTAAATGTAAAAAGAAATGAAATGAAACTGGTGTTAACTTAAATTCAAATAAATAGCTAGTCTCTAGTCAAGTTTATTTAGAAGTGAATTCTAAAGACGTGGAATAGAACTCACATTTTTTTGTTCTCAAAATACGCCTAAAATACAAATTAAAGGAAAAGTTTTAGGGGCTGTGGATCAATGAGTTTTTCTCTAAATAAATTCAAAAGGAATTTTGTAAATGTATTATTCAACTTTCCAATAAAGCTTTTGCTGAATATAGAAAAAAAAACTTGAGATATATAAAATATATATATTCTTTTTTTATAATATAAACTCCCATTTAAAACAGAAAAATATTCAGCATTATTTATAAAATATTATTGCTATTTTAATATATTTAATTAGGTTAGTTTAAAATTTTCAACTTTTATTTTTATGATAAACAAATTTATTTTAAAAATTACCTAAAATTTGTAGAAATTTATTTACTATCATTTAATATTTTAATATTTAATAAATTTGTATTTTATTTTTATAAAATTTCAAATTTGTAATATTTCATTAAAACTGATAAATAGTATTTTTATTTTTATTTTTTAATATTAAACTTTATAAATTTCAATATTATTCTATCATATAAAATATTAAATTTTAATTTTGCCATAAACATTTTTTATGGCCTTCCTCAACGTGCGCTGCTCTCCGCTGTAAATAAATTCACGCACAGTCTGTTACATAAGTAAGTGAACGTCGGCACTTGTTCGCACAACGAGCTCTACCGTCGACTGTGTCAAGTGCAGACAGACTGTGCGCTGTTAGTGCGCTGTTAAGTGCTTACAGCGCATTAACAGTGCAATACAAATGCGAAGCGATAAATTTGGCTAACGTTATGCGTTTTTAATACAGGCAGAACGGAAAGTTTGGGCATTTGCAATGCCAAGGCCCAGTGTGGTTGTCGATGCTAAGAAGTTGTTGGCATTGTTTTTATTGACACTTGCTCACAACTGTGCCATATAATTTATGGCTGGCAATTCGTAAACAAATGACAAACGAAAACTGCATATGAAATGCGTATGTGTGTTTGTGTGTGTGTGTGTATGTGTGTGTGTGTGCTCCTTAAGTCTGTAGCTGATGCACTAAGAACTGTTTGTATGAGGAAATCTGAGCCGGTTTCCGTGTCCAAGTCGAAGACAAAACAATTAAAACGTTGCTCAGGCCAATTAAAAGTTTGGCTAACAGGACATCTCAGCCTGGCCAAAAAAGCAATGCTATTGCCGCACGAACGCCTTGTTAGCGCCAACTTTATAGCAAATGCCAACTATTCGTCGTCGCAATTTAATGAGAAAATGTAGGACAGTGCCTCACTGCCACACTGCCACACTGCCTGCTGCCTGTCTGCTGCTCCATTCACAGCCAACAGCCAACAGGGTAGGCAAGGGCAGCATAGGACATGGCCTGGCTGGGCAGACAGTGCCTGGCAACGTCTATGCTCAAGACTGAAGCCCCATTCATTCAGTCTGAGTGCCGTTTATAGACCTCGACCCTCCCCCCCAGCCCACGGCGCTCAACTCAATTAGTTACAGAGCCACCTTTAAAGCGCTTGTTAAATAATTCATAAATCCGTTGCCGTTTTGGCAATTGGCGGTGCGCCCAGTCGATGCTGTAAAATCAGAGTTTTGTTTACAACTGACAAACAAGCCGCGACAGAAGCCGCAACAACAATCACAAACTGACAGAATAACAAAATTAATTATGACACCTGCGTTGCCAGCATGCCCTACGCCCGCCTGTCCATCGTCAGCTTTACAACCCGCTGCAACGCTGCGTGTTGCACGGATTGCGTTGCATATTTTAGTGCGTCGCCAACAGCAAATAAGTTTTTGGCCGCCCAAAGTCTGCCTCACGGATCTGAGGCTCCAGGCCCCCCGGCTGGCTTGGGCTGGGTGCGAGAGTTGTTCTTGTTGTTGTAGGCCTTAAAGCTACAGTCGCAGTCGATAGCAGTCGCCACGAACGTCAAGTGCAGGAAAAAGCGAGTAAGGAAAACTGCAGGCGACACTTACAGACGGACAGACACCCGCTCTTAGTAGATGCTGCCAGCTTTTGACCTAGAGTCTAGGTGTGATAGAGTATGATAGACTGACTATTGCTCATTCGTTCCCAATGAAAATTAAAGCTCTTCTCGCGCTTTTTCAGCGTTCTAATCTAACCCTGAGCAATATGCCAAGTTAAAAATCTTTACCTTGAATATGAAACTCCTCTTAAGCCCGATATGCCCCCCTTTATAGTGCTCATAAAAAACTTAGCAGACCACCAAGCATTGGCATTGACTAGCGGAAGAATAAAAGCGAAGCCCCCTCATACGATGCAATATCCTGTAACCACTTGACCCTATCTACTGGCCGCATGCTACCCACTCTAGTGGCCATAAACTTTAGTGTTGTGGCCTCTGGACATCTTTACAACTTGCTGCGGCTAGCAAACTGCATAACAGCCGCAACCTCGGCACCTTCCACTACCTTCGGCGCTTACATGGCTTTTAAGCTGCCTTTCGTTCTTTATGATAGCCAAGAGCAACTTAACTTGGGCTGAAATTTAAATATGAAATGCTTTAAACTACTCCGCACTAGGCGATTGGGTCGCAAAATGTTTATGGCACACTTCATTTGAGCCAATTGGCTGGCATCCATAAGGGTCTTACAACTGTTTGTCGTAAAACATTTAGAATCCATGCCGAAGAAATTAGTTGATTGCCTCTCTAAGGATTTTATGAATATAGTCAATAATGAAATTTGATAATACTGGAGTCTTTATGCATCAAAATGTTATCGTCACTAAAGTATAGGTAGGAGCTAAAAAGCATTCGGGTGTGCCATTGCAGGGATCGTAGCATTAGGTAAGCCAGCGTAACAGCCAGGAAGGGAGATAGATAGCTAAATGTGCACCATTGACACATATGTGTTTATTGTCTCGATTCCATTTTGTTCTTCAGCTGCAGAGCGGCGAAAGCTATAGAGTGTCTAAAGCGAAGAGTGGGTGAGAGGGAGAGAGCGAGAGTGGCTTATGCATGCAGTGCGTAGGGCTGACGCCATTGGTCGTCGCGCTTTTGATCCCGTTATCCCAAATGTATATTTAGCGCGAAAGTGTTGCGTGAGCGATGCAGCTGCATGAAGAGTACATAAATACTTGATGAGTGCAAGTGAAATGGGAGATTAGCTTGCTGATTGGCTTCACATAGGCAATCGCCTATTGAGCTTAAGTAGTGTATGAGCGCTTGATTGATTCGACGCGTGTTTTTCAATCCATTTCAATAAACTTAATCGCTAAATGGAATATGTTTATGTACTGATATATGAAAAACATAAATTTTCTGTACATTATTAAACACAGCTGTTAAGCGTGTTTTCTGAGAGAGAGAGCGGGAGTGAGAGCTATAACACTTGAGTTAATTGAAGTTTCGCTTTCATATATTAGCAAACCTCCAGATGCAATTTAAGTATACTAATTAGAATATTAGTTATGTAAGACCTTTAGCTAATCAGCTCTAATTGTACAAGTTTACATATTATAATTTCTATTAAATTCATGTATAGAGTATTCAGGAGTATGATTTCCGCATTCATCCCTTGCTAAAGTGCATTACAGAAATAGCTAGCATTAAATTGCCTTGAAGCAGTTGGCGAAATGTTTGTGTTTGTTTTATTTGCGAGTAATTTTCACTTTTATTGGTGCGCACAAGTAAAAGAAATTCTATTTTTTATTTGCAAAATGTCTGCGCATTCTTAATTATATGGAAACTCGGCTGCAGTTGGTTTTATGACTTGCTAGGCTAAAGTATATACGTATTTATAGTTAGCCGTGTGTGTGTGTGTGTGTGTGAGACAGACAGAGAAGGAACATAGTTTTGGTTGACTGACTGCCAATTGCTGAGCGTGAACTAATTAGCGCATTAGCATTTAGACGAAAAACTTTCACTGCACCACCTAAACTAAGTGGGTTAAACGCAGCGCTAGATGAATTTCATGTGAATGTGGCTTGCGGTTATCTGTTGCTGATTAAATATGAGTATGTGTGTGCGTGTGTGTGTAGGTGTGTGTATGTGTTTGTGTGCGCGCATGTGATTATTAACGCGCCTTATTATTGCATGCGCAGATTGATGACTAATACAAATTGGCTTAAATAACCATGATGAACTTCACCTGCCTGCTTGCCTGCCTGCCTGCTGGCTGCCTGGCTGCCTGGCTGGCTGACACGTGCAGCAATCAGGTTGGAATGTAATTTACATAGCCGCAATGCAAATGCAAAGCAAATTTAAGCAAGTGAATGCCATTATATGCGGCACGCCGAAAATTTAATACTCTCGCCGTCAGAGGATTCCAATTTACGCATATGATTTTATTTATTAAAAACTTTCCTATATGCTTCGATCAGGCTTACAATACATTTATATAAAATCATATATACTCTTCCGATATAATAATATCATTTATAACATAATATATAGTACTATACGGTGAGCTCAGAGACATATTCTATACGTTACCCGCTGCTTATATAATTTGCAATGCCCTATGAAAGCGCATAATAACAGCCACAGTGTGGGCGAAGCTGTGGGTCGGACAGAGAGCGAGAACGAATGAAAATAGAGCGAGAGAAAGAGAGAGATGGGGAGGCAGACGGGCTGTCTGACTGGATTGTTGGTCAGCTACACCGCAAGGACGCGTTGATTTTCATGTAAAACAAATATCACTTAATGTGGCTGTGTCCTGTCGACGCTGGCTAATGGTAAAACAAAAGGCACGTAGTTGAATTCCAGTTGCTGTTCCTGCTGTTGTTGGTCTATCTGGCGTCAACGGCGTCATTTGGCCGACACGCAGCTGCTATCGTTGCAGACCTGCCACCTGGACACGTGTGCGTGTGCGGCTCATAATAAAAAGTGTGTGCATCAGGTTGCAAGGGCCGATGGAGAGAGAACAGAAAGAGAAAAGAGTGAGTGGGGCTGTAGGGGCTGTGTGTGTGTGTGTGTGTGTGTGTGTGTGTGTGTGTGTGTGTGGGTGTCGCTTGGATTCTGGACTGGCCACCGCCGGCCATGTTGTCCGCTGTGCGGCATTAAAAGCAACTGTCGACAAACAACAACACGAGCTATAGAAACGGACCACCTGATGGCACTGACTCTACGACTCGTGCGGCGCAGCACAGTGGTGTGAAAGTGTGTAGACATTCAATTAAACATAAATTATTGGTAAAGCATTTTACTTTGATTTTAGATATTATAAATATATAATTAAAAAATAAAATAAAATAAAAATTAACATATATAATGTATCCATTTTTTGTATACAATTTTAGAATGGAACTTCGGAATAGAAATAGATTTTTGGTACAATTTTTGGAATGATAAAAAATAGTTAATTAGGCTATAATAAATGAAATTCAAATAATTAAATTTTAATTTTAATTTAGTATAAGATTGTGAGACTATCTAACTTACTTTTTCCTGCTTGTTTTCCATTTGGGAACCTGCTTATACTTTGAATTTGGTACACAATGTTAAACAACCATATAAGATAATGAGTGTAATATGGCACAGGTTTCATAAACTATATTCCTCGAACCTGAATTTGACAGTTGAATAGTTCAATGAAACCACCAAACGATTCTCCAGTTTAATCATAGATAGCTTAGAAGCTATAGGCTTGAAGACTTCAGAGTTTCCCCTTAAATGATATTTTTATTTTTATATAATAGTTTGGATATTATAATAGACTATTATAGTGTTCAGTTGTTTGGGGAAGACTACTAAATATATCTCCTTTATACTCCCTCTAATAAATTAGCTCTAAGTTAGTTTTCATCACATTAAAATAGCGTTTTAGCCCACTGTGCTGTGACTGCCCCGTGTCCAGGGCACTTAATTTTAATAAACAAAATACTCGACGCGTGTGCCTGGTGGACCAGAAGCCGCAAGTGGAACGGGACCCAGGTCTATCAGTCGCAATGCATGCCAAGGCTGATGCCATATGGAACGCACACACACACACACAGACACACATATAGGGAAACAATCTACATGCGTGTGGTGCATTTGAGCAGCTCGGCTGCAGTTGTAATGAGCCGCACGAGAAATGCATAAAGTTTTTGGGCTTAAGTAGTTGAGGGCCAGCGCGGCGGCACCCAGGAGATCGATGTCTAACCATAAGTCTGGCAGCGAGACGGCTGCGAGTGTCAGGCGACGTAAACAGAGGACCGTAAATGGGGGACTGTACGGGTCGACGGCAAAGGCAGAGCCAACGGCAATGGCTACGGCTCACAGTTTTTGGCTTCGTGGCAGGTTCGCACGTGCGCTTGTCATTTTACTTTTAAAACTTTTGCGTTTTGTAGTTATTATTGTTGTTGTTGTTTTTTCTTTGCTGCTTTTCAATTTTATTGTGGAAAAACAACGGAAACTGTAAAAGGCGTTGGAGTGCTACGTGATTTACACCTAGGCGAATGTGCATCTGTGCATCATTTTACGAGCATGCTCTAGCTGCCGCATGCCACACATGCCCTAACCATGCCACGCCCAGGCCATCCAGCCGCCTCCTCTGCTGTGCATCAACCCGTTTAATGTTTATAAGGTGCTGCTTTTAGCTGACAGACAAGATGTTTGTTTACTCACATACGTATATACATGTTATATGTACATATATGTACATATATATTTCCGTTGATGACTCGCTGCAGAATTTATTCGAGTTTACAGCACGGCCTCAACCGTCAACGTTGATGCGACTTTTACGTGCATGTTGATGCGAGCTGCCGCAGCTGACAGCGAGAGAGTTTTGAGGCCACTTGCAGTTACTCAACCTCTCCATAGCCATCCACAAGCCGCTCAGCCATTGGCCATGTCAAAGTCAAAGCCACGCGCAGCCATTGTCATTACACGCGCGAACGCTTACACGATTTAGCTGGGGAATGGGCACTGAATATTTGGGCTAGAGGGCTGGAGGGGGCCGGGGCAGCAGCGGATTTTATAGACCTCGGGCAGTGGACTTGGCCGGATTGATTGTGGTCGCAGCGACGCTCGATTGCCTGCCGCTGCCCTGCGCGCTGAGCATCCAGAATGCATTGCATTTTAATGAAGATATACGGCACAGCAGCCTTGGCCGTGGAAAGCGAGCGGAAAAGCGGAAAATGCGTGTCAGCCGCAGCGCCTCTCTGCCAACGTTTAGTTAGCAGCCGCGTCACTCAGTTAGCCAGTTTGGCAACTCTTTTGGGCCAGCCTCTGGGTGAGGCGCGTGCCACACATTTCGCACGTGGCCAAAGGCGTCGCCAAAGCAGCTACGCGTTAGGTGTGGGTGAAATGTATGTGTGTGTGTGTGTGTGTGAAAAGGAAATTTTTCGAATGGCTGCTAAAATAATGAATTGTTAACTATAAAAGGACAGAGACAGCAAAGGAAAGACAAATGCGAGGCATAGAAGGAAAGAGAGGGAAAGGTAGAAGCAGAGACACACAGAGAGATCAGGAAAAAAGGAATAAATACTTCTGCTTCAACAGTTAGCTGTAAAGGAGTATAGAGAATATTCTTTAAGAATTTATAACATATAAAATACTTTTTGAGTTCTAAAATTTAATGTGAATATATAAAATATGAAGCAAATCAAGAGTAAAGCAAAAAATGTATTAAAGAAGATTAGTTCTAGTCCTTAAGAGAACTGTACAACAGTATCGAGAGCTTGTGAAGAAAAAGAGCTACAGAAGATCATTTAATATCTATGTATATATGCAGCAGTACTCATTTGGTATTTACATTTAAGTAAACCGAAGCTAGAATGCTCGACGCAGCAGAGAGTGCTCCCATTGGTCTCTTCAAGACCGACTGCAACGGTCTCTACCTGGCGTCGCACTCAACAGTTGAGCGGGACTTTGTGCTTGAGTGGAGGTCGCCCTATATAAAGGGCAGCAGCTGCAGCATTTCTTCAGTCGCCCCGGGTCAGTCGTGCAGTGTTGTAAAGTGAAGGGAAGTGTGTGATCGTTGAGCTATAAAGAGTAGAGTAAATACTTAGAGGAAATATTTAAAGGAAATACTTAAAGGAGAAACTTAAAGGAAATAGAGAATATATTTAGAGCAAATACTTCAAGGAAATAGAGAATATACTAAGAGCAAATACTTACAAGAAAATCTTAGCTTAAATATTTATTTATTTTATATTTTATTTATATATTATTTATTTATTTATTAATTAATTAATTAATTTATTTAATTATTTTATTTTTTTTTTATTTTATTTTTATTTATTATATATTTATTTATAAATTTATATTTATATTTATTTTTATTTTTATATAATATTATACAAAATTTTAAATTCTATATAATCAATCAAAATATATATTCAAAGTCTGTAGGCTCTATAGATTTATAATTTATTATTAGAAAACTGATTTCAGTAGTAGTTATCGATTATTAAAAACAGACTCGGTCTGTGCGTGCTTTATATGGGCTTGTTAAGTCTCTAGCTCTTATAGCTTCTGAGTTCCAGCTAGTTTATAGCTTCTAAAGAATACACACAATTTATGGGCTCTGCCACGCCTCTTTTATACCCTAATTCCCCATTATCAATGCTTAATAGAATCATAATAATAATTAAAACATCTACGATAATTTGAAACTTGATACGATTTAAATTGCGCTTTATAACTAGATTTTGAGTACCCTTTTGAGTCAAGCCTTCTGCAGGATATTACAAAATTCTGACTGTTAATATTCAAGTATAGAAGTGGCTACAAAAAGTGACTTGATAAGTGAAGAAGAAGGAAATAAGTAAAGAGAAACTACAAAATGATTTCTTTGTCTTTGTCTGGGAAATTTTCGCTTTAGCTGTTTGCTTTCACTTTGTCCTCACGAAAATTTGATGCGGCTTTCTCTCTCTCCCTCTCTGTCTCTCTTTATCTTTGCCTTTGTCTTGCCGGCCAACTTTACGCATTAATTCTGTTAATAAATTTAATGTCTGCATATGTTTCGACATGCCAAAAAGTTCAACAACTATTTGTACAGACACACACACACACACGCACACACGCACTCTCGCTTGGTAATTAAAAATTTAATTGCACTGTCAATATGTGAGCCGTCAAGTTTTTACTGTACCGCAAGTTACAAATTGCACAAAAAGCTGCATTTGCAATGCAAATTACTTACTTGAGCAGTTTATCAATTTTACAGACATACTTTCGGTGCCAGGGCTGTGGCTAAAAGGGGGCGTGTTCACACATTGTTCAGGCTTTGTAAGCCCTTAATGCCCTGCCGTCCAATCCATTGGCATTGACTGCGGCTTCCGCCTGCCATTGGCAGTTGCCATCAATTTGCGCTGTCAATGCAAAAGCCGCTTGACGTGTTTATAACTGGGCACACACGCACACAAGCTCATATATATATATAGACAGACACACACACACACTCGATGCACACCTGTAAATTCCTTTGCACTTTTATTCACCGCTTAAGCATGTGAACTTTATTGGCTGCGTGCTGGCATCCTTGTTCTTAAGGTAGTGAAAGGTATTCATATAAATGCAAACTAGCCGCAATAAATGCATATTTTACTATGCTCAGCAGCAGCAGCAGCAGCAGCAGCAGCAGCAGCAGGAGCAGCAGTAGCAGCAGCAGCAGTAGCAGGAGCAGGAGGTGCAGCAGCAGCACGAGGTGCAGCAGGAGCTAACCTTTCGCTCTCTTTATGGGCAAAGGAATTGCAAATTGTTTTCAAGTTTTCAATTGCCTGCCTCAGCTTAAAGTTATTTGCTCATAAAGCGATGACGAAAGCTATCCTAATTCATTGTTACCCTATGCTATAATTAGCTTTATTGGCATACAAATTTTAAACAAAGGGCTTTAATTCAATTAAGCCTACATCCCAATTTAATGTAATTAATTCAGTGACTTTTCGCTTGAGGAGTGGTAGTGGTAGTAACTTTTTCGAGTGGTTTTTATGTATATTCTAAGACAATTGAGTATCTCATAGACTCAATATAGCATCATTCATATTTGATATATAGTATATAGAGACCCATACTAAAAAGACTGACTTGTATACTCTATATATATACCATTATATTTATATATACCATGTATATTTATATACCATTCTATGTATTAGGAAACAATGATCTATGCATCAATTGCCAATGTCGTTATGAACCAACAATGAGAGCATAAACTATATAAGACGTAGGCTCATATGGATATAATATAACATTCATCAGATTTCCTATATAACTTGTCTTTAGTCTAGATGTGAAGAATTGCTCTAGAAGCATAGATTGGCAGACAGACTTACGTAAATATATACATATATGTAGTTCACAAACCTCAATAAAGATTATGTATACTGTTTACATACATTTCTACTAAATAAATATATCCTGAATATAATTATAAATTGACATTATAATTGTTAAGCTAACGACAATAAACAGCATATAAATTGGTATTTCCGGAAAACTTCCTTATTTAGGCATGTACGATAGTTGGTTTTGTTTTGGTCTGCTGGACCACGCTTAGCTTACGCAGCGTTCGAATTGATAGTGCTCAATTTTTTCTTATCTCTTAAGTAAACCGTTTGAATAACCTACTCATATTTTTGTTGTTGTTCGAAATAGAGCAAAACTTTTTCATCGGGAAGAGAATAAAATTAATATCTTTAGTAGTATTTATAATATAGTGTGTTAAACACAGTGCAAAAAAAAAACATGCTGTTTGAATTATTAGTGGTTTGAGCTCGTAGCCCCCAAATAATACAAGATTATATTTGTTATATATTTTTGAAAATATTCACTTATATATTCATGTATACATGTGTTACAAACTTGTATATATATTTATATACACTGTTTTCCTTTCTATTTCCATTCCATTTCATGCATACAGAGTATGCCTCAGTCAAGTACACTCAACGAAAGGCAAACAGATTTCCAAAGTTTGTCACTTGCATATAAATTAGTCAAGCAAATGCTATTTAAATCTGTGTAAATCCTATAACAATAAATATTAAATGAGGCAACAACCCAAGGCAAGGCAAGGCAAGACTCTGCCAGGCCAGGCCAGGCAACAAGATGTTGCCACGTCCGAGTTGAATTATGTTTGATTAACTGGTTGCACTTGCTACTTAGTTACAAGCACTTGACCAGATTATGTAAGCAGTCCAGCGTCTTTGCTTCGCTCAGTTCAGCTCGAGTTCGATTTGGGCAGTGTGGCAAGCAAATATTTGCGGCAATCGTCGAGCGAGTGCCGCTGCAAGTCGCACTCATGGCCAAAAGGCTTGCAGCACATGCGGCACTCCAGCTGGGGCGAGCTGCAACCGGAAAGGCAGAAGCCATTACAAATGGTCAATAGGAAAAGTTTTCTTATATTCAGCGCCACGCACCCATCGATAAAAGTCAGCGGCGCCAGCTGCTTGGCCGAGCTTTGCTTATTCATTTCCCCATGCGGCGGCTTGCTGTCAGGGGCGGGGCACGAAGTGGGCTGCTGTTGCCAGTTGATTGAGCCAATTGTGTCCTTCAAAGTTGGCCGGCTCATTTGCTTAAGCCTTAGATTTGGCTTATCCGCCAGGCGCAACGAACGTCTCGACTCAGCCAGCGCCTCATCCGGCTCCGTTGGCCAGCTGCGCCAGCTGCTGCAGCCATCTCTGCTCAGGCTATCCACACGCTCCATCAATTGGCAGCAGCTCCAGTTCTCGATGGCGCGACGCACCACAATCGGCACTGAGTGTCCGGCAATCCTGAAGTAGGTTGGCTAATTAGATTCCAGATGGGCTGAAAGATAACGCGCCGCCGCTCTATACATACCACCCATCGTAATCGTAATCAGCGGGTTTTCTCTTCCTACGAGCACACTTTAGAGATTTACTGCCCAAAGGCTCCTTCGGTCGCTGATACAGAGGCAGATTGCTATATCGCCGACGTGTCGCTGTAAATTCCATATAAATATTAATTTATACATACAGTTATCAATCATCAAGTGGCTCACCCTCATATTGTGCATAGAACATTTCGCGTTTCTTATTGTATCGATTGGAGAGGAGCCGGTTGAACATTTTCCATGGGCCTGCGTCCAATTGTGAATGCGTTGCGTAATCAACTTTGTTTCTACTTTAAAGCTCTCTCTCTCTCGAATGGAAGACCGCAACAGCAGCAACGAATGAAACGACGAAAGACGACGATAGCGATAAGAAAATAAACAGTTGCTAAACGTTGACTCACAATCAGGCTTTTGCGACAAGTCATCGCTGCAGTCCACTCTGATAATTGTTTATAGGCAATTTCGTTTATATATGCACAGCATGAGCGTGTGCAGATAGGAGAACTTTGGACTCGTGAGTGTAGAGCGTTCGTGAAATATTTGATTGACAGCCGAGCATGACAAACTCTAAACATTTTCCTCACGCTCAGGAAGGGAGAGAGGGAGAGGGAGAGAAACAAAATATTTCCCTCATGCTCATGATTTTGTTTATTTATATTTATTTATTATTTACTTATTTATTCTTTTGTAAGCCGAACTGAGTTGAATTCCTGTAGAGAATTTAGAATTTGAAGCAATTGCTATGATATTGTAGGTATTTTGCATGGAAAATATTTATTTCTTGCTCATTTAATCAGTGATCAATATGTTTGAATGCATTTCTATGTGATTCTCATATCATCTAGGCAGTTGAGTTCCTAACTAAAAGTCAGTTAATACACATATTTTGGTCACTTCTCTCTGATTGTCTTTGACAATGATTTCTCTATTTCACTTACAGGAGCGCTTTAAAGCTTCTGTTTATCCATCTCCCTCTTGCGTTTTCTTGCTCGCTCTACCGTTTACATCTTCCATTATTCTGCTACTGTTTGATCTTATTCTGCTTAAATTGTTCATCTATAATCTTAATTTCTTCTACTGCTCTATCAACAATTAGTCTCGTGCATATTGCCTTCTATGCGATTCTCATGGTTAGTACTCAACTTTGTTTCCTCTGTCAATGCTTTTTACTCACGTTTATATCAATATTTCGGCTTGACTACTTTACACTTGAAGTGTTCTTTGTGTCCATTTCACTTCTATGATTTTTTTTTCCACTTTTTCGCTTATCTATTAAACTTTATATTTTACTATTTCTGTTGATATCTTAACCCCTTTGAAAGTGAATGGTTTTGTGAACATATATGTAACGGGCAGAAATAGGCGTGTCATATCCCATAAACTATATATTCTTGATAAAAGTGAGGAACTAAGCAAAAATGATAAAATAATGATAAGAATATATCATCTTCAGGGTTGAAAATATTCGAGCGATTCCCACATCTCACTTCAAACATAAGCCCCCTCTGCGATTTTCAGCATGGAATGCTAGTCTCCTCAATGCTTGTTTGTTTTTTGATCATATATCATTGTGCAAACGTAATCAAACACAGCTATGAGGAGAGGTATCGCGCTCAAGTGCTCTCCAGCTGAAGCACTCTTATTGCGAAGAGCATGACAAACTAGTGGCTTGGATAGAAGTGCATATGAGCACTCAATTATGATGGGCATTTAGTGCTCGCTAGGCAGCATATTATAGTGCTGATAAGGCCCGAACGGCAAACGAACCATTTGGCACAATCAAAATTATAAACTAATGTTGAGTGAGACGAGCGCTGGCCACATCAAATCGCAAAGTTTGGAAGCCGAGCACGTAGGAAAACTATATGCGAGTGACCACAGCCACGCACCTGAGTGGGCCGAAAGTTGGACAACAGTAAATGCGCATGCAGGCATCTGTGTGAGTGTGTGTGTGTGTGTGTGTGTGTGTGTGTGTGTGTGTGTGTGTGTGTGTAGCTGAAAATGAGACACGTAATTGGCTATTAACGCTCGCCTCTGCACAAAGCGCAATGGCTAATTGCAGTTGTTGTTGTCGTTTTTGCGAAAATTGCGTGGCGTTAATTGAATTAAAAGTGCGAAAACTGAAATTACATTAACGAAAAAAATTGACAATAGAGGAGACAAAAATTATATATGTATGCATATGTATCAGCTAGCTAAACAAACATTAATGTAAATTTAATTGAATTTGCATATTAGCTGGGAGTTTGCAGCCAGTCAAATTTAAATGGCAAAGCTGATTTAATTGTGCAGCGGCGGTGGTGCTGGTGGTGCTGGGTGGCAGAACACCATATAAATATAATCCCAATAAAATGCATTTTTCATGTCAAACGCCTGAGCTGCTGGAATAACCTGAATGCACGCACAGGACTTTACGGAA
Organism: Drosophila navojoa; assembly: GCF_054131105.1. Classification (NCBI taxonomy): domain Eukaryota; kingdom Metazoa; phylum Arthropoda; class Insecta; order Diptera; family Drosophilidae; genus Drosophila; species Drosophila navojoa. The sequence goes on along the minus strand of NC_142890.1, from coordinate 4,312,758 downwards.
TTGCACGCAAACAAAGTGCTGCACAAGCAACGCACACACATACATACACCGAGTGGGGCTCTGAGCTGGGGGCGTGGCATTTGGCATACCAAATTGAATGGCTACAATCGTTGGCTGGCTGGGGCTCGCTGCAGCTGCACTTGCATTATGTAATAAGAGCGCAACGAACAAAAAACAAAATAACATTTGTGCTGTGGTCGAGCTAAGCTAATAGCCAAGTCAAACAGCACAAAGAGCGCCAAGCTATTTGGCAAAGGGCATAACAACAACAACAACAACAGAGGCAGCAGCAGTCACAGCAGAGGTGCATAGAGAAGGGGGCGTGGCAGCGAGGCAGAGTGCATCAAATGCTATTGCCGCAAATCAGCTTATGCTTATGCATTTGTCTAAGCAAGTGGACTCCAGCTGGCGCCAAATTCAATTTGTTGTCTTAAAGCGCTAAACCGCAAAATGACGGGCTAACGCAATAAAATGCAACAAAGGATTATCTTTCCACTGAGGCCGCTGGCCAACAACACACGCCCACGCCCCCCTCAAAAAACTTACTAGAACTTGCCGGGCGTGGACGGTGGCTCTTGGAGCTGTGTGGCCTCAGACACAATGTTAAAGTAAAAGTCAGCAAAAGTTACCCATTGCATGCTGATAGCGAGCGGGTCACAACTTTCGAGAAGTAACATAAAGCAGGAGAGAAGTGAGGATAAAAATGATGCGTAGCTACAAGGCGAAGAGTATATGCCCTGCATTTAGAAATGATGGACTTCAATTGAGAATATACTAATGTGCTATATGGTTGAAGATGTTGAAGAATAATAAAAAAAAAAAAAAATTTTTTTCTTCAATTCTAGTAAGCTTTTATAGTCAATATTGTTGGTGAATGTTGAGTAGTATGTATAAACTTAAATTATATATTTATTTTATATTATTTCTATATCTATCTATCCATCTATCTACCTGCATTTATATTATTATTTTTTTGAATATTATTTTTATTTATGAATATTATTATTTTTATATTACATTATTATACATATATTTACATTACACACCTCACTTCCTATCAACAGTATCCTCAACAAGAGTATCCACAATTATTTTCAATTTGAAGTCAAAGTTTTGCATTTGTAAAGCTCACGCCATTAAATCGCGGAGTGGTTCAATTAATTAAAAGTCAGGCAAATGCTTATATAACAGCACGAGCTGTAAGAGAGCAATAAGTACACGTCTCTAAAGCTCGTCAATATATATGTAAATATATGTATAAATATCTGCAGTACAGTAAAAACATCTAGCTTGCGTCCAATGGCCGCTAATGGAACTGACTTGCAAGCTCAAGCTGAACGAAACTCAGACGTTAAAAAATTAACAATTTGGCTTACAATTTCTATTCAATAATAATGAGATAAATAATTATTTAAAAAGTAAAGATACAATATATATGACATTTTGTCATTTGTCATCATATGTATGTATATATATTTGTCTTCAAAGCTTTCTCTTATTCACAATGAGCTTGAGCAGTGACAGTTGCTTGCTACCTGGTCTTCGTCCATTGGCAATCGAAATTACTCAGTGTAAAGGGACTAACTACCTACCTCGCTCTCACTCAGCAAGAGGCAAGGCTAAGTTCAGCAACAGCTATCTTTAGCTCACTCTCTCTCACGGAATGAGTGATGGACAGCATTTAGCTAAGTCGCAAACCTATTCGGATCATAGATTTGCAACAACCTATGCAAGATCTCTCTCTCTCTCCTTCTGTCTCACACACTAATTCGACTGCAACTGTAGGTGGATATCATAAGAGTAGCAGAATTAGCTATTATAGCAATAATAATAAAATATATTATATAAATAGTATTATTATGCTTTTAATACTTAAGTCATAAGTATTTAAAGTATTGTCACGCTTAAGTTATAGGCATTTAAAAAATTGTATTGATAAAGCCTAATTGATTATTTATATTTACTTAAAGATATATTTACTTGCCTTCCTTCTCTCTCTCACCCACTGTGTTAAATAGACAAGCAACCCAGCTCAACACTCGATCACATTAAATCCACTCATGCTTAAGCTGTTTGTTATTAAATATGTTTGCTTTTATGTTTAATAGACGCACAAGTTTGGGATGTACTTTGTTTATGGCCCTGTTCCAAGAAGGTCGCCAAGGCAGCGCACAAAAGTAGGCAACACAGAGGCAACAACAAACCGGCGGCATTGTCAACGCCAGCCATTGTTGTCCTCGTCTGTTGGGCTTTGGGCTGACGCCAACGCACTTAGACGCACCTTCACACACACGCACACACACACAAGCGATAGCATTTCTTGACTCATTAACAGGCCGCAACTCGCAGCAGCAATTGCTGTAAATGCTCAGCAGCAGCAGAGATTACTTTGCCGGATTCCCGGCAGCAACACGCTCACGTTTAGCTACGTTCAGTTCGCTTCAGTTCAGTAGGTGACACCAATGTGCGCGTAGGTGCCCGACGCACAACGTCTGGCCTATTTGCAACCGTGCCGCGTCGCGTCGCCCACTGAAGACAGAGTGCACTTGACGCCATTGCTCCAGATTTATCAGCGCGCATGTGTGCATGTGAGTGTGCGGACTTGTACATGTGTGCAGGTGACCATATGTGTGTGATTTGTGTTTGTGTGGATAGGTGCATACAAGTTAAAGCCAACGATACTCTAGGGCATGGGCGTGCCATTAGCACGGCGCACGGTGAGCAGGAATTTACAGTGAGAGCAAAAATTTGAAAAATATAAAAAATTATATTTAATTACAAGTGTTTATATGTATTTTTTTATGCAAATTTAATTTTGTCTTTTTGGTATATTTATATAAAAAATATGTTTACATTTTTTTTATAATAAACATTACAAATAATAATAGATACAAATAATTTCAGGCAGTTCCTTAGATTTTTATGTTTGTAAAATTTTTCTTATGCAAGCTAATTTTTTTTTTTACATTTTTTTTAGTACATCTAGAGCTTGTTTAAAAGTTTTCAACAACAGCTTGCAGACTGTTGTCATATATATTTTTGCCAGTCATATCTGCGAACTGTCCCATTGTGCATTTGCTTTGCATTTGATGATATAAAAAGTTGCTCCATGTAAGTTGAAACTGTGCGCATATCGCTCAACTCTGATACATTTGCTTCGCAAGGGGGCGCCCTTAGAGCCGCGCCCCCCAGCGCTCGCTCTTGCCGCAGCTTTAGACAAATTTCTTGGAAAGTTCGAACCGCCGCCCTGCCACTGCGAACTTCATACAAATCCGCAAGCTGGCAACTTTTTTTTTTTTTACACGTAATTATGCAAAAGTTAAACGCCGCCAACGCCAACGCCAACGTCAACGCGTTCCGCCGTCTGGAAAATCATTCAGCACTTGAGCTGTCGCGTTAAATTATGCAAAAAAAATGGCAAAGAAAACGGAAAATAAGAATAGGGAAAATATAAAATGAAAAAGTAGGAGTAAAAAAAACAGAGCATTCATTAAGAAAGCGCATTGCATTTGGTCATTGTGTGGAGCGTTTACTGTACGTGTACTGCTCTGTGTGTGTGTGTGTGTGTGTGTGTGTGTGTGTGTGTGTGTGTGTGTGTGTGGCATTCCATGCAATACGATTTGCGACACGCTTAATTGTGGCTCAGAGAGTGTGGCATGTTGCCCACTTGATGCCAATTGGCTGGAAATTACGTTAATCCGTCGAGTGTGCTTACACTGGCTTACAAAATCACGTTCGCGAATCAACCGTGCTGCTTGCTGGCATTAATGCCAACAGCAATTCCCTGAAATTTACACTTAATGCGATTGTTGCGTGTGGCTTACTGAAAGAACAACAAAAGAAAATGCCTTGATCTTTGTTTGAGTGGATTCTGGGAATTGCTGGCATCCATTAAACTTCTATCGATATTTTATTTCAACACTTACAAATTGTGCTTAAGAAATCTGACAAAACTTTCAGTTTGCTTGAAAACTTGAGAGAATTGGTGGCTTGAGAATTGGTGTTAGTGGGAGAAAACATCAGCAATTCTTAATTGGTTTGCGTATATGTAGAGTAAAGTAATATTGACCTGAAGGCAATAAAATTTCCGTTTAATGGCCTCAATTATAAAACTCAACAAAAATATTTGTACTCATTTATTTATTTAAATTTAGAGCAATAAATAAATTAATATAAATTCTCAAAGTGTGATAGAGCAAAAAAAAAAATAATAATAATAAATAAATAAATAAAATAAAATTAAAATAAATAAAACAGTAATTCTTAAAAATGATTATCATATTGAACAAATTTCAAATGCACAAATACATAAGTTATTTATAGGTATATACTACTACTTCATAGATATACCTACTATAGATATATACTACTTTAATCTTATGTTATGTTATGTTCTGTAAAAATACAGTCAGTTATATATATCATAAGATAATTGTTTATTTGTGCTTTACACTTAAAAACCATTTAATATTGCTCCATCTCTCACCCACTCCGCTTGGCTTAATGCCCAGAAGGCCAACAGCAATTAGCCAAAACACAAACAATTCAATTTAAAAGTGTTCATTGCTTGAGAATAGGCGCCAATAATTGCTGTTGGGCTTGATTACTGGGAATGCGGAGACACACTATCATCAACTGCTCGTTACGCGCACTTTCCAAAATGGGCGGCACTTAAAGCGATGGGCGGGAACAGGACACTTAATTACATGCATTGGCCACTGTCGTCATGTCATGTTCTGCGCTGTCAACTGTCCGTTGTCCGGTGTCTGTTGTCTGTTGTCCGTTGTTCAGTGCTCAATAGCTGTTGTATTCCGTCAATTATGGCGTGTTCGACATGTTTGTGCGTGTGTGTGCCTGTATCCGTGGTCGAATCCGTGCCGTGGGCATCAATCAAATGGACATGTTACAATAATTTCATTTCACAACAAAAAATTAAATGCAGTCGCGTGCCTCACATATTTACATGACTATTAAATTAAAAAACATGAATGGACAGGACACGCACATTGCACACACACACACACACACATAGGCACATAAGCTACCATCGTTTAGTCAGCTCTGAATGGCTGGCCATAAAAATGGTCTACTGACATGCCACAATTTCGAAAAGTGTCTATGAATATGAATGTTTGCCAGAGCGAGTGCGAGTGCGGTTTAAGGTCGCTTTATTTGCTTTTAATTTACTGGAAAATAGGTGCGAGGATATACAGATAGATAGAGCGTGCAATTGTTTATTCGGTTATGAAACTCGTGTGATTAGCTAGATAAATCAAACAGTTAGCATTGAGCGATAAGCCAACAGTTTAAAGGTTTAGAAAAATTTAATATTCAGTTGATTGAATTTTGAAGAGTTTGTTCCAGCAGCTTGCCTTGGCTAATTATATTCGATTTTTAATAAATAGAACTTTAAGTTATATACCCATACGTTATAGAGCTTTCAGCTATATACCCATAGGTTATATGTCCCATAAACATACATATATACAAGATATAAGCATATATATTGTATATTTATGTGGGATCCCTAAAAGTTACACCGCGAAGTCGTTCGGAGTAAACGTAAGCCTAGAGCTAGATAGGCCGTTGATAGACATAAAAAAGAAGAGTCGTCAAGTAGAGAATTCGTATAGTGGAGTCGCATAGTTCGAAGTTGAAAAGTACGGGTTCAGCGAATAACGAACTAAAGTCATGAAATAGAAGGCAAAAAGAGATCACATGAAGTGCAAAGAGATACGAACGGTCGATCGCCTGAAAAGATCACGTTTTGGGTTCGATTAATTAAATAACTTAAGAGTAACTAAAATCAATCCTTATACTTTTATTTATTTATTTTTTTTATTTTTTTTTTTTTTTTTGTAAACTATTGTATTTGTAATTAACAGAAGATCGTCAAATGGACTCTTAATTTAATAAATAAATTTTCCTATATATGATATATGAGTCTTATAAGGTAGATTAACCTTGCTCATCATTGGGCTAGAGCTATAAATGGTAGTTCATATGGCTATAGTTTCTATGTTCCTCAGTGGATTTAAGGCAGCTCACATACCTCAAAAATCTTCATATTAGTAAACAACAACAAGACTTGCTTGCCCTTCTCACTAAGCTTTTATTACTCTAATTATTTTCACTCAATTGTTATACAAAACATTTTCTTAACAATTTCCCTACTTAATCTATATCATTTCCTTTAACGTTTTCAGTGCAGCGATTCGCTATGATGGCCACCTCACAGGATTATTTTGGCAATCCGTATGCGCTATTTCGCGGTCCGCCCCTTACCATGCGGCCGCGCAGTTCGCCGCTGGGCGTGGCTGGGCACACGCATGCCGCCTACGCGGCGCTCGATCTGCAGTCGCCGCACAAGCGTCACATCGAGTCGGATGTGCGGTCACAGCCGCCGCCGCCGCCGTTGCCGCCGCCGCCGCTGTCGCTGCCGCCGCTGCCAGCCGCATCGCCGAGGTAAGCCCGGGTCGAGTGTGCAGCCGGTAGAGCGCTAGAAGCGAGCACAGAATTGAAAGTATATCGAATCCTATATCGATCCAAAATGCATATCATCAGCAACACATCAACACTTCTTCTATGCTAAGTCTTCAATCAACACAAGCGCCTCAACCGACACCCAAATGAAAGCAAACCCAATTGAAATCAAGTTTGAGTTTTTGTTGTTTGTCAAATCAAGTTAAAGTAAATAGCCCTTAAATACTTACGGCCAACAAAAAAAAAAAAATAAAAACGTAAATTTAACGTAGAGTCATTTTAATCAAATTGCTAATCGTTTCTGTTGAGCCTTTACAAAAATTAAATTGGACTTTAAACCCATCAAAGAGAGAGATTTCCAATGAGAAAAACAATTGCCAGCAAGGAAAAGTGTTTGCTACGCTATTTAAGATAACTTAAGATAAGATATGATAAAACCTATAACTATTCAAATATAACCTAGCTCATAAAGCTGAATGTGTGCATATGCTAATCCCTGTAAGAAAAGACACCAAGATATAGATAATAGATCGTAAGCTATTGCAGAGCAGAAAAGAGCACTTGTACCGTTGAGAGAGATTTTTACTATACATAAGTACATTCAATAACAATATCTAGCAATATTATTAACCTAAGAAATAGTCGTCGATTTTGACTACTGAACTTTGCCCAGATCAGAGTATTAAATAGTCAGGCATTCATATAATTAATACAAATATCAGATATATATATACATACATATATACCTTAATGATATACTAAAGCCAATATTCTAACTACAAATCAATATATATATATTAATATATATATATAGTATTTTAGTAGACAGCTATTTGTGGGTCCAGTTGTTCCCGAAACTTATATAACTACAGCATAAACCTAGATATAGAAAATACATATATACATATACATTTAAGGTTAACTCAGTAGTGAACAATATACAATATATTTGATATACGAAACTCTTATCCAGTTCTTAGTGCTTCAACAATAACAAATACAGCTAATGTTAACTCGAAGTATACGTACACGAATAGCCTCTTGAAATTGTAGAATTTGTAGTTCAGCTAAAGCAATATACACAAACAATAAAACATATTCTATTAACAAGTATACAAAATATTATAAAATATTTATGAAAATTTAAAAAAACTAGTATCAATATAAAAATATTAATAAATAATGTATACCAGTATTATATAACAGCATATTTGCATATATCTAAGTAGTGCCAATAATTTTCTAGTTCTCTAAGCGATACATGCTTATGCCCATCAACTATTTTCAATCCCAAGTCCTGGGCATAAACACGCACCTAACGAGCACATTGTAAAATGCAAAATTTTAAGCCAAGAGTACAAAAACAACAAACAAACAATTGAACCCACGAATTGGTAGCAAAACACAAACTTGTACGTAAGTAGTTTTAAGCCACTGTAAAGCAAACACTTTTCATGCGAAAAAATCCCAAGAGATCTATATAGTATATACATACGTAAGCCAAAGTCAAGGAGAACTGTGAGAAGCCTGGAAACTGAGCCCCAACGACAGCGTCGAAGTTGCCAACGTCTTCAATCAACACAAACGCACACTATGAGCAGATGATGATCATCAATCAACATTCATCAGTCATCAATCAACAATCAACAATCTATTAGCTTAGCAAGTCGCAAAAGTATTAGCCACATATATCTATATCTCTCTCTCTCTTTCACAATTGCTATATATCCTACTCATATATATACAATATGATATGTAATGAAAACCTAACCTAACCAACAATCAACAAGCACCCAAAAACCTGTCGACGAGCGCGGTAAGTCAAGAGCCATTTACATTTATCTCTACTACCTCCATAACAAGAAAATCACGTGCGTGTCTAGCCAACGTAGATACACTAACCCACACAACGTAGTGCGGCATGGAGCCATTTAGTGGGGCGCTAGTGGGGCTGCCCAGCATGTGAAGCCAAGTAAAGCATATATACATACATATATTATAAGCTTAGATCTATATAGAACTTAAGATCTAGCTGCATTGTGAGCATGCCAAAAAAATACCATATTGTGAGCCTCTTAAAGCTGCCAAACGATGCAGCAACATGCAACATAAACTCTCTACGTAACTTTTTAACATTAATTCAAATTCTTTAATCCCAAGAGCTGCACATGCAACTGCAGTACTTAAGAGAAACCCTTCAAAAATCACATATGCTCGTGTATATACAGTAATTTTGGCTTTTTTTGTCGTCAAGTTCATGCAAATGCCAATTTAACGTGCGATAAGAGTCAAATATCTGCATTAAGCCCTTGACTCAATCGAGCATTATGCACCCCCACCCCGCTCCTGCATACCTTGACGATAATCAAATCTAACGGAAATGTCTTTACAAGAACCCTAATGTGCGCTATGCGATTGCTACGTAGCACGCTAAAAGTGTGTTTTGCTTAGATGTTGACATTTGATACTCTCACTTACGGATTTAGAGGGGATGTAAACCAAGTTGGAGCAAAGTAATATTCTGAAATACAGTTTCGATAATTTTAAAAGGCAAGAAAATCATTTTTCTCTCGATTTACACAGAAAGGAGACAAAATGTTGCTCAATCGATCGAGATTTTTTATTTAAAGGGGTTTAAGCTATCGAGACTCGATATATAAGTACAACTTTGTTGGGGCTTAATAATGTAGAAATTCCTTCATATGTACAGTATAAATATCTATGTTTACTGAAGCTCTTATGTGATAGAGATATAATATTCTGTATAATGAAGGATTGACCGACTGATTAATCGACTGACAGCCCGACTGCCAGCTTGAACTACTTACGTAATTTACTTTCTTATAGCCCAGGATGATGGCTTTAAGCACTTAACTCTTCATACTACAGATATGTAGCTCTAACATTCTTTCAAAATAACATTCAATTGACCTGAAACTCAATTGATACAGCCTGAATGATTTATATATGTACACATATGTAAAACTAACAGCTTAATTAATAATGCAGTAATACAGTAATATATTTATACCTATACTAAAAGGTTTGGGGATGGAAGGAAATACACATTTCTAGCTCAGAGTACATTTGAACAACTCCGATATAACTTATTGAGCTTAAGCAAATGTGAAAAATAATGAAAAAGTTTACGTTTAAAATTTGAACATAAATGCGCTTGATTATCTATCTCTCAGACTTATCTACATGGCATCATTAATATTTTCTCAAATAGATAATCCGCTGCCACAGCGCATAGAACATCGCATATGCCTCGCTAAAACTCTTATACGCCAAGGCTTGTTCGCACACATAATATTTTTGGAGGTTTAGTTTACACAGCAATAGAGTTGTAATGAGTCATGCCACATGCAATGAAACACATTTTTACAGCCGTGTGTCGTGCGGTGTGGCATGACGTGTGGCAGGTTGACAGCCGAGCATTGGTCATGCATTTCCGTTCGAGCTCTTTGGGCAGTCGAGCAGTCGAGCAGTCGCACGTGTAAATACACAAATAACTTGGCTTTAAGTCAAATGGCAGAGTTTGTGGCACTCGGACATGCCAATTGGTAATCTACTGACAATACCAAACAACGCTTCGTATCGATATGATGTTAGTTACTGCTCGAGGCGCAACGGAAATGTCTCAATTTGCAATTTGTCAAAGTGCCGAGTCGGAGCTTGGCCACTTTGTGCCCGGAGCGAACCGTGGCTAACAGAGACAGAGACAGAGACAGAGCCAGAGCCAAATTTGCTAAATACTTTGCTCGTTTAGGCCGGGTAGTAATGTGACGAGCATATAATAATCGTAATATTCATAGGATTTGCCCCCAAGTCATGTAACACCATTAGGCAGGCTCGGGCTGCCGTTGCAGAAGGCCAAGGCGGAGACTGTGGCAGCAGGCTCTGTTAATGGAATTTAATGCTGTGCAGGCGCTTGCCACTTGGCTAAGTCTAATGAATGCAGCAGACTGTGGAACTGGAGCAGGATAAACACAAAAGAGCGAGGCTAAGGCTGTGGCAGGGATTGCAACGGCTACAGCCAGAAGGGGGCTGAGTGGAGGCTCAGACGAGGACTGAGCGCCGTTGGGGCTGCCAGGAAGCACGCACTGACACCAATACACACACACACGCACATACACGCAATGCGTGCTGCAGCTGTTTGTATGGCAAGTCACGCCCCTTGCCCCTGCCTCTGCCCCATTGCCAAGCCTAAGTGGCTGTTTGTGTGCTTATGCACATATGTATATATGTATGTGTGTTTATTTGAAAGGAATCGCCCATGGTTATGCCTAGCATTTACCTGTAATTAAAAACTCTTGCTCAGCCAAGTTCATGTGAAATTATGTTTGCCGGATGTGGACAGTAGTGGCCAAGCTATTGGCAGCATTCTATGTAAACAGAATATATAGAGGCAACTGTTGCAAGTGGCAAAAGTAATTGCGGAAGCAAACCGCAAACCGTTGAGCAGTGGAGCACCTGCGGCTCGGACAAGTCAATAAATCACAATTGCCAAAAGGAAGAACAGAAGCGAACCAACACTAGTAGGAGAAAAAATGTGAGGTGAAAGGGGGAGAGGGGCAACAAATTTTGTTGCATTTCTCATGCTGTTTGCTGACAGTTTCAAGGTTTCGTCGAGTACAAAAACTGTTTACAGTTTTTTTTTCTCGCACAGTTTCTGGTTGCGTTTGGCATAAGCTGTGCAGCTTAACTTTGCTCGCCTCTGCCATGGCGCCGCCATTTTGTTGGTCTGCCATATTTTGTTCCAGCAGCATTTCCGCTTCCGTTTCGGGCGCGCAGCGTGGCGCCGCTTTACACACTTTGAACTTTTGTAAATTATTAAGTGAAAATGAAACTGTTTGCTGTTTGCCAAGAGCTTAGAAATTTGTAAACATATTAGAGAAATTTTTGGTGTTACATTGTTGAATGTTTGATTTATATCTACGGTTAATGGGAAGAGTTTAAGTTGAGCAGCTACGTTTATCTTAACTGTTAGAGTTCATTATAGTTGGACGAAAGCTGGGAAAGATTTAATGTTTTGGTTTTTTTTTTTTTTATATATATATATATAATTTTTTTTTTCTTATTTGATAAATTATTCGTTCTAATAGAATAATGTTAAAATTATGTATGTAAACAACGCTGAATGTCTATCTCTTTTGCTAACATTATTCTCATGTTAGGTTCTGTTAATTATAACGGACATTTCTTCGGTTATGCTTTAAGTCCATATTCGGCTACCTGCGCTGCAGCGTATATGCTTATGTTATTTTCAGTCTCTAATAAACCTCTGAATCGAATAGGTTATGGGCCCAGGCAGCGAAAAGTGAAAGCTGTGCTGGTGATTGGAAAAAACATATATGAGACTCGATTAATTAGTTAAAGCGTGTGTTAAACTAATTTGTGCAAAATGAGTTCAATGTTTGCAATTGAGAAACTAGATAGTGAAAACTATAGTGCGTGGTCAGTGCAGATGAAAAGTTTGTTAATTCATTCTGACTTGTGGTCGGTGACATGTGGCCGGTTATTGAAAAATGAGAACGATACAGTGGAACAGAAAGCGTTGTTTGATAGCAAAGATGAGAAGGCTCTAGCTAGCATTTTGTTGTCTGTAAAAGCATCGCAGATAAACTGTATCAAGCATTGTGGAACCGCGAGAGAAGCTTGGATAAAATTGTCCGAGATCCACATGCCTTCGGGACCCGCGCGTAAAGTACAGTTGTTCAAGCAATTGTTATATATGAAAATGTCAGCTACAGACAGTGTACGTGAACATTTGGATAATTTTTCTAATGTCGTAGAAAAATTATATGAAATACAAGTGAAGGTGGCTGATGAAATGCTTGTAATAATATTACTAGCAAGTTTACATGAAGAGTTGGACAATTTCGTGGTCGCTATCGAAACACGGGACACATTGCCTTCATTTAGCGCTCTAAAAATCAAATTGTTGGAAGAAGGAGAGAGGCGCAACATAGGCGAAGTAGGTGAAAAGGGCGAGAATACAATTTTTTCGTCGCGTCCAACAAACGGTAAAAGGAACAAGACAAAGAAAGACCCGAAAGACGTGAAGTGTTGGCTGTGCGGGCAAAACGGGCATTTCGCGGCGAAGTGCAGATTAAGAGAGAGAAAGGTTGATAAATACAACGAAAGCGAAAAAACGACGGAAAAGAACAGTAAAACGGTTTTTTCGATGTTCTCTTTTCTTGGAAAAATCCAATTGACAAAAAATGTCTGGTGTGTGGACAGTGGTGCTACGGCTCATTTGTGCGCGGACAAATCAATGTTTATTAATATGCGTGAGCACAAAGAGAAGATAAAACTAGCAGGCGATAATTACATAGAAACTGAAGGTTGCGGGAATGTGTTGATTAAGTGGAAAAAGAAAACGATCGAATTGGCCGACGTTTTATATGTGAAAGAATTGCAATGCAATTTTATATCTGTGTCTAAAGCAACTGAAAAAGGGTTAAAAGTAATTTTTGAGAAAAACAAAGTGTTTGTTAAAGACGGTAACAATGACACTTGGCTAGTTGCAGAAAAACATAACGATTTGTTTTTATTTGAAAGTAGTATGAAAAATGTAGTTTCAGCTAATGTGAATGCAAATATGAATCAATTGGTGAAATGGCATGATCGGTTCGGTCATTTAAACTTTGATAGCCTAAACAAAATGATTAAAAAGGGCATGGTTAATGGACTTACAGCTAGTGTGTGTAATACAAATGACTTTGTGTGCGAAACGTGTGCAAAAAGCAAAATTTGCGTGAAGAAGTTTCCCAAAGTGTCAGAAAATCGCTCGACAGAATTACTAGCTTTAGTTCATACAGACATTTGTGGTCCTATGCGTACGACATCACAAGGTGGAGCGCGTTATTTTGCAACATTTATTGACGATAAATCGCGTTATATGTCGGTGTACATGCTAAAAAATAAAAGTGATGTGTTTGAGAAATTTAAGGACTTTAAAAGATTAGCTGAAAATCAAACTGGAAAACGCATAAAGGCTATAAGAAGCGACAACGGGCGTGAGTACCTGAGCGGTACATTTGAAAAATTCTTATCGAGCCATGGTATAAAGAGACAACTAACTGTTCCCCACACTCCACAACAAAATGGTGTGGCGGAACGCGCCAACAGAACACTGGTGGAGATGGCGCGAAGTATGATGGTGCATGCTGGAGTTGGTGAATCTTTATGGGGCGAGGCGATAATGACGGCTGCGTATCTACGCAATAGGGCTGAAACCGCAGCTTTGATTGGCAAAACTCCATATGAGGATTGGTATGGGAAAAAACCGAGCGTTTCTCATCTAAGAGTATTTGGTATGGAAGCCATTGTATTAAATAAAAACCATAAAAACAAGTTTTCAGCAAAAGGCGAGCAGCATATACTGGTAGGTTACTCTGAAACCGCCAAAGCTTATCGTCTGTACAACCCTGTCAAGAGAAGCGTTGCGTTATCCCGAGATGTTGTGTTTTTAGAGCACAAGTTCAGGAAAGGATTGGAGCACGACCAAGGATCATCACGTGAGTCAGATGTGCTAATCCTTGAGCCAGGGGAAAAACTTGATTGCGAGCAAAATGATGAAAGTCACGACCCTGATGAGCAGCAGCAAAGTCCAGCTATTGATAGACAGTGGCAAAGTGATAGCGAAGAAGATGCTGAGGAGGAGCAGGTGACAGGAAGAAGAGGTCCAGGGAGACCACGAATTGTTCGCACTGGGCGTTCAGGTCGTCCACGAAAAGAGTACAATGTTCTGAATGTACTAGACGCTCGAAATGTTGTTGTCCCCACATGTGTTAGTGAGGCACTTCGATCAGAACATTGTGAAGACTGGAAATCGGCGATGCAGAAGGAGTATGATAGCCTGCAAAACATTAAGACATGGAGTCTGGTCGATCTTCCCGCAGGCGAAAAGGTTATTGGTTGTAAATGGGTTTTTACCACCAAGCGTGATGAGCATGGCAACGTTCAGCGTTTTAAAGCTAGATTAGTCGCGAAAGGATGCGGACAGCAATACGGAGTTAACTACACGGAAACGTTCTCTCCAGTTGCACGTTACTCCTCAATCAGATTGGTGATTGCGTTAGCTGTCGAGCACGGGATGCACTTGCATCAGATGGATGTTTCTACAGCATACCTGAACAGCGAGCTACACGATGACGTGTATATGCGACAACCAGAGGGTTTTATCGACACTGATTATCCCAAGCGCGTACTGAAGCTGAAGAAATCGTTGTACGGCTTGAAACAGAGCGGTCGGGAGTGGAACCAAAAACTGGAGAGCACTCTTTTGGAGATTGGTTTCGTTCCATGTGCAAGTGAACCATGCATTTATACAAACAAAAACAAAGGGTATTTAAATATTATTGTTGTATATGTTGACGATCTTTTACTTGCATGTACCAGAGAAGAAGATGTGGCCCACATTAAGCAGCTCATATCAAACAAATTCGATGTGGTCGATGGTGGTGAGCTGCACTACTTTTTGGGAATGGAGATTGAGCGAAATGGAAAGACTGGTAGTCTCTCCATAGGCCATAAGCAGTACATTGATGACCTGCTGAAGGATTACGGCATGCAAGAGTGCAAGCCAAGCGCGACCCCGTTGGAAATTGGCTTCCAGACGAGGTGCGATGATGTTGACTGCGGCCAGGTGGATAAAACACGCTATCAATCGCTCATTGGTTCGTTATTGTATTTGGCGTTGACTACACGGCCAGATATAATACACTCTGTGGCTAAGCTGGCGCAGAGAAATGCAGATCCGCACAAGGAGCATGAGGTTGCAGCCAAGCGGGTATTGAGATATCTAAGAGGTACCTCACATTTGAGACTACACTATAACAAAACGGGTGTGCCTATCCACTGTTTTGTTGATGCAGACTGGGCTGGCGACAGTGACGACCGGAAGTCATTTACGGGTTGGTCATTCTACCTTGCTGGAGCAGCAGTCTCTTGGGAGTCAAAGAAGCAGAATTTAGTCGCTCTCAGTAGCACAGAAGCCGAGTACGTGGCACTTTCTACGGCAGCCAAGGAGGCGGTATATCTTAGAAAATTGATCAACGAAATGGAGCTCGGGCCAATCGCAAAGGTGCTGATTTATAGCGATAATCAGAGCGCACAATGCCTTGCTAAAGATGCAAAGTTTCATTCGCGTAGCAAGCATATTGAAATAAAGTACCATTTTGTAAGGGAAATGTACAAAAATAATGTAATATATATAAGGTACATTCCCACAGATGAAATGATATCAGATGTATTAACGAAGAATTTATGTAAAGTTAAACATGAGAAATTTACAGGAATGTTAGGGTTAAAATGATACATTTTTGTAAAGTGGACATCGCGTTGAGGAGGAGTGTTAAAATTATGTATGTAAACAACGCTGAATGTCTATCTCTTTTGCTAACATTATTCTCATGTTAGGTTCTGTTAATTATAACGGACATTTCTTCGGTTATGCTTTAAGTCCATATTCGGCTACCTGCGCTGCAGCGTATATGCTTATGTTATTTTCAGTCTCTAATAAACCTCTGAATCGAATAAATAAAAAAAAAAATTATATTTATATATAGATATAATTTATTTCTACGATTTTAAACATGTATATATAATAATAATAATTTTAAATTACAATATATTGTAGTGCTTGATTTCTATTATATTTTAATATAATTTTTATGGTTTTTTTTTTATATTATTATTACTTTAATTATTTCGACAAAGTTGTCTATAATAGATAAGCTGTTATTTTAGTCAAATGCATTGCCATAAAAAAATTAATTTTAATTTATTTATATACTCTTCAGAAAATATTTGCTTTTCTATTTTAATAAAAACATATTATTTTAGTGTCAATAAATTTTAATAAAAATGCGATCAAGTATTTATGGGAAACTTATAGAAAGAAAAAGCAAGGAAGTGCAAGAGCAGTGTTAAGCAAATAGATGCAAAGGCAGACTGTGAAATACCCTAGAGCCAACAGTATTGATAGAACATATTAAAACTCACTTAAATTAATAATAATCATCAAAATTGAGAAAATAATTTAAGATTGAGATATTTCCTTTAATTTAAAAATATAATTATAAGTCAGCTCAGTTGCCAATCACTAGCTGATAGTTACAAACGCAATATACCCCTCGATTACACTCGCTTCGCACTGTTGCTGGGTATAAATATCAAAAGCTAATAAAAATCAGAAAAAGTTTTGCTTTTCATTTGAAGTTTTTTGACTAATTGGCAACTGGGAAGAAACAAGTTCACATCAAATTTAATAAATTGGCAAATTTATTAAAGTTTCGTCTTCGGTGCGAGCGAACAAAGAGGTCTTAAAGTGAAGCCTGGCATAAGGAGAAGAGCACTGGCAAATGCTGCTCATAATTAACTTTTGTCAACTCTGCCGTTTGTGCTCGCACTTTACACTCGAGCTTTGCAGCTGCTGACAGTCCGCAAGACAACGGCTTTTGCCAGTGTGACCAATGTCACAAATCATAATTTTAAATATGTATAGAGTGCATATAGTGAGTGGCTGCTGTGCTGCCAGAGCAACAAATCACTCGAGTAAATGGACTGACAGCTCCTTAGCAGGAGGCAGCACTGTAAGTCTTCCATGGAGCGCAACTCTTCCACCTGCAGCAGATGCGACGCTTGATTTACTGTTGATTACAATTTATTTACGCTTCAGTTTGGGGCCGGGGCTCGCTCTGTTTGGATTATAAATATTTGAGTGCCTTCATTTGATATGCATATTCAATTGCTCTAATATGGTATATTATGTGGGTGTTTGTTTTGGCTCTCGTCCGCAAGTGCAATTGTTTAATTAAATGGAAAATAGCTGCTCATTAAGCCCGTTTGGCTAGGCGTATGCATGCCTTGGCCCTGGGTTAGCAATGCTTGCTTGCATTGGTAATTTAATTACATTATTTATTATACGCCCCGTGGGCCAGTTAAAAGACTTTGCACTCGACTTGCTGCCGGCAATTATGATTTGTGCAGCATTCACGTTACGTATACGCACGGTGGCCGGGACTGGGCCTGGACAGGGGCCTGGGCATGCCATGCACGCCCTTTAGCTGGCAATTTGGGTCACTTAGCGTCGAAGTGCAGCTCAGATTCGAGAATGTAATTTGCGTTCGGCGTTATTAAATTGCCAGACAAAATGCGCAACGTCTCGACAATGGTAAAAACACAACGATCACCATTTACACAGTCGCACATATGTACGCATATATGTATATATGCATTCATATTGCTTGAGGGAGACAGACAGCCAGGCTGGGGACTCGCCTCTCTCTCTCTCTCGCTCTCTGACTGTTGCATATTTCATTAAAAGTATTGCGTGTAGTCAAGACCTGCTGGCTGAGAGCTTGGCAACGTCTGAGTCCCAGGCCCTTATATAATAGTGCAGTGCGTTACACACGCACACACACACACGCACACATATGCGTAACACTTAAGCACTAGAACTGGTTCGGCTCGTTGCGTGCGTGGGCCTCTTCTGGAACTGTGCGTCATTTGCGCCCGCCGAGTTCGAGATTTGTGCGTTAGCATAAGTTGAAAATGTGAAAAGTGAAACTTTTTCTATGCACGCACTTCTCACATCCACACCTGCAGCTCCAGCATGTAAGCTTTGGTTATGTCGCTGAAGTGCGTCGGGCTTGGGTTTGGCTTTTCTTTTTAATTAATGCGTTAAGCATAATTTTTTTTATTTTTCATTTTATTGAAGGATTATGTATTGAGTGTTTCAATTAAAATTGTAAATTACATTTTTCGTCTGCAACGTCGCGTAAAATTGCGTGCGCTGAAAGCACTTCCTGGCCATACTAGAAATTTTGTTCTATTTTGCCTTTAGAATTTAAAAAAATGCGTTGCCTACTTTTGTGCGCCGCTTGAAACTGCAGCAGCGCCAGCTTAAAAGTATGCAATGGCATGTATGTGGCAGGTGGCAAAGCTGACATTGACAGCAGAGGCAGAAGCAGAGCCGTAAGAGACCTACTAAGTAGTAAAAACGCAAATATTTATGTACATACTTACATATAGCAGTATATCTATATATATATAACAATACTTACGTGTAAGAGCGTATACTATGCATATTTTTAATATAATCTAATTAACTTGTGACACTTTGCTTTGCTTGAACTACTGTGCCAGAAAGGCAGCGCCAGACGCTCATAAAAAAGGCATGCAAAAGAAATAGCGATAAGGTATAAGGCACTACGAATGCACTAAAAATTATTATTATGCATGAAATGGAGATAACAATTTTTGTAATCAATTCTGTTTGATTTATTACTCGAGATCATTGTATATATAACAATTGTCAAATATACATTAATTAACAAAAATTTTTTTGTATAAAACGTTAATAGATAATCAAAGATAATCTTTTGTTTATTAGCATATATTTGCTCTGATTTTTCATCAAGTAATATGGGTCAGATTCAAATTAAAATATTGATGTAAATATAGCCAATATTTTAATGCTGTGTTCATTTATTATTGATTTATTTTTTATTATTTAAAAATATAATTAATTGAAAAAGATTTATTTACATTTACAATTTACAATTTTCAAAAATTTATTAAAATGTGAATATGTTATATAATTTTTGTATTTATTTATTTTAAATATCTTTCATATTAAATATATTAATAAATAATATAATTAATTTTAAGAACATTATTTTAGTTAAACAAATTTTATTATTTAACCATTATTTTGTATTGATATATAATAAAATAAATAAAAATATTTGCATCTTTTTATATCTATTCTCTATAGCTATATTATTTGTAACTCCAATTCTAATTATTTAAAAAAAAATATATAAAAAAAATTAAATATAATTAAAAAATATAATTTTATGTTCATTATTTCATAATTGCCATTTAATATAATAAACAAAAATATATTTTTTTTATAAATAAAGCTTATTTTCGTTTATTTTGTCTATTCTTGTCTATTATTATTAATAAAGCCTATTTTAATTTATTTTTATAAAATAAATTTTAATTAAAATATATAATTATATGCTCATTATTTCATATTGGACTTGAAATAAAAGAAATAAAAATATTTTTAATATATAGAGCTCACGTTCGTTTGTTTTGTCTATAAGTATTTCATCTTAACTATTTTATTTTCATGCAAAATATGTCAACACGTAATCAATGGACTCCTCCTGGAAGTGCATCTCGCAGACCTTACCTTAAAGCGGCTTTTAGTAATTTTTAAACATTTTGCATTCTCTTCACTAGTGCACTTTGCATTTTGCTTTTATTTTTGGCTCTGCACTTTGTGTGTCAGAAGCAAAACGCATCGGGCCTAACCTTCAGCGTGGCGTTACAGTTACCTGGTTTTCGCCTGGTTCACCATTTTACCATTTTACCCTTTGGCTGCTAGTTATGTGTATATGGCTGTATTATTTTGCCTCTTGGCCAGCAGCAGTTGGCTTGAACAGTTTCAGTAAATGGCAAAACGTCGCGACTGTAAAATCGCAGCTGACCAAAAATCGAAAGATAAATTGACGTGTGAGTAGTTAATAGAGATGTGGTTGGATAGAGAATAAATCTATTTATATATATGTATATAGTTAATTGTTTAATTGATAGACAGTTAAATGCCCATCAAGCGCCATTAGGCAGCAAAGGCACAATAATGTCAAGCTTGGCCAAACCATTTTTGGTCAACTAAGTGCGGCCGAGGACAATGCAAATTTCTCGAGCAAATTCCATCGCCAGAGACATTGGCATTGCCCAGTTTGGCACCGACCGGGGTCTGGTGGCCAATGAAGCTATTATTTGTGGGGCCTGGCAAACACAATTGCCGAAGCTGTCTCCGCTGTAGGTGTCACTTACCCGAGGGGCCTCATAGGGTGCAGGCAGCAGAAATTGGAGTTGAAGTTGGAGTTGGAGTCGGAGTCGGCCGCTTGTTGTCTTTCAGTTGTCTGTTGGCCCCGTTGGAATTACAGGAGCACTTTTCGCAATTAGCTGAGCTGAAATTACCTGCCTCAGCGTATGCACCGGACACTTGTATCTCTGCACAATTGTTGTTGCATGCAACAATTTAGATTAGCCTCCGACTTGGCCATAGCAACGTCAATTGTTCTTGTCTGCTCCATAAAAATGCATTCCTGACGGAAGACCAGCCAAAGCAGCAGCAGCGGCAGTCGTCGTCGTCGTCGTCGTTGTCGTCGTCTTCAATTTTTTCGCTTCTAATCTAAATGTTTAGCCTAGACATTTGATGGCCAACATGCGCCGTTTGCCGTTTGCCGTCACAAGAGCTGAGTGGCAGCTTCAGCTCTGCTGTCAATCGTTGTCTTCTTCTTCTTGGCTCCGCCTCAACGGCTGCCTAGCGGGCAGCAGCAGCACAAACGGTGGCACTTTACAGTTGCACTTGCGGATTGAATTGCCGCCGCAGTGTGCAATTATTGTAATCCATTCGGCCTGCTGCCTTAACAACACCAAAGACCAGCCAAGTTGTGGGCGTATATATATATATATATATGTATATCTACTCTAGCTATTTGCCGCATTAACCCAATGACCTTGTTAAACGCTCGTGGTGGGCGACTGATTGATGCGGCACGTTTCTGCCTCACTTGGCGGCTGTTGGCGGCACTTCCTGCCGGCAACCGGTTGCTCGCCAAATTCGACAGCCAGGAAAAATCAATCGCGAAAATCTTATCATTAAAACATCAAAAGCCAGCAACAGCAACTGCAACAGGCACAGCATGTAAACGCTGCCAGGCAGCAACTTAATTCCAGCGGCCAGGCGGCAGGCAGACGACGCTTGCAACACACAGCTGCAAAGCATCTCAGCGGCAATCAACGGCAGACAATCAAATGGCCAGGATAAAATCTACAGGTGCCGGCCAGTCAGCCAGCCAGTCAGTCAGTCACTCAGTCAGTCTCACTGTCTGTCCGTCTGTCCGTCCATCTGTCCGTCTGTCTGCTGTCGTGTTGCAGCAACTTTTCCATCAAATGCTGCCAACCGGTTTCAATGATTTCTTCGAAAAAAAGAATACTGCATTCATTCGAACCACGAGCTGCAGAGCTATAGATGATGAGCAGGATTAGCCGACGCATTGACAACCATCTCCATTTCCACAGCCAGCCCCGATTCCGACTCCAGCCTGTCTGAGTGACATGCAGAAATTATGTTTTGCCACATTGCAGACTTATAGGAGATGCCTCTAGCTACTTAACGCCCCGTTGCATTCGTCTCCTGCAAAGCGCTAATCAGTGTCACCTGTAATTAGTGGCAAAGCACTCTGTGGCATGGCGCTGTGCGAGAGTCATGGAAAATGCCTCCAACTGCTGTCGATTATAATCATAATGTGATTAACATGATAATTATTATTATGAATATTGGAAATTGAAATCACTCAATGATAGACAGTAATATGCCACATAATCAAAGAGTAGAATAGAAAACTATCGAAACTGACTAACTAACTAACTAATTCTTAATGGGAAGATGGCATAGTATGATTAAAATTGATTTATATAATAAAATTAATTCACATGCCAATAACTTAATATGAACTCTGACTGCTGATTATATTGAATAGCTCTAAGATAACTAGAGCAAAGAATTTAATCAAAATTATTTAAAAATTTAAAGAAAAAAAGAATTAAAAAAAAATTTAATTGAGGAAAAAAAGAAATTATTCAAAATTATTTTAAAAATTAAAGAAAGAAGGATAGAATTCATAATATTTTTTTATACCCTGAACCCATTGAAATTGAGAAATCAGGGCATAATGGTTTTTAATTAACAAAAGAAATAATTAATAAAAAATTATTTTACAAATTATAGAAACAAAGAAAGAATTTCTTAAAAATTATTTGAAAAAATTTAAAATAAATAAATACAATAAATAAATAATTCAAAGAATTTCTTAAAAAATTATTTGAAAAAATTCAAAATAAATAAACACAATAAATAAATTTCAAATCATGTGCTTAGCTGCTCACCCCACTCTTTGTAACATTTTCAATTTTATTTACACCCTGAACCCATTGCAAATCTTTAATCAGGTTATGTACTTCATATGCTACATATTCCAGCGAGAATCATCTTCATTAATAGCCCAATAAATCAGCGGGAAAACGTTTCGCCTGTTGCATGCGCCGCAGCAGACAACAGAAAGCCAAAAAATTGATTCGCCTAATAACTTCATTAAGATTGAA
The DNA here is from genome assembly GCF_054131105.1 of Drosophila navojoa. Classification (NCBI taxonomy): domain Eukaryota; kingdom Metazoa; phylum Arthropoda; class Insecta; order Diptera; family Drosophilidae; genus Drosophila; species Drosophila navojoa. The sequence continues at coordinate 4,290,072 of NC_142890.1, read as the reverse complement.
TGGCCAGCGATTTGTTGACTGTTATATATAACAGCTGGTTGCATGGCTGCACGCCTCGCCCGCTCCCCTCTCACTGCAGTCTGTTGCCTGCTCGAGGTCAAAGACAAGCGTTGGCAGCGTTTTACAGTTTTGTTTTCGCTTCTAAGCTACAAAACCGTTGCTTGCTGCACCTGCAACAGCAGCAACATCAGCAGCAGCAGCAACAGCAGCATCCACTGGCGCATCATTGACTGCAATAGCAAAAGATGCTGCCTGCAATAAATCTCAATTTAAATGGCGCCCCAGCATGCGTGGCCAAAACGGTGCTTGGTGCTTGGTGCTTGGCCTTCCACTGGTTTTCCTTCAGCTTTTCGCTTGCTTTCTTTCCCTCTAGCTGTCTATCGTGGTGCCTCTCTCTACCCCTTCTCCCTCTCTTTGTCTCTCTCTCTCTCTCTCTCTCTCTTTCTATCGCGCTCATTTGTAGCAGCGCGCGTCAAATTTGTTGCCGAACCAGTTAAAACTCTGCAGCCGCAGCCGCAGCTGCTGCAATTGCTGCTATCTGGGCGGCAGCAACAGGCAGCACATTCGAACTGTACTCGCCGTGTCCGTTGAATTTCGAATTGCGATTTACTGTGCCAAAGCGCGATCATTATCCTAACGCAATTTATGCGCGCTCCAGCCGCGCCCCACGCCCAAACTAATTGCAGGCAACGGATTGCATTGTTAGCTGCCTCAGCAGTGCAACAGTAGCTGCCAGCAGCAGCAACAACAACAATGACTGTCGGTAATGGCGATAATCATTATAAAAATCGAACGCTGTTCGATAACAACAACAACAACAACAGCTACAACGAGAGCAGCCCAACAGGTTCTGCACGCGTCATCAAGAGACATCGAACCACTTCGCCTAGCATTAGCAGGCAATCTTAGGTCTTTGTCTTCCTGCCATCAACAAGATCGTTTCACAGCGACATTGAGCCCGGCCCCAAGCTCGGCCCCAAGCCCGGCCGCCAGCCTGGCCCAGACCCAGGCCGAGCTGGGATCGCGCATAGCGCGCGGCATTAACATTGCCATCAACGGATTTGTCGGTCTTTATCAATTACGCTGGCTTGCATTCTGTATTCTGTATTCTGTACTCTCTGTACTCTCTATTCTGCATTCTGTATTCTGTATTCTGCATTCGACATTTGCCACATTTACAGCAAGTGGCATCCACATCGACATTGGCATCTGCTCCTGCTCCAGCTTCAATCTAACTGTATTCCGCTGCTTGGCCAACAGCTGACAGCTTAGCCAACAGCCGGGCCAAGAGATGCGCCATCAAGATTTATGCGGCCAATTTGAAGATTGCTTCAGCTAGATTCCAAGCTTCATTTCAATTATGATGAGCCGGAGAGCAGCGAGCAAATACTGTTCCATATATAATATATAAAGAGAATACTAGATTATATGAATTTGATTAGGATGAGCTGGAGAGCAGAGAACAAATACTGTTCCATTTATCATATAAAGATAATACCCTTAACAGAGTCTTTCGATCTACTTTTTCTCATATTTCGTGCTACATTTTTCTTCTTGGCCATTTTACAAATGACTTTTCAGCACAAACTTCACTCTATATTTGATTTACTATCTGTTTGCTGTCAATGCCGCCACAATACAAATGATTTTTATGACCTTTATTTCAGTAAATCCATTTTGCATGACAGTTACATTAACCTGAATCAGCTCAACAGCTTCAGATGCAAACACGCAGCAAAAATATTGCTTAAAATTCATTCTTACAACTGAGGGAATGTATTATAACTGCTGGGATATTATCATGTGAAGATTTATTTATGGAAGTTGTCTTGAAATTAGAAATCAAGCTGGAAATATGCCCAAAAGTTTTAATGTTTTTAGGTTTTACATGTTTTTCTTTCATCCCAATTCCTTCCTTTATAGATATATAGATTATCAACTCTAGATAAAATTTAGAATAGTATATTGAGAGCTTGACTTAAGGTGTTTTACTTATAAAGCGATTCTCTGTTATATTTGAACTCTTTTATAGTTCCATTGATGTTTAAGTGTAAACTAAATTTGCTTAAGACTGAAAAATGAATTAAAAAAAAATAAATAAATATCAGAATCGAAAATCGAAGCTGAAATATTTATTTTAGCTTCATTCCAAATCTTAGCCAATTATATTTATTTGAGATTCCTTAAGATAACTATGCTCGCCGGGTGTTCCTCTAAGAGAGAGGGCTCACTGTATTAGCTCCCAGTCGCACACTGTCTTTAGCAGTAATCAAATACAGTTAACTTTTTCAAGGACATATAACGGCCAGCCAGGTGACAGCAGCAACAGAGCGCTGTTAGCGGTAAAACCACACACACACACACACATGACAAGAACAAGTGCAAATAATGGAAGAAAAAGAATGAGCAAGAGACTATCGTACATTTACTTTGGCCAATGCCAGACGACAGCCCAGCAGATAACTCACTTTATAAGATGCAACAGGCAACAACGAGTCGATGCCCAGCCAAAAGAAACGTAACAAACATAACAGGGAACAACAATAACGAGTACAAGCGGCGTTGATAGCTGGCCGATAACAGGCAACAACAGCAACAGCAACAGCAACCTCAACAACAACAACAACAGCATGAGCAACAACAATAAACAGGGTTAGCAAAAATCGAGGAATTTTCAAGTGGATTACCCAGTTTTATTTTATTTTTTTGCTCATTGCAAATGCAATGTGAAAATAAATAAACTTGTGGCATGATTGGCTGTGCATGATTAGTCACATGCTGAAAGGAGAGTGGTAGAGCGAGAGAGCGAGAGAGAGAGAGGTGCAGATGGAGCGAGATGGAGGCTAGCTGGGGCTAGCTGTTGTGCTTAATAGAATTGATATAAACAAGGCCGGTCGTAAGATACACGAAAGATAGGCAGCATCAGCAGCAACAGCAACTGCAGCAGCAGCAGCAGCAGCAGCAACAACAGTTATTGTAACAATAAAATTAGCTAACGATATGGAAGGCAAGGCAGAAGCAGGCAACAATAACGGCACACTAAGTCGCAGCGAACAGGAACAGGTGGCAAACGTGGCACGATGAACGGCAAATGCTGCTGCTGCTGCAGTTGCTGCTGCAGTTGCAGTTGCAGTTGCTGCTGCATGTAAATCATATTCGTGGTCTCTTTGTCTTTGCCTTTTTTCCCTCTTGCTGGCTTCTTTTATTTTATTGCATTTTATTTGGCATTCAATATCTTCAGGAGGAAGTCCCACAGAGTCTCAGGACAATTGGTAATTGCCTTTACCTGTTGCCACATCGCCTCAGCTCAGCTGTGCATTTATTGATTGTCTGCTTCACGCTTTTCATGTTCGCCCAACAATCTCTGCACTGGCCAGGCAGCCCCTTCTCCTGCCCATTCACTTCCTCGTTCCTTTATCTTTGACTTCGGCCACACACTTTATTGGCCTGCTCTCAATTCATGGCCATTTCGAGTGCCTGCCCCAAATATGAATTTATTAACTCTGGCCAACTGCTGTAAATAAAATGGCCGTAATTAAAATGTCTTTAATGGCCTTTTGTCTTCTGGCTGTGTGGCAATATTTGTTATGTGCTTAACGGGGCGTATGCGTAATTATGTAACTGGCTTGAAGTCGTCATGTAAATCTTAACTTAACTGCCGGAAGGCCAATGAAAGTCTTTATACATTTAAGAGACTTAAATGAAAATTGCATGGGAGACTTCATAGATATTTGTCGGAAATTCGAACATAAGTTAATAGCAATATGAGAAATTTTAAGAATAAGAAAAAAGGTATTTACAAATTGAGAAAAATAAAGCGAAATTTTAGGCCAAAACTTTTTGGACATTTGAGAAAAAGGAGAATGATTCAGGTTTATGAGCACACATTATTATTATAGTATTATTATTCCCAATTTTTAATCAATTAACTAAGACAGAGGCTTAACCATGATCACTTCCTTTTAGCATTTATCAGAATTTTACATTCGCTTTTTTATATATTTTCAAACGATACTCTTGGCCAAAAATTACAATATTGCATTAAACTTTTTGAGTAAATAATTCAAATTAGTTTCTGAACTTCTGGATAATCACAAGTTTAAATTTAAAAAAAAAAATAAAAAACCTATTATATTTTATTTATTTACATTATATTTTTATTTATTTTTAAATTTATATATTTTTTTTTAATTTATTCATTTGTTATTTTTTATATATTTATTATTTTTATAAAGATTATAAAATTATATATCTTATTAATATTTAAAAAAAAAAAAATAAAACTACGATGTTTCATTTATTTATATTATATTTATATTTATTTTGAATTTATATATTTTAAAAAAAAATTTATTTTATTTATTATAAATATTTTAAAATTATAAATCTTATTAGTATTAAAATAAAATATCTTGCCAAGTTTTTTTATATCTCAACAACAAGCAGTCAGCTAAAACATTTGCTATTATTAATTGAATATATTTAAATAATTTCCAACATCATCCATCATAACTAATGAAAAGCAGCGAGCGAGAACAACAAGCAGAGACAACAGAAACAGAAAAAAAAATCAATTTACATAAAAAATGCATACGCCATGGCGCCCAGTCAAGAGGCAGCAATCGAGGCAGAGAAGAGTGGGGGGAAGAAGAATGAGACAGAGAAAGAGTTAAAGTCAGAGGCGAAGCAGCAAAAGAAGTGCATCCCGGTGCATTTTTGTTGCAGGCCAGTCAGCTGGCCATTGAGGCGGCAAATGCGATGCGTGCGCCATTAGAAAGAGCCGATGGGCAAGCAGGCAGGCAGGCAGACAGAGGGGGTAGAAGGGGCAGCGTTGGCTCCTCTCTCTGGATGGGTTTACGTGGCTCGATACCGTTAGCAGTACCCACAGCATGCAGCAACTGGGAGTTGAAGTTTCATTGATGGCCAGCCCGTCCGGTGCGATGCGGGCCAACTCAATCAGCCAGACAGTTAGGGAACGCAGTTGGCGACTTCGCTGGCATCGCTGGCAATTGCAACAGCAATTGCAATTGCAGCCGCCCAATGGGACGCCCCAAGGATCAATGGCAGGTTTGTTCCGTTATTGGCCGCTTGACTGTTGTGTAATGCATGTTAATTTCATTTACTGGCTAAATTATTGTTATTATTAGCCAAAGACTGTAAAGCAAGTTATGGCAGGCGGCCGAGCGAACGGTGCTGAGCCAACGGAAAAGGGGCAACAAGTTGTCAAGCCCGACTTGTTTTGGGTGGGGGCAAGGGGAACCTTTTGATAAGTTATGGCCAAACAGATGGATAAGGTTTATTTCTGTCATCTAAATGAAATTGATTATACACAAGGTATTGTTTCTAGTGTGAAAAAAGGGAGGGTTGTCTGTATATATTTAATTGAATAATTTAATAAAAACGTGAATATGGATAGGGATAAGAATATGGATAAATATACATTTAGCTTCACTTTCTATGCAAAAACCTGGTAGAAATATGAATATGGATTTAAGGATATGGATTCGGATAAATATAAAGCAAACTCCCTTTAGCTTTCTTTAAGAAAGATTTTGAAATTGAAGAATATGCATATGAATACGGATAGAGATATAATAGATGCATGCTGAAACTGAAGGTTATAAATGGACATGAATTTAGATGCGGATAGAGATGTGAATGTTAATATGGATAAGGATATGAACTGGAAGATAGGTATAAGAAAATTAATATGGATATGAATGTGATATGGATATTCATAAGAATATGTATATTAATATGGATATGGATAAGGACATAATTTTGGTAGGGATAAGGATATGAATATTCATACGGATATGGATGGGTAGAAGGATATGAACATTAATATGATATATGAATAGGGATAAGGATATGAACATTAATATGGGTATGGATAAACATATGATATAGATAGGGATAACGATACGAATATTATTATGGATAAAGATATGAAACTAATGATAGATACATATGTATAAGAAAATGTATATGAACATGGATATGATATGAGTAGAGATGTATATATATATATATATATATAACTAACTGTTAAACTTTACCTCATATAGAAGACAAATGGGGTATGAATATGAAGAAAAAGAAGAACGGTTTAACATGTGGATACATATATTAATCCATGTCCGTTTTTGTATTAAACAGCACATATATGCCATCTTCTAATGCTTAGTATTTGCTATTAATCTACTTAATTGATGGGCATTAGGCCGGTAGCATTGCCTTTATATTGTTTATAATTAGTTTGTTGATTTATTTGGCCCACTAAACGTGTTTTTTGTTTCGCTCGTTTTGGGCAGCCGAAACACCTGCGAGCCAATAAGCCCGATAGATACTTACTTTTAATTGAAAGCCGCAGTCGATGGCGCGATTAGCGTGCAACAAATTGCACAGATTTATTACGCGCCGTGGCAGCGCAGCGCAGCGACTGTGTGCAACGGCGGCTTATCAAGCGGCTCTTGCCAATTTTGGCAACAGCAGCCGAAGCAGCACCGAAGCAACAACAACAACAACAACAACAACAGTGGCTGTGTTATGAATTATTGGACGCTTTTGACTGCCGCCGCACGGCGTGCTACCAAATTTGTGCGCCATGCTGGCCGGAGGACCTGCATTCGCAGCTGATGTTGGCGACAACAGCACCACCAACAGCAGCAGCAGCAGCAGCAGCGACTGCAGCAGGAGGCGGCTGCAGCAATTTGTCAGCAGAGCCGCAACGTGTCTGGGTTTTAGTTTGGGTTTTAGTTTGGGCAGTTGGCAAAGCCAATGCCAAATATGGCCCGTCCACAGCAAATGCCGCGTCTCTCGCTGTGGCCAGCTGCCCCATGTTGCCAGTTGTTGGCTGGCCTATTGCCTGTTGCTGTTGCCTGTTGCTGTTGCTGTTGCACTTGCGCATGCGCATTTATCGTTTACGTTATTTGTTGCCGCTAGTTTTCCAGTTAGCCTCAGTTAGCTGTGCTGCATTTTGCTCAAAGTGAAAGATTTACGCGGCCTCGGCCTGCACTTGGTGTCCCCCCCTCGCCGCACTCCTCACAGCACCGCCCTGACTGGTCTGCTGCTGGTGGTGCACTGTGCTGCTTTGTGGTGCTGTGCTGCGCATGCGTGCCGTTATGGTTTATTTAATGCGTTTTGAAAGTGCATTTTCATGTTCGATGAGATTGATGAGAAAATTTGATTTATTTTTTCTACGTATCGCTCATAATATTCTGGCATCTCGCTCGCTCGCTCGCTCACTCTCGGGCTCGCCGCGTATTGGCCTGGTCAATGGCCATTGGGCCATCGCTTGTCAGTTACACTTGCAGGTTGCGGCATTTTGTCAGAGGGACAGTTAGAAAAGGCCGCCTCGCAGATCGGCATGCGGCCTGGCATTCACTGCCATAAATGGCCGTCCATGGGAAATGTGATGAAGTATTTTCTGAGGCCCCTCTCACTCTCTGCCTCGCTCTGCTCTCTATCATTCTTCGTACTGCCTGGGAAATCGTAGCGTTTGCTGTGCTTTGAATGCCAAAGTTGGGATTGGCATTGACATTGGCGTTTGCCAGAATGAAAATAAAAAAAATTGTTTACCTTTTAGATATCCGACAGAACGTTACTTTAATCATTCTCTGCAAGCCAAAAATATCAATTAGTTACAGGAATTTTGGAAATGAGCATTTAGATTATATACATTGTTAGTAGACTGTCTTTTATTCATGTGATTTTTTTTTAATGCTCAAGGATTTCAGTTTTCTATTGATATGGTTAGTCAGGGCATATTGGGTTAATTTTTATTATAAAAAAATGATATATTATTGTAAATGATATATTATTGTAAATGGCTTGCTCTAATTCATATAAATTAGTTTATATTGTATTTATATAATATATATGATTTAAATAATTCTACAACATCTACTCATCTATGCATTCCCATTAAGACGATTATTCAGGGTATATTGTTTTTTTTTTTTTTGTTTTTTCATATAAAAAACTATTTTAGATCATTGAGCTGACCTTTATTCATATAAATTATTATGTATTATATTAAATATATTTTTATAATATATCACATAAATAATACTACAAAATACTTATGTTATACTTTTCTTACGAGTGTGAATATGAATGAATTCTTAACTATTCTATCTATTCTATCCCTCACAAGATGATCATATTTAAAGTGTTATCATACGATCTTAAGTCAGAATACCAACGACTCTCGCCTTATTTCTATCCAAATAATTTTTTAAAATTAAATACACATATATACATATATATATATAGCTCCATTAGCCCCTAGTTGCAGCCTGGTTGCACTACTCTCACAATTTAAGGAAACTTTTCGTCGCCCATAAATCGACGGGCACTTAATGCGGATCGTTAAGGCCTTCGAGGCTGCATTACGCCCAGAACATTGGCAATTGGCCGTTCGGCGACTTTGTTGCCGATATTAGTTACGTTGGCCAATTAATTACATTGATCATAAAAAATACATACATTTCTAAGCGCATTGATAACGGAGATAAAGCCCAGTGCAACGGCGCATAAAATTGAGACTCGCTGCGATCGTCGCCTCGCCTCGCCCCGCCAGCCCCTGACGCAGACGTTGACGATATCAATAAACGCATCGTTAAATGTTGTTGTAGCTGTTGTTGTTGCTGGGTGGATCGTTATAACTGTGCTGCATGGCAGCTGCTCGCAACGGAGGTGGAGCATCTCTGCGGCAGCGGCAACAGCAGCGCCAGCATCTGCATCAGATTGGCTGGCAACGTGTCGCCTCATTTGCTGTCTGTCGCAACTTGCATAATGTTTATTAATGCGCAAATTTTTACGACGCCTGTCCCCCTTTAACGATGCCTTTTAACGATTGTGGGGCCCACGAGGAGACGGCCCAACCGATGGCCATTCAATAAGTGCCAGTTGCAGTTGCAGTTGCAGTTGCTGGCATGCAACAATCGCTTTTAGGCCTTAACTGCATTTTTATGGCCCATAGATGTGGCCGGCCGTTGCCAGTTAGCTGCTGCTGCTGCCGCCGCTGCTTACCGTTCTTTTTGCAACAATTTAAATTGCAACAATTTACAATTAGCCACGTTTGTGCTCCATTTTGTTGTCGTCGTCGTCGTCGTCGTGTTGGCCATCTAACGGTCAACATGTGATCTCCTCCTTAAGTACCATAATGCCGTGAAATTAAATTAGCCAGCTTTGCCATTTTTTCCCACTCTTTCTCTTGGCCATTTACGTTGCCTTAAATCATACACTCTCTTGCCAATATATACTCGAAATGCTCTTGCTCTGAAAGCTTTCGCATTTTTGCAGCTGACCTTGACCAAGGCTTCTTTCATCTCCAGCTGCAGCTGGTGTGCACGTGGCGAGTGGGCGTGGCTGGCGCCATGCACTCGTGCGTGTCATTACATCACACAATTTGAGCCAACAACGAATAGTTTTACTTTTCTTTTATTTCGCTCGAATATTGCCGGCACTCGGCTTATCATCTGTCGGCATTATGAGCTGTGTAATAGAGCTGTGTAATAAAGTGCCACGCCTTCCAACTCCTGCCTTGCCTTTTGTAAGCTGCAATTTGATAAACGTGCCAGCATTAATGCCGCCTGTCAAGAAAACTTCTGCCGCCATTGCTGCACTTGAAGTGGAATATTTTTCCGATCGGGCAGCCAGATGAATATTCTATTTCTTAAAGAGAAAATGTAGAATGATTTTATGTAGTTATTCTTTAAGTAGGCCATTTATAGTTGAATAGATTGATATTGCATATACGTAGCTTCTATTTCAACTCTTTGGACTTAAGCTAAAATGTAATTTTCAGTTCTTTATGCCATAAGACTGTCTAAATAATTTAATCACATTTAGTAGATTTGATTGGAAATTGAATTTTTTAAATCACTCATACTATTAACAATTTTTTAAATAATAATTTTTAAAATATTTTTTAAAAATGTTTTTAAATACAATACTAATTCACATCAGCTTATTGAAATTTCAAAAAACAAAATTTAACTGAATTTAAAAATGTATAAAACCTTACATAAATTTTACACAAAAATGATTTTTAATTTAAATTAAAAATCTTTTTATATAGAAATTAATTGAAATTGAACATTAATTTTAAATTTAAAATTTATTTGTTAACGTCAAATGATTAAGATGGGAACTAAGCTATTGGCTATAAAGACAGAAATTTATATATGATAAAACTGTTCTTATTCAGAAATACAAAATGCGTTGGCAAATTCTTAACTCTGGGACGAGGCCAGCTGTGCATTTTAGGCGTTCGTCGAGCGCTTGGCCTCTAATTGGAGAAAGTGTAAAGTGCAATTACTGGGTGCCAATCAAAATGTTTCTATTTATATCTCAACGCCTTTAGCGGCAATTTTTATTTAGAATTTTACTTGTGATTGATTGGCGAGATTCTTCCACTAAGCGAATCAATAATTTGCCATATTGATTGACTAAGTGCCTAGTTGATTGAACTGAACTGTATGAATGGCTAATTGGCCGACTGCCAGACTGAAAGTGGGGTAAGCCAAATTAGTAATTGATTAACTAATTGACTTGCTAACTGAAGACTGATCAGTTAAGTCTTATCAGTCAATCATCTACTTGCTGAGTGGACAACTGAATGATTGACGACTGAATGACGATCTTGATTGACTGTCGAAAGACTGACTGACTGATAAATTGATTGATGATTGACCTACTGACTGAAAACTATATAAGTGATTGATTGACTAAGAGCAAAAGTGAGTAATCAGAAGATTGAATGGTTGATCTGCTGACTGAAGAAGTGATTGACTAACCGACTATCAGATTACCTGATTTACTATATGTGTAAATGATTGATTATGTGATTGACTCTGTGACTGAAAGATGCTTGAGTGTCTGATTGACGAAGCCAAAGTGATTGAAGAGCCAAAGTGATGGGTTCAATCAACTGACTTTTCTGAATGAATACTATATGAATGACTGATTGGTTTATTCTGATTGATTTTATTCTTCAACTGCATCATTGTACAACTATTTGATTGACTGACTGAAGACCAGAGTCACTAAAGCCAATTGACTGACTAGTTGACTAGTTGATGACTCACTGACTTGTGGACCAATTGACTGAAGTGTTGACCTTGAATATGATACATCAAGAAAATCATATGATTGCCTAAGAGATAGAGAAACAGAATTAGGTTCCTTTTCGTGGCTAGCTCAAGCGCAGATTTCTCAAACATTGCAGCTGAGTCAAGTAACAATAATATACTTGGATATTAATTGAAATTTACAGCTTAAGCCAGTTAGGCAGGCTTAAATATTTCTATATACGCATGACAGATGAAATCAGTAATTATATCAAAGCCATAAGCCAAACATCTCAATGATCGGCAGTGCAGTTATCTATGTTACATGTGAGGCATGTCAAAGGCATCTGCATGCAGGCGATCAGCATCAGCATCAGCATCTGCATCTGCATCTGCATGAGCCAAGGAGCGGGCGATGCAACTTTTACTGCTGCCATTGCCAGTTACAGTTAACATTATTAGCCCCGCCATTGAGAACAAGTCAGCAACGACAACAACTCGACTTGGACAACAACAGCAACAGCAACGAGAACAACTGCAAGTGGAGGCTTAATGACTTTAATAATCCTGTCACCGATCATTAAAAAATCTCTGGCGAACACACAAAAGAAATTCCATGGCAGCTCCAATCAAAATAAAGTACACGCTCTTCCTGCCACTGCGCCAAGAGTTGGCGGCCAATTACAGTGGGGCCAGAGACAATGTTGGCCGAAAAAACAGAAAAAAACGAGCAAAATGTGTGATCGCTGTTCTCACATGCTGCTTCGGCTGCTGCTGCTATTCAAATTTCTTTTAACAACATTTTAATGATTACTTCGGCAGACATTAAAACTCATTCAGGCATAATAAACATTAATAACACTTTAATCCAAGGGGCAAGGCGGCGGCTGCAGCTAGCTGCAGCTGCTATCACAATAATCAGAGGAGCGCGCAGAGCTGCTAGAGCTCTGACTGAGGCTGAAGAAGTTGAAGGCTCGCAGAAGAAGAAACAGTGCATTCTGGAGTGCACTGGGGCCGCTAGCTTCGAATAAATAATAGAGAAACTTGTTGTTGCCTGGGCGCGTTGTAAGGCTATAAAAATGCATGTTTGCTAAATCAATGCAACAACTTGGGGGCATGGCAGCCGCAGCAACTGTGGCAGCAGCCAGAGCAGCTATAGCAACCCACATGCAGCCCGTTTGGACCTATGCGCACATGTGCATATCGCCCCTCTCTCTCTCTCTCTCTCTCTCTCTCTGTCTCTTTCTCTCTCGGTTTCAGTACCTGCCCACCTTTCGCTTGGCATCCTTTAGTGGCAAGCTCGGGCGGCTGTGTGCGATCTTGCCACTTACGTAGGCCGCGTGTGGCAGGTTGCCGTTGCAGCTCGTTGCATTGGGCTGAGGCCGGCATGCCCCATACCAAGGTCTTTCTAGCTTGCAGGCCAGATCAGTTTGCTTCCTAGTTGCATCGACCGGCTTCATGTAATTGTGCGATCATGTGTGTGTGTGTGTGTGCATGTGCATGTGTGTGTGTGTGGAAACTCGCCTGGTTCTTTGGCGGGTTCTAAATGTCGCTGTCCCTTGGATTGTAATGTGATTGGCCGGCTCAATGCAATTTCTTAGACAGTTTGCCACAAAATAAATTATATACTTAACAGAACAATAAAATAGCATAACATAACATTGCATATGTGAAAAAATATTTTTAAAATATTTTTTTTTTATTTTATTAAAATTTTAACTGACTCATTACTAGACATAAAAAATAAATTAAATAAATAAAAGAAATTTATATATGTATATAGCATAATAAACTTATTGAATCAAATGACATTTATTCATAAATTTAATTGATATAAATTAACATAATAAATTTAATATAATAAATATATAAAATATAAAAAAAATTAATATATAACAACAAATATTTTTAATATTATTAAAATGAAACACTTTCATTTATATATTTTTAAAGTTATAAATAATTATAAACAGTTTATATATACTGAAGATACCCTGTAATCGAGCCATTTGCTTTAGCGTATTGAAATTGTCTGCCATATGCAGTCAGATTCTTATTGGATTCTATTACTTTTATTTCACTTATCAGGGAAACATGTTGCCGTTGCACGGGGCCCCCTGCTGCTTGCCCCTTCTTCATCATGTTGTTGTTGTTGCTTGTTGGCACAGGAAAATGGCAATGGTGGACGATGGTCCGCTATCTTTCGGTCTTTCGGTCTTTCGCGTCGCGTCTTATGGCCAACGACGAGTAGGTCCACCAAATACCATTTAGAATCTGGCATCTGGCTGCCCATGGGCTGAGACCCGGACCGTTCCGATCCGGTCTGGCATATTTGAAAAGGTTACATGTGTGTGAGTGTGTGTGTGTGTGTGTGTGTGTCGAGGGCTGTCTGTAGTTTTATATATCTATTTTTTTTCTTCTTGTTTTTTTGTTTTGCGCCCGGCTGCGTCTAATAAACATAAAATTCAATTTTCATTAAGCCGTTGTCTAGATCCCTTGGCCATTTACCGTTATGCAACTATAGGGCCTTCAAGTTGCGAATTATTTCAATAATGAATTCGCGATAAGCTCTTGCCCAAGGAATTTTCACTTGATAGCTAGAACGGGTCTATGTCTCTCTCTCACTCTGTCTCTTTCTCTTCCTCTGCTTTTGCCTTAGGTTCTCAAGTGCGCAATTTTCTCACATGCAGGGAGACCCATGCGAGGTCCAGTCGCGGGTCTCAAGTCAACTTGTCGTCCCTCCAAAAGTTGTAGATTTAAATGAACATGGCGCTGGCTGGGAATGGACAGACCGGACAGCGGCTAATGCCCAGGCCAGCATGCGTGTATGTGTGTGTGTGCATGTGTGTGTGTGTGTGTGTGTGTGTGTTGATCTTCCGCCTGGTTGTGGCTGCGATTTTACGCTGCGATTGCGGTTAGTTGCCCATAGAGCTGACACCGCTTGACGAACTTCATCATCGTGATGCAGCTGGCGATAATGAAGATTAGCAGCGGGCCAGCAAAAGATTCAGATTGCAGATGCATTCGCATCTGGCTCTTAACCCAAAAAACAAGTTTGCTGCAGTTGCAGTTGCCGTTGCCATTGCCGTTGCCAATGTTGTTGTTGTTGTTGTTGTTGTTGTTCCTGTTGCTGTTGCTGTTATTATTTTGTGCTGTTGTTGCAAGTGCAGCGCGGCAATATTTAAATTGTTTTATGCTGTGGAGTGCTGTTAGCCAACCCAGCCGACCCTCCCTCGCGATCCGCCCCATGCCCAACGCATGTCCTAATGCGTAAAGCAGCGCACGGCTGGAGAGCAGCAATTGCTTCCTTGTTGGGCATCGGATTTGCATCGTTGTTGTTGCTGTTGTTGTCGTTGCTGTTGTTGCCATTTGAATTGCTGTTGCTGCTGCTACCGCCTGTACCTGCTTTAAATTTCCGTTTATGCCTTTTGAGTGCCTGTAAAATGTTAAATAAAATTTAAATTTATTGCACTGCCGCAGAGCCTCGATTGACGTCTCCAATGCGCGCCCATATGGCCAAGCCAGCCTCGAGCCGCACTCAATGCCTATCTCAATGGCTTATGGCCAGCTACTACTTACCAGAATTGCTTGTTTTTGGGCTAGGCACTTAACGCAGCCAATGGATCAACTAGTCATAAAATATAGCCAATCTATTTGAGATTTCTGTACAAATGCCTTGACTCAAAGCTGCTTCATATTTATATTTAAAAAAAAGAGGAATGAAAAGTTCTGTGAACAGTAAATGAATTGTTATTAAATTTTTATGGAATTTATTGGTTTTCGTTGAAAATAACATTTTTTTCTTTGTTTATTTATTTATTTATTTTATTTTATTTTTTTAAGTTTTTAGTCAGTTTTGGATAGGTATATTTGGATTCTTTTAGAACTGTAACTAGGATTGATTTCCTTTTTTTTTATATACATATACAATATTTACCAAAATCCTTTATTAACTAGGAATTTCTATTTATGTAATGCAAAGCTAATATTTATTAAAAAAAAAAAAAAGAATTCTAGATATATATTTCGATGATTGATTTTACACAACATTTTATTCATAATTTTAGATATACATATATACATATATAATTGAAAATTTATCAAACAGTCGGAAATTTGGAGTTCATCAAGGTTTCATCAAACATTTTCAAGTTTATAGTATATTTATGTTCCCTCAGAAATTCGATTATACTGCTTTGTAGCCTCATATAGTATTTATTTTATTTGATTTATTTATTTTTTTTTTCAAATTTTTATAGTCAAGTATCATGAGGCATCAGATCCCTTGATGAGTATTTCTGAATGCAAGTTAGTCAATATTTAAAGTTTATACTCCTTAATAATCATATTAAAATATGCTAGTTGGAGGCGTGGCAAAAAATAAAATAATATGTTTAATTCTCGAAGGCAGGATTATCATATTTTTCAGATCACTTTCCGTTGACGTGAGCTACAAATAGACCAATATACATTCTGTCAAATAAGTATCCGGAAATTTTAAATAAAACCCAAACAACTTATCTATCATTTAAATTATAATTACCTCTGTTAAAGGCGTGGCAAATTGTTTTTTTTTTTTATTATTATTATTATTATTATTTTATCAATCTTCTTTTTTCTTTTCTGTTCTATGTTTACAACTATTTTTTACCTTTTGCATAAACTTTATTTTCCATCGATAAAGATTTTTTTTAGCAAACTTCATATTGATTCATTCAGAGGCTGCATTTGCTCGATTTGTTAATAGCCAACTCGAAACGAAAAGTGGTTCATAATGAAGTTGCTGCGATCTGTTCCAAGTTTCTATTTGATACATAAGACATATTTATGCAGTTGAATCTCACTAAAACAAAACTTAGTTTGGTCACTTTGGCTACTCGTTTGGGCGATCAAATCAAAGCATAATCTGGCATATTTGTTGCAGTTGGTGTTTGTCTTGTTGCCGCTAATGCCGCGTGGCAGGCCAGCTAAAAATGGGCATTAAATGCAAAATGAGGGTAACCACTAAAGCAGCAACAACAACAACAACAACAGCAGCAACAACAACAATTTTCCACTTGACTTGAGCATTGCATTCAGAATCAAGTGGGCAGCGCGAGGCTGGCCAAAGCATTTAGCCGTAGTGTCGCCCCGCAGGAGTCGGCTGCTTCCTTCTGTTTTCCTCTTCTCATTCAATTTTTTCTTCTTTGCTACTCTTGTTGTTGTTGTTGTTGCTGCTGTGCGATCTGCCCACATTTTTACCTAAAAGGCGTCCATAGGCAGAGGCAGAGGCAGAGGCGTCCATAGAAGAGGCAGAGGCAGAGGCAGAGCCAAACTTGAAACTGAACTCGAACCTGTTGCCTACTGAAATGTAAATCTTGATGGTAATTTTAATAGAAAAAGGCAACAAAGCTCCGTTGCACGAGGCGTTGGGCAGAAGGCGGGTATGCAGAGTGCTGGGTATGGAGAGAGTGTGGAAGGCGTGCTGGATGGTGGCAACAGACAAAGGCGCTGGGCATACAAAACGTTGGCTAACTAAGCGCTGCCACGGGATAACACTCTACTACCAACAACAACAACAACAACAGCAACAGCAACAACAACATCATATCCCACACCCATGCGAAACAGGCAACACCTAATGTTTATTGTGCCATATAAATGGCAGCATTTGCAGTTAAGCAATGTCCGCGGCTGAACGCATTCCTTGGCCAAAGTGGCTGCAACTCAGGTACATTGGCCCAATCCTATCTAGCCTAGCCTAGCATGGCCTAGCATGGCCAAGCGCTGGGCCGTCGCCCGCTGCGAGCTGTGAGCTGTGAGCTGGACAAACCAGATATTGATAACGGCTCTTCGATGCTGTTACTTTGGAGCCGCATTGCATTGGGCCCGGGTTTGTTGCGAAGAAGCGACGCGTCGCATCGCAGCGTTCGGCTATCATGCAACATTTGTTGTACACAACACGTATATCTGTATGTATGTGTGTGTGTGTGTGTGTGTGTGTGTGTGTGTGTTAGTTGCTTTTGTATTTCTCCTTGAGCGCTTGGGCTGTTTGTTTTCGTATGAAATTAAACGACGCGCACAGGTGCTTGGCTCTGGAACGAAGAAGACATTCGCTTCAGGTGCAGTTGAAGCTCTAGCTGCATTTTATTTGCAATTATTTTGTAGCGCACTTTATTCTGTTAGCCTGAGAGAGAGAGAGAGAGAGAGAGAGAGAGAGAGAGAGAGAGAACGAAAGCTTTTATCAGCTAACTGGCCATCTTCGAGTGCGGCTTAGAAAAATTCTAATTTTACAGCGCAGCTGCGCGCCAGGCTGCACAGGGAACACCTCCTGGCCCCCACACTCACACACACACACACTCTCATACACATGCAGAGAAATGTCTATCCGGCCAGTGGCACAGCTACTGCCACCTTGCCCCCATCTGTGGCAATGTCGACCTGCCTGTCGCGCTGTTGGTGGCGCTGTTGGTGTTCATTACGCAAGAGGTTAATGCACCTATCCATCCCAGCCAACTCGCACTTGGCCAGCTACTGGCTCCGCTCCGCTCTGCTCAGCTCTGCTCGGCTTGGCTCTGCTCTGCCCTGTAGTCAAGGCATTAAATCAAGACGAACTTGTTCGCTAATTGGTGCCGCCGTCCATGGGATCCATGTATGTGCCACTTAGGGACAACAAAAGTCAGGCGGCAGCTTGGCCGCGGCCTCAGCGAACTCATATCTTAAATTGAATTTGAATATGCCAACGGGCGATACACAACTGTACCTCAAATCTAATTTTACTGCAGCGCTCAATAATGGGCAATACCTATTTGTTGATCGACCGTAAAAATGAATGAAGCGGAGCCTACAGAGCCACAAAGAGTCTCGATTCAGTCTATGCTACAAACTAGATTCCTTGCAACTATTTGTTTCTCTATAAAAAAAAGTCTATCAATATATTAGATGCAAACACAAATATCTTAATTTTTATAAAAGCAATCTATTATTTTTTTTAATTTTTAGTAAGTATTTAATTTTTAGTAATTTTTATTACATTTATTATTTATTAAATTTTTAATATTCATTATGTTAATTAAATTACCAAAATTATATTTTTTTTGTATTAATTTTTCATTATTTTCAATGCTGTAAACTTTTCCTTTTATAGTTTTTGTGATACCAAACAAAAATGAATTTATTTTTTATAATGTATTTCTGTATCCTCTGCACATAACTCCCATGCAATATTTTTGACACTTGCTCATAATTAGACTGTTCATTAAGTTAGAAAATAGCCTAAAAGCATGCAATATAAATATTTTCTAATTATACGAAATTAACGGAGGGGTGAGAAGAAATACTATCAAGTTAGTAAATTAGAAAATTAGACTTCAGATTGCATATTTATGAAACATGATCAATATATATAAACACTCTCAGCGAATTCTTATGTCTATTAGATCTATAGACTGGAAATGAATAATACAGGTGATCTAACCAGCTCAGCTGAGCAATGAAAATTTGAAAAATTCTATAAACAATGGCTTCAAAAAAAAAATAAATAAATAAATAAAAAAAAATAAATAAATAAATAAAAGATTTCCATATTCTAACACTTTTGAGCCTTTAACATTTTTGGCCCTTCCAGTGAGAAACAAAAAAGAGCTTAATATGTATATGGATAACTTTGTTTACGTTCCCTACAAATAGACCCAATATTATATATTAATATATCAATCAATCTAAATCCTACAGTATTTATAAAAAAAAAATAATAATAATAAAAATTTAAAAAAAAAATTAATAATAATTGGGAATAAATGGTTAAAAGGTTGACTTGTCACATAGTATAGCTACATATGTACAAGTAATTGCTTTAGTTAGTTGTCCCCGACTTCATTATCTATTTAATTTAGTATCTATATTATTTAAGTGCGCAAAAAATATGTTTAGTTGCCATCAAAAATATTTTGACAATTTGACAATTTGATACAGCTGCAATCTCAAAGAAATAATTTTTCATAATTAAATATAAACGAATTTAATGCAAATCAAATTGAAAATTGCCTCAAACGTCTCTAATTTTTAAATTGATTATTTATAAAAAAATATGAACAAATTAAGCTTAACGCAAATGAGAAGTTGCTTAAAACGTGCCCCAAATTATTTTTTTATATTATTTAATAGTATATATATGAATGCTCCAAATGCCCAGACACATTGAGTTAAACATGAAGATCTTATCGCCTCAGAAAGCTTCACACAGATCTCGAAAGGCAACATAAAAAAAAAGCTCCTAATTAATTTCCCAATCAATTTAATGGTTTCTATTATGTTAACGTCTCGAACGCATTATTCATCTGCAAAACTTCTTCAAATGAGGCGAAAGACAAAGCCAGAGACGCAGCATCTCATCCGAAACTGTATCGCGTCATGGATTATGTAAGCACAGACCAAACATGTTTTACCAAAACAAGAAGAAGACAAGACACAAAATTAACAAAATACAACAACTAAATATGCAAAAATAAAGCTGAAAAAATCTAAGCTTTGCGAAATAGCAAAGGTCGTCAAGCAAATCAGCAGCAACAACAACAACAACAACATGAATACAAAAAACATTTGGCAACGATAACGAAAACGCTTTTGAAGGCTGTTCTCATGCAGCGGCCCAAACCCGAGCAAATACATTAACTAAAATACATTAATTAAATAAAACAACAACAGCCCCAACTATAACAACAAAATCAGCAGCAGATCGATGACTGCAGCAAATGCTGAGCAAATTTATTACAATTTGAGAAGAGGAAGAAAGACAGAGAAGCAACAAAAAAGTTTGCAAAAATTAAAAAATAAAAAGAAACGCAACGAAGAAATAAAAACTTCCGTATTTGCCAAAAACATTATTACCCATTAAAAATGTGAGCGTGAAGCTGGGGTATATTGGCTGCGAGCAGGCGTTTGTGCGAGATGGAAGCCATAGAGATGAACTAATTTTCTCTCTTTATCTGTTTCGCTTCAGATTATGCCTGCCCTGCCCTCTAGAAACACATGCTCTTAATGAATTGTGCAAGTCTTCCTATATATTGAATTAATTATTATATTGAATTTATTTATAGATGTATTCCTATATTTAGATGTATTATTATGGCATATGTCTTAGCTTAAGCTGAGCATAACTGAAATATATAAACTATTTTTATATATATATACATATATATATTTCCTCTTTATAAAACTTTCACGTTATCTATTTTTGCTGATTTTTACAAAAAATATTTTTGTTAATATATATACCTTGAGAAGTTCAATTGTTTAACTCTTTATCAAGCTACTTCTTCTATATAATAATAATATATTTTTAAACTTGGTCTTCCCACACACGACTTATTTTATTGAAAAACGATTTCTCTTTGCAGAGATGCCTACATATTTATAGCTTTCGAAATTCATCAACAAAATTTGAGCCTATTCAAGAGTTTGCCAGCTTTTCTTCTCTTCTTCAACCTCCTTCTGCTCAATAAGCACTCACAAAATTTCATTTTCTCTCACCTTTGCTATAGTATCCACCAGTCGATCACTCCCCACTGCAGTTGTCTTAATTTCTTCAGTTTGTTGTTGCTCTACGATATTTAACTATAAATTACGCGACGACCTGTCGTGGCATTAGGTGCAGCCTAGGGTCGAGGGGCGGGCCAGGTGGGCTGGGCGGTGCCACGGGGCGTCTGTTGAGGGCAGCGCGCATAATTTTGGCAAAGTTAACGAAGGTCTGGCTGGCGCTCGGCAACGGGGCCCCCACTAGACCAGTTTTTAAATTACATGCAAAGCATTCAAAATGCAAACAAAAACATTTATTTTATTTGCTGCTGCTGCTGGTGCTGTTGTTGTTGTTGTTGTAGATTTTTGGCGACGTGTCTTCCTGCGTTTATGTTTTGTTTGTGTGTGTGAGTAAGTGTGTGTGTGTATCAAATGTTAAACAAAATGCAAACAGCGCACCAAAAAAACAACAACAAAAACAAAATAAATAAAATAAAACAAAAGCAATCAAAGGCAACAGCAACAACAACGGCAACAACTAAAATTTGTTTTCAAGGGCAAATGTGCGAATTTTTTTCGAGTGTCTTTTTTGTTGCTTTTGTTGCCGCTGTCAACGTTGCAATGCGTCTTTGCTTCGAGATACACTGAAACTTCGAGTATTTCGTTTATGGTTGTCAGAATTTTAAATACATTTTGTGCACAGAAAATGTATTATATTACATACTTATACGTTATGAAATTCTAGTCTTATCAATTAAATATGTAGTTTTTATTATATTACGTTAAAATTACAATGGAGCAAAAACCAATTTAAAATAATTAAGATTAACTTAAAATTTTATATATTTCAATGATTATTTTTTAAAATAATTTTTCAGAAATTAAATTCGTTATTATGTTTTATTTTTATTTTTTTTTTTTATTTATAAAAAAAAAAAAGTTGTAATCAAAAATATTTAACGTTTAAAAATGCATAAGAAATATAAAATAATTTTCTTCAACAGTTATTTTAAGCCGTTTACCGAGTTAAAAAGAAATAAAAAAAATAAATAAATAATACAAAAATATTCTAGATATTTAAACAGTTAAAAAAAAATTTGTTTATATAAACAATAATTAATTTATGAATATTTCGCCAAATTTAGGAAAAAATATATAAATATAGATAAATATAATATAATAATTTATTAGAAATATTTATAGACTACTACAGCTAATCTAATGTATATATAAATATGCATACATACAAAATGTATCAAATTATATAAAAATGTATGCATATGCCCCTCCTTTTTACTATTTGTAGGGCATTTGTCAATCGTCTAGCTATAAAGTTTCAAGAGCAATTTCCAGTTGATTCTTATAAATGGTGCGGCGCCAAGCCCGAAATGCTTTGTTTTCTGGGTAAAAACTCAACTGAAGCGCTTTAGATTTATGCGCACAGGCAATTAAATTCATTAAACGAAATTTATGAGCAGCTCAAAATACTTGTGGGTGACATAATTGACTGCTCGCTGCCTAGCAGCATCTCGCAGAAATCTGCAATTTCGTCCAAGTCGATTCAGTGGTCAGGCTGCAGGAATTCAAATGCGCATAAACAATATCTTTATACGGAATTTCGAATTGGGCTAAGTAAATTACGCACATTGAACTAAACCAAACAATGTGCATAAACAAAAGAGAAATACAGCCAGTGGGCTAGTGTTATCAACTGCTTAATACTCGCTCGAAGACTGAAAGTTTGGGTGAGATGAAGAGAGATGAAATAATGAAATGAAAGATAGTGTCTATAGATGATAATAATTGAATTGGTTTGATATAATCTTTAAGCTATTCTTTGGTTTTTCATTAGCTAAGTTTTTTAGAGGGCTTCCTCTCATAGAAGCGTATATACATATTTATACGTATTTAAGCTCAAGTTTATTTTATATATACGTAATACCTTATACGGTACTGTACCTTATACAGTACTGTAATATACAATACAAAATAAATATGTAATAATACAGTACATCATCAAGTAATGGGGATTATCTGGTAGGGTAGACTGCTGATCTATAAACGACCATCAGTAGGGATTGCCTCTGATCTGTAAAATATCTTCTCCTGTACAAAAAAAAAATATTTTCTTCTTTAAGAGATAATCATGCTCCTTAACTCAAGCCCAATATACCCCTTATCACCTACCTAGCAAGCATAAGCACTTTGTAAGGCATAGGCCAGCTCGCATATGCGCTTTATTTGTAGGCAAGACCCCAAGACCCGGCCGCAGCGTGTAATATTTTAGCTATAATCAAATTTTGAGGCGATAAAAACCATATTGTTCTCGGCTAGGTGTGCATATGGCGCCCTACTTTCGGTTAGGTTTTTGACTAGCTAATCGGCTATATAGATATATATATATATATATATATATAAATTTCGAATATATGTATATATACTTGGCATTAAAGTAACACACATAAATATCAGCTACTTTTTTCGAGAATATTTAGGGCAGCTCCAGGCGTTTATTTGTAAAACTGGTTGTTGTCGTCGTTGTTGTTGCTGTTAGCTGAATAAAATAAAACACATGTGTGCAAACTTTAACCAAATGCTGGATAAATAAAAAAAAAAGTTAAATGGATGAAGCAAAAAAAAAAAAAAACTAAACACTATTTGCAAAATGTGCGAATTGTAAACGAATTTTTGCCATATACAAAGCAGGAACAGAGCGCGTTACGCATACGCCGCGTGCGCCCAAGAGAGATGCGCTGCCTGGCCCCCTGCTTACGTTGAACAATAAACAACTCGGGGATTTTCAATTGCAGCAAAAGCAAACAAGTTTTCACTTTCGTTTTCATTTATATACATATGTATGTACATTCATCATACAGAATATAGAATATAGAATAGTTGACTAACCGAGGAAAGAGACGGCCAGTGAGAGTGCATGATTGATAGCTCAGATAAGATATACGCAAATCGTTTTGCATTATTTATTGCTTTATCATGGCACCAGGTCAGCTGATAAAGAACACCGTACAGCTGTTGAAGCGCTCGCCCGCTGGTGTGAAAAGAGTATATTGGCTGGGAGTCCTGAGATAGGAGATTGGAAATTTATTCAGTATGAAATGGATTTGGCTTTTCTGTAGAGGCTCTCGATATCATATCGTGAGTTGCTCTATCTTTTACAATCTTAAAGTAAGATGGACTTTATATGAGAGACTTCAAAATTTTAAATAACTTGAGCCTTTGCTATTCATATATAGGAGCAAAAATATTTTTTATATACGACATATCGTAAACTTTTACCCATATCGATACTATATCGATATTATACGGAAAAACTACCTTTTTCCTAAATTAATTACACATAACGTATGAATGATTCGCAAGGGACTATGAAGACTCTGTGAAGACAAAGATTTTCTTCAACAGTTAGTATCTTTTGGTTTTCCATCAAGTATCTCCAATAGACCTCCCACATGTAAACCTTGCACATGTGACCTATGAGAATCATTGCTTTAAGCATCAAGATTTATAAACTTGTAGCGAGTATTGTACAGTCAAGCATGCTCGTTTTCGATGTTCTTGTTTATATTTCGGTGAGTCGGCAATCAGCATGCATTAACGTATAACTTGGGCGATAATTAGAACTAAACTTTAGATACGAAAATTAATTTTTAGTAAACATATACACATATATATACGTATATGTATTTATAAGTATATTTTATACCATTTATAGCTTATGTAAAGTATTTATTAATTTTTTTGGCAATATCATGAAACACGTGCAATAAATTTTCTTCACTTTAATTTATATTCAGCTGAACACCCAAATATTTTCTAAATAAATCTATCTCTCTTTTTCTGATAATTTTAAACATATCTACCTTACGTTTGTTGTCTTAAATGAGCTCACAATTGATGACCTCTTTCGGTTTTGTTAAGCTGCAATCAAGGTGCGCGCTTTGAGTTCTTGTTTCGCTAAGAAATTGAAAAAGCAAAGGAAAAATGTTCAAGTAAAATATTTGCTAACTGAGGAGCCCAAGCGCCGCCCAATATCAAATTTGGCAGTGGCATGCCCTTTTTTCTGCGAGCCAGCTTCGTTGGTTCAATACCCTGTAAGAGGTGTAACAGGGTGGATTGAAGTGATGATTCTGGTTGTTGCTGAAGAAGATTATGGCTAAGATTACAAGGAAGCGTTTTGAGCAAGATTGAACTTGATATTTTAGCTACGGAAAATATAAAAAAAAAATATTATTACTAGAAGTAAATAAAAAAAGTAAAACTTTATAGAATGATTTTAGAAATAATAAACATTTTTTCTAAAAATATTTTATATAATTACCTAGACTCAAAAGTTAGGCCAGAAAAAAGTGTTTCTAAATATGTGAAATATTTATCAGTTAAAGCTCAATTTATGTAAGGTTTATGAATTCCACGGTAACTCTGAGTGTGGGCAGCTCCACTCTTGTTGGTTTACTTTAGCTGCTGGTAGTTGGCTGCCTGGTTTGGCCCGGCCTGGCCTGGCCCCACTTGGAGCTCTTCGCGAGCCGCACAACAAATGCAAACAGGCAAAGTTTGTTTTGTCATTCGTTCGTTTGCAGCGCGAGCAGAAGCCAAGCAAAGCGTTGCCAATGATTACGACAAATGCCGAAACGACCTTGCCAATTACTGTTTGCGGCACGACCCGCCCCTTAGCCCACCTACGCCCATCGACCACATGTACGTACATACATACATACGTATAGCCAAGAGCTGGCCACAAAATTTGTACGTTGCGCCGCGCTGTTTGCGTATGCGTGGCGAATGCTCAGCCATGTGAGTGTGTGTGTGTGTGTGTGTGTGTATGTTTAACTAAGCAATGTTAAAGGTTAAATGCAAACCTTAAAAATTATTGACGCTACACATTGCGCGCTCTTTAAAAGCCACAAAGAGCGCCCAGCCAAACCCGAAAAAAAAACATCATGCATTATTTTCAGAGATACAATTCGCATAGCTTATATGTGAGCGTGTGTATGTGTGTGTGTGAGTGTGTGTGCCACGCTGTTGAGTATACAAAAAAAAAATAGCTTGCAAATAATTAGCGCAAATTTGACGCCAGTTGCTCAGCGCCGAGTGCGTGCGATCGCAGCGTTCGAGTACGTGTATCTATGAGATACAGATATCTTTGCCCATGTACATGAGAGTAGGCCGCACGATGGGAGAGAGAGAGAGAGAGAGCGAAAGAGAGAGAGCGTGACTGCCTCTGCCTGAGCGCTAGAAAAAAGTGAGAGAGTGTAAGCGTGAGAGAAAGAGAGAGTGAGTGTGTGTGAGAGCAAGCGACGAGCTTGGGCGCGCGAAAAGTTTGCTGCTGTTTGTTGTTGTTGTTGTCGTTGTCGTTGTTTTGGTTTTTTGCACAAAACGTGGATAGCTGCTAAACGGACGATCTATGCGCGCTTTTTTTCTGTTTCTTTCTTTTTGCCGTAGCATCTTTTGTGTGTGCTTTTCGCAAACTTTACGCACACAGCCGCTGCCCCCTTCCTATGTGTGTGTGTGTGTGTGTGTTTGTGTTTGTAGTTGGGCCAGTAGCGCTGGCAGAGACAACAGCGGCATCCACTTAAGAGCTGTTGCGCACATGTGCCGCAAGAACTGAATAGCAAACACGCACACACACACACACACACACACACACACACAGATAAAGAGAGAGACACACACAGCCAGACAGCTGGGTAAACCGGCATGTCAGGAAAGCTAGCTAAGCGATCCAGCCAAAGGCACGAAGCGCACTCGGACTTTGGTTCGGACTTAGTCTTAATCTAAGTCAATTCTAATGCATGCATTGCAGCCGCTGCTCAGAGAGAGAGAGCGCGAGACATGTGCATGCCAGAGCGAGAGAGCGACAGCGTTAGAGAGAGAGGGAAATAGAGAAGAGAGAGAGAGAGAGAGAGAGAATGCGAGAGCAATTGCAGTTTGCCAGCTTCAGCATTTGCCACATGCGACGACGACGACGACGCTCTCAGCTGCAACGGCTGCCACTGAGACGCTGCTGCTGTTGTTGTTGTTGTTGTTGTTGTTGTTGTTGCTGTTGCTGCTGCTGAACGTGTTCTTTTTAGACTTTTAGCATTATTTGCAGCATTTGCAACGAACACTCGCTAAAAACAACTGCAACCGCAACGTTGTGGCACGCGTTTCTATCGCACTACGAAATACAAATAAAAATAAAAATAACAAAAAACAAAAATTAGAAAAATATTAGACAAGTAACTTAGTCCTAGACTAAAAGTCCGCCAGTGGCCTGAACTGTTAACAAGTGCTAAAACAAAAATATACACATATAATCGGTGCAATATATACGATATAAATATATCTCAATATCAAGCAACATAAACAAAACCGAGGAAGCATGCAACATGTGTCGCGCAACTTTGAACTCTGAATGAGATCAGCGGCTATTTAAGCCAGGCAAACACACCCACACACACACACACACGCTGGCAAAGTATGTGGGAGTTGTGAAATTTTGGACTAACTAAAATACACGAAAAATTCTCTAGCTTTGTCTCGCTTCTGGGAAGCAATCGAACAAGTTGCATTTTCCAGTGAATTGACAAGTTTTTGGCGCTTGGTGCGGAGCGAAAACATTTGCATATGACGGCTTCTTTATAGGCACACATTCCCACTAATGTAATGCTATATATGTAATGCTATATAGGTTTCGATAGAAACTCCCAGTGTGATAACGCGCTACGAAACGAATGCAAATTGTGCGTGCATTTTGTGTGAATTTGCGCTAAAACAACAAAAGCTGCAGAAGCACAAAAACAACACACAGCCGGCACGCCCCCCCAGCCCCGGGCAAACAGCTGATGGCCAGCGGCAGCACAGATCCTCATCATATCGTCGTATCTATATGTCAGTTCCTTTCAATTTCTAAACATGTGAGACGCACATTTTGCACGGTCTCCAGCAATTCCAGGGAATTCAAATGATATGAGAGATTCAGACTGAGACCGAGTCTTATATATATACACATATATATATTTTGGGGGGATGATGCGCACAAAAAACGGAACAGCAAAAGAGACAAAACGAGACTTACACACACACACACGCACACTCAGGCGAGGCAGATATAAAGCCAAAGATCGGGTACTAGGTTAGCAGGCAAAAAGAGGAATAGGAATAATAAAAAAAAACCAAAAACAACAGCAACAACAAACACATACATAAAATGCTCTTAAGCAGACGAGCGGCTGTCGCCGAAGAAATTCGCAAATTGTTCGTTTGAAAGCGAAAACCCAGCGTCAGATACACAGACAGCGACAGCTACAGATACAGCTCACAGATACAGATACAGCAACAGCAACAGCTACAGCTACAGGCAAAGCAGATCGCTGCTGTAAGCGCCTTCAAGGGTGAGACAACAGCAGCGACTGCGACGCCAACTGCGCTGCCGCGTGTCCAATATGCCCTTGATCGTAGCTGCTGCTGCTTAAAATGTCGCGGCAGAGGCAAAGTATCTGTAAGCTTTGCCAGTCCCTTGCCGAGCCGTCCCAGCGTCGAATTTTGGCAACACACAAAAAAAAAAAAACAAGCAAAAATATATATACACACACACATACATTTATACATACATTATATATAAATATATAAATGTATAAAGACAAGCATAAAGAGCGTTTGCCGTCCGCCTTTAGATACTCGCATTTTTGCTCAGTTTTTGTTGTGTGTGTGTGTGTGTTTGTGTTTTTTTTTTTTTTGCGCTTTTGTGCTTTTAAATTATGTTATTTATTTTGTTTACTTGGGAATTGGGAATTGGCAAGGGTCTGTCGTACAGCCAGTCGGCGTTACGTGCTGCTGCGGTACGCTCTGCTTGATTTTCAGTTGCCACAAGAACACATACATACATACATACATACATATTACAAGCATGTGCAAAGTGTATCCGTATCCGTCAGATACAAGACTTAGCTACTAATTAGCCAAACAGAACGCGCTCTCTCTCTCGCTCTCTAGTTCTACTATCACTCATTACGAGCTGCCCTATCTCTAGCTCGCCGTCTCCCTCTCGCCCTATCGTTCGACATCACTCTCGCACTCTCTCGCCCTCGAATTGTGTAATAATTTTTGCCAAAATGCCAACAACAACAACAACAAATATTTCGCGTGTTCTTCACAGCTCATAAAATTTTTTAGTGCCGCTCGCGTAGGAAGTCGCACGTAGACAAAGCCCGAACGTTAGAATGCGCGTGTGTGTATTCCAGATACAATAAGAAGACGAAGATACAATACAACTAATTGATTGGTGCAAACATTGTGCAAAACTGAACCGTTATAAACTGCAGCTAACCAAAAGTTACAAATTAAAAATAATTCTCTAATTATTTCAATTTGTTTTGTATCTCGAGCCGAGCCAAAGCATTGCAAATGTTATAAAAGAAAACATTAAGTTGACAGTGTTTTTGCGGAAATGACCAGGTGCGTGTTTGTATCTTAATTATTGAGTATTTAAATATAAATTAAAATATATTTAATGTAGAAATCATCAATTGAGCAAAATAACAGATGTTAGTTAACAGTTGTTCCAGAATAACAGAAATTCATTGGGTACTTTTATTAACTTGAACTGAATTCGATACAGCGTTACATATACATATATCTATATGCAAACTAACTCTATGGGCACAGTTATATACATTTCCAATAGATACCATTTACCTTCACATATATGTAGATATTATCTATGTACATATGTATATATAACATTTTTTGGTCAATGTTAGCTTATGAACTTATCAGCTCAACTGTTGGAATTAATTCATACTTTAGTCAAATTTATGCACGACTAAACATAATAAATACAGTTTTGTATATTTTTTGTATAAAAACAGAAGGTTAATAATGCCAAAAGTATGTTTGCTATTTACATATAAATTACAAATTTGGAGCATTTTGAATCACATATACATACATATATACAAGAGAAATTATACATAGAACTGTAAGGAATATTCTGAAAGAATATTTATTGCTAGCAGGAATTTTTCATATAGTAATGTGTTGCATTTCATTTAAATATATTTTTTATTTTATCATAAAAAATATTTATATGCACATACATATAGACATATTTACACAACTTGCTAATGGAAGTAACAAAGAGTTGTAGGATTTGCCAATTTTCAACGCCTCCAGCAGGCGTAACATATATAATTTTTCGATAAATTTTTAAAGAAGGTCAACTAAGTTAATTAACACATTTTGGGTCTAAAACTTTTGGGCTACAGAAAATAGTTATGGCCTATATACAACTATACAACCTTGATGTATGATTTGCTTGACTTGTATAGACGACTATATATTGCAAATTAAACGCACAACTTTTGACAACTATCAATAATTATCGAATACTTAAAATAATCTAAAAAGTCTCCAATTTGTAGCAACGAAAGCTTTTCGGATTGCCGATTTCTTAGCTGAAACCTGAACAGAGCTATGATGTTATGTTGAGAATATAGAACCGGAGAAAATGTGAATATGCTTCTATTAGAGTTTATTAGCTTGATCTTAGCATATCTGTTTTCAACGCGAATAATAGGTTTAAATACAGTCGATTCTCGATGTTTTGTATACCGCGATAAATCGAAAATATCGTTCTCGATCATTCTCGATAGTTTGAATTTCTGTACAAATCGAAACTCAACTCTTTGCCGTTTCGCATTCACGGAACTCGACTGTACTATGTGCATTTCTTATGATTGCAATAGTATTAGCTACTATAATGTCTTTTATATATCAAGGACCTTTACGTATTTCAAGGCTCACGTTCCACCCTTCAGTACTTTTCGAGTAAATCAATCATAACTAAACAATTCATCATAACTTTTTTAATGCATTCTAATTCACTTGTGAATCAACCCACCCAAGAAATAATAAAAAACGTTAAGAATAATTTGCACTGCTGGTCAATTATAGTTGCATTGGCCAACTTAGCTGGCCCGCATCTGGTTTCCAGCGCCCAGTTGGATATCAATTGAGCGCAGCTCCAACTTGGGTGGGGTTCGAGCTGAGCTGAGCGGAGCTGAGCTCTGAAAGTCGTCTGCCCGCGCCCAGCTGCTCGATGTGGTGTGGTTGCCAAATCGATTCCAATTTAGTCAAGGACAAATTGGCTCTAACTGGGGCTCAGCTCGGGCGACGTCATCGCTGGCAAAAATAGATGAAGTCGTAAAACCAACAAAATTAAGTATACGCAATGCTAATTGAATAATTTGAATTGTTGCACCTACAACAGCAGCAGATGCTTAATATAGTTGTTGCAACTGTTTGTTGTTGTCACCGTTTGTTGTTGTGTTTGTAACAGATATTTTGACAGCTTTGACTAAGCCGGCGTGGGCGCAGGCGTGCCAATTGCTCTTGTGGGTGGCAGCAACAGCAACAGCAACAGCAGCAGCAGCAGCAACATTTACTTTGTTTTCTAATCAATGCAAATGCACATTTTTGGTCAATTGTGCGGCGAATGTAATTTATAACATTTAACAGTATGCGAATGCCTATTTGTTTTTGTTAATTCAAACAAATGGCAATACGCTACAGCAGCAAAATATCAAGTGATGTCATCCTGCAGCTGGCTCGATTGCTGCTGCTGCTGCTGCTGCTGTGACAGACACCCGGGGTCAGGTTAAAGTTGAATCATTTGTTTGTTGAGCAAACACGATTTTTCTTTTAGCACACATTTTCGATATTGCCTGCTAATTAATTGAAAGCCATTTTATCGCAGACACAAAGCCAACTGGCCATCAATATCACAGCAACAACAACAACAACAACAACAACAACAGCAATTGTTGCTATTATTATTATTACGTTAGAGTGCAACAATGGGCAGCAATTGGGGGCAATATGCGCAGCGAAGATCGCCTCGGTGGCAGCTTCTAACTGCGCTTTTTGTTAGCATTTCAGACACGCCCACAAAACAAAAGCGCACACCAAAAAGAGCAAAAAAAAATATATATAAATAACTGGCACAGGCTTTGCCTCGACAGAGTCCTCCAACGAAACAAAAGCGAAAACAATAACAACAACAACAACAGGCACAATAACAAGTAAAAGTGTTGCACGTAACAGATACCCTGTAATTAGGAGAGATAGAAGCTTAGTTAAATAACTTATTTACATTTGCAATAGATATTTCGATATAAATTTCGATATTTATCAGGTGTTAGGGGGAAAAGCTTAGATTTGCTTTGGTTAGAAAACGCATTTATATATGATCTTGCAAGGTATACAAGGTTATTGAAAAGTAGAGATTCTCAATAGAACATTGAATTAGAAATTTGTCGATGAAGCAATAATAAGTAATTTGATATTTGTCGAAAAGGCAATAATCAGTAAAAGGACATGTCTGTTGGGAAAAAGAGTCTGAGCGACTTCTTCATTGTTGATCTTGCAATATATAATGCTTTACAGAATATATGAGGCTGCTAGAAAGTAGAGAAACCCAATGACCTTACAGATTTCGATATTTATCGATAAAGCAATAATAAGTCAAGGTATGGGAAGATTTCAATATTTATCGATAAAGCAATGATAGGTAAAATAATAATAATTAAGAGGAAAAGGCTGAGATGATTTGCTTTAGTTTGAAAACTTATTCATATCTGATCTTGCTATACATTATTCATAACAGAATCTATAAGGCTATTGAACAGAAAAAAATCCCGATAACTTTAAATACTTTGAAATTCATCAATAAATCTTCTTTCCCTATATACTGAAGAGGATTATAGCTTCCAAAGTTGAGCTCTGAAATACTTATCTCTATTGCCATTTATCCCTATCGCTTCCAGCTTGCGATATGCACATCCTTACATCCATATTCATATTATATATTCACCCGACCCACAACACAGCTAATACACCCTATAGGGTCCATTTGCAATGACTCTAGGGTATTCTAAAGCCAGACAGCAGCTTGAGATTCTCTTTCTTCGTTTTGGCATTTTCAGTTTCGTTTGTTTTTTTTTCAGCTTTTTTCTGTGTTTTGTTGGCCGTCGCCTGCTGCCTGTTTGGCTGCTTAGCTGTTGGCCATAAGGCTAGTGGCTTACAACAAATAAACTGCTTTTAACCTTGAGCTGCGCGCGTTTAGTTTGTAAGTCACGTCTAAGTCGCCATCGCCGCTCAAAGGTTTGACAGTCGCCGATGACGCTGGCAGCGCAGCTAGTAGCGACGCTGGCAGCGCTCTTTTTGGCCACGGGCAGCGACGCGTCAAATTCGCTTTATTTCGGTTTTTTTTTTTTTGCCATTTTTGCAAATTTTTGGCGTGCCTCGTTTTTACCCTTTTGCCTTGTTCTTGTTGTCAAGCGTGAGCGAGTGTGTGTGTGTGTGTGTGTGTGTGTGTATCTATATATAAAAAATTTTTTTTTTTTTTTTGGGAACTTGTAAGCTGCGCCGCTTGACCAATTTGAGTTTTTAAGTTGAAGTTTTGCACGCCACGAAAAAGGTTAAAACATGTTTCTGAAGTAGGTTTTCCACTCGCTTCTAATGGCCTGCAACATTTAACTAGCTGAGGCTCAGCTCCGAGGGGCAGCTCCGAGGTGTTAGCCAGCTCAGGTATGGCTTATGTAATGCCAGGTAAAATGAGACAAAAAGTAGAAATACAAAACTAAACTGCCTATTCGTGCGAAATACATTAAAATGTCTTATATCAGGGTTAACATGATTTTTATCACATTGCAAAATATTATAAAGGGGCTCGGTTCATTGCGTAACATATTTAGGGTACAGTTTAGATACACAATATGGGCACAGTTTGTTATATTGAAATTCACAATCCACTTTATATTATATAATTAGAATTAGTATTTGATATGAATCCTCATAGTCAATCCTTTTATATATTTAAAGATCATCAAAACTCCCCTCGGAAATGTCCATTATGTATGATATCATATTACATTCTAGTTCCAGTCCCTATTCAGCAGATCCTAGGAACTCTTTTGTCTATAAGAACTCATTTCTGAAGTAAAATCTTATTCGAAAAACCCGCTCCGACTTACAAAAAAAAAAAAAAAAATTAAAAAAAAAAAAAAAAAAAATCCTAAACAAAATCTATATCTCACTCATAAATATTGAAGAGCTTCTGTTCGAAATCCTGATATCTTTAAAATCTATTCCCATCATATCTATTAAAAAGCTTAGTATTTCAATCAAAAATAGACACAACTTAACATTTCATTTTAAAAATAATATCAATAAAACTAAATACAATATATAAAAGGGAATCAATATTCGAGACAAAAAAGAGAAAATTAAATGGAAAATAAATAGAAATAATAATAACAATGATATACTGTCGTTTCGTCAATTTTAGATACTTGAGCTTAAGTGTTTGCCTATCTGAAACGTGCTTATGCAGATAGCAAGTGTACGCAAAATGCCGTTATGAAAAATCTCTCTTGACCGTTTTCTTATCAATTGTTTAATTACAAAATAAAAAAGTTTTTAATACAATTTTTAACGTTTACATTTAGCGAAACACGCGCGCTTCCATTTGTTTAATCCACATCATTAATCGCCTCACACACACACACACACACACTCATACAAAAAGCTGCCAAAAAAGTTACACACACGCACACACACAAACGCACAGAGCGATAGCGAATCTACTATAGTGGATGAGCAAGTAAGGAACCGTAGGAGAGCGAGAGAGAGAGAGGGAGAGAGCTAGAGCGCGCATGAAGCGAAGCAATAAAATGTGCATTTGTATTGGTTTGGCTTTGGTAAAAATTCAGCAAATACACATCAATAAAAAATTAAAAGAGCACAACAAATATAGAAACGAACGGCAGCAGCAGCAGTAGAAGCAACAACAACAACAACGACCAATAATAAAATTTAACAGCAAAAAATTAATATAAACATTTTGATGTAGTTGTTAGTGGCCCATGTACACACATTCACACACACACACGCATATTGTTGTATGCTATTTCGGGTTTTTTTTATGTGTATTCAGTTACACGCACACACACACACACACAGCCTTTTGTGTGCATGTGTGTGAACTTTAAATTAGAAGAAACACGATGGCAGCAACAACAACAACAGCTGCCCATGCGAGCAGACCCTAATAAATTTCGCATACTTTGCGAATTTATGCTGAGACACAACAACAGCAACAACGACAGTTGCTCGCTGCCGAGCAGCGACAGCGGCAGCAAAAACGGCAGCGGCAGCAGCCGAGCCCAAACAGCAAAGCCGTCGCCTCGTCTAATGGCGTCGCAGCTGGCGTTGACGTTGACTGCATTTGGCAGCGTTGGCGTCAGCGCTGCCATCGCTTCGGCTGCTCATTTGGCGATTTTGGTGATCTTCTTTTGCTTCGCTTAGCATTCAAGGACAAGTGTGACTGGAGTCTCTGCTCACTGCTGCCTGCTTTTGCCTGCCTGCACAGTTACTGCCCCGGTTCGGAATGGATATGATGTGGATCTACTCACTATCTTCCTCTCTCTTTCTTTCTCACACTCTCTGTCCCGCTCTTTACTCTTCTCTTGCTTTACTTTCTGCTATGCTTTGTTAAACTGTTTATGCTGCGATGAATTGGTTTTAGATAGGCTGGCTGCAGTAAATACAGTTGTATGTAAATTGCCGTTGATGTTGTTGATTTGCAAAATCGAACTGTATTAATTTCTATATGTATGTATGTATGTACATTCATTAACTGTAAAATAAACATGATGTAATCTACACTTCAGAGTTGAACCCAGTTTTGCACTTTCTTATCAAGCAGCGCTGATTACTAAAACGCTTTAGATATGAATAAGCATGAATGAATGACCGGAAAGTCCAATATACATACACACATACGCATACATACTTATGTTTATGTATGTTTTATGTATTTTATGTATTTATGTATGTGTGTAAATTTCTATAATAGTTAGTAATGCCCTCTATATCTATGTATGTACACTATATATCAATAAAATACTATGTTTGTTTGTATGTTTGCGCGTATCAGAGGCAATTTGCAGCTAAAGAAATTTAGAGCTGACCCATTGATGTTGTTTGTGTTACACTGAAAAATACCCTGTACAATGAGCATACAGTTTTGGTCACTTCAGAGCTTTGACACAGCACAGTTAGGCTCCTTTCCATGCTGCTTACACTTGACCAGCTTTTACTGTTCATTGGCCTTAGCGCCATCTCGCTCTGACCCTCACACACACTCTCCATTTACATAGGGTATACTGCAGCCAGGCACTTGCATAAAGTGAACAATTTTGATTTCTCCTTTGCTCTTTTCTTGGCTCGACTCTCTTCGACTGTCTGACAGCTTGCGAGTGTGTCTTTGTTTTTTTTTTTTTTTTTCTTTTTTGTTGCTTTTTATACCCTGAACCCATTGAAAATGGGAAATCAGGGTATAATGTTTTTGTGTAAAAGTATGTAACAGGCAGAAGGAATCATCGCAGACCCCACAAAGTATATATATTCTTGATCAGCACGATGAGCTGAGTCGATATAGCCCTGTCCGTCTGTCCGTCCGTCCGTCCGTCCGTCCGTCCGTCCGTCCGTCCGTCCGTCCGTCCGTCCGTCCGTCCGTCCGTCCGTATGAACGCCGAGATCTCAGAAGATATAAAAGCTAGAGAGCTGAAATTTTGTGTGCATACTCGTGTATACCATACGCAGTACGAGTTTGCTTTATTTTTTCGATAACTCATCCGATAACTTTTTTATCGAGAATAATCGAAAAATTGATTTTGTTTTTTGAGCCTCATCGGAGTACTATTAGATGTAGAGACTTCAGATTTACTGTGTATATATAGATACTGAATACAAACATTTTGTAATCAACAGATTTTGGATACCACGCCCCCTTCGCCCCCAATTTGTAAAAAACGTATTTCAAGTACTAGAGACTTGCGCTTTGGAATGTACACACATTTTGACCATATAATTACGCCCTGAAAGTTTCATTAAGATCGTATGTTTACAAGAGAAGTTATTCACCAAGTAAATTCTCATACTATTGCCCACATTGCAGCGCAGCCCAAGCGCAGTCGCTGCTTATTGCGCAGTTAGCAGAGCGCGGGCGCGTGAGGGTGGATGCATGTAAATGTATGTGTGCGTGCATAAAAGAAGTGCAGAATGATAAGAATATCAGCTTGGAGGGTTCAGGGTATCTCCTAGTCGAGCAGTCTCGACTAGAGTCTTCTTACTTGTTTCCATTTTGCTTACTTTTTTTATTCGCTCTTTTTTTCGGTGCGCTTAATTTTTGCATGCACGTTTCGGCGCTGACCTTGAAATTTTTTCTTTTGCTTTTGCTTTTGTGTTTTGTTTGCTGCTTTTGTTGCCTTTGCTGTCTCTGCTGTCGCTGCTACTGCTGCCGCGTCGCTGTCGCAGTCGCTGCTGAAACGTTACTTTGGTTGTTTATTTATTTGATTTTTATTTTGTTTATTTAAATTGTATATTTTTTATATATTACGTTACTTTGCGCTGAAAAGGAAGCAATAATGAAAGCAACAACAATGGCATTATTATAATTATTTATTCTACATATGCATTTCAATTTATTTTGGAATTTTTGTGTGACTGTTAATGAGTGTGTCTAAAACTGGCGTTAACCAGGTGGCATTTAATCCACCAAATTGGACTAGCAATTATTTTCAAATATATTTATACATATACTTTTAACGTTCTTTCAAATTAACTTTTCCTCTTAGTAGCTCATTTCGTTGTGATTTGGGATATAATTTATGGGGGCTACGAAGTTTTATGAGGGATATAGAGTATAAAATTGCACATGCATAATATGGTCATGGTTTATAGCAAGGCATGTTCAAAGGGAAGTTTCAAATTAAATTTCAAAGAGTTCAATTTACGGTATCAAGATCATATATTATAGATAAGCAATTTTCATGACTTGCAGTCTATGTAATAATGAACAATCAGGAAATTTCTAAATATTAATCGGCACTCAGGAAGTCGAATTTCTTTAATTATGATTTTGATATTAGGTAAAAAAATCTATAATACTATAATTGATCCATGATCAAAGTTAGGCTTATTAAAGAGAATATACATACATATGTAGAAATCTATACATAAAAGACATTTTCTGTTACTAAATCTCACTAACTGTGAGTAAGCTTCCTGCCTGGAGTTTCTTCGTTCTGCTTCGTTTAGTTTATTTTCTATAACTGAGCTTAAGTATTTGCGAATAAGATTTGATTTATATCTTAGCGTTCCACTAAGATAAGGATGACAGGTTTGAATGTCTGAAAATTTTCATAGAGCTGAATTTTTGGAAATAAAAAATATAAAAATGTTTTTTAATACATGTACTTTCTTTTGGAACCCAAGCAGTATGATTTGCCATTTGATTGCTTAGGTCAATTTTAGTTGATTTAATTTTTGTATTATAAAGCTCATGTATCAGGATATGTTCTGTATAGAAGTGATGTGCAGCCCTGAGAATTTGAATTAAAAATGCAATTTGTCATCGCAGTTTTGACAGTTAGCTAGTTGGCTACTTAATTAATTTAAATGACTTTGATTATCTGTTGTTTTCATGTGCTATTCCTGGCATATATACATTCTTATATATGCTTTATATACATATTTTATATAGTATTATGATTGTATGTAAAGATGTTTCTATCGCTGCCTTTTTGCAGCTCATTAAAAATTGTCGCCAACTTTTGCACCTGTCGCATCGCTTGCCACCTTCAAACAATTTTACTGACAATGCGGCCAAATGGCAGCTACACGCACACGCACACGCACATACACACACACACACGCATACTATCTGTAAATTGAAATTGAAAGTGTCAGCTTTTAGTTTTTCATTTTGGGTTTTTTTTTTGTCTCTGTAAATTTTGTAGACAACTTTTTGCCTTTTGGCCAGTATTTAATTTAGTTTTTAATTTTCACTCGTGTATGTGTGCCTGCGTGTGTGTGTGTGTGTGTCTGCGAGTGTGTATATCTTTCGTTTTGTATTTATTTTTATGCGTGCTTTCGCATTACTTGTGCACATTTCGTACACGCATTTTTTGTGGTTATTAATTTGACCCAATTTCGCTGACAGTTGAAAAGTCGGCAAAATATTGTCGTTGCTCTCGAAAAAAAAAAACAAGAAAAGCTGAAACTTTTGGGCTATAACACGCAGAGAACTTGCCTTAAGAGCATACCCTGTAGTTAAAAATGAGTCGAGAGTATGAGCGAAGGGAGGAATTAATTGAGCAGTTGAGGCAATGAAGATTGTCAATCTAGTATATAGAGATGTATATGTGAGTGTGTACATGTGTGTGTATGTGTGTGTGTTTCTATATATATGTGTGTCGATGATTGTTTATATATGTATATGATTTATTTATGTATATGAAAATATAAAATTGTGTCAATTTTAGTAAAACTTTTTGCTCCTTGATTCTTGGAATTAAAGTAAGCTTCAATCTTTAATTTTTCCTACCACAGATAATACTAAATATCTTTCTATAATAATATAGTTATGATACACTTTTAACCCCTTAAAAAAAAAAAAAGAAAATTTTATAACCTTGTTTGTCAAACTGAGTGAGATATTCCCAAACTCATTTGAGTGAGCTTTTCCTTTTCAAAATTTTTAAATAAAATTTTTACTAAAATGATGTGATATATCTTTGATAAAGTTGCCTTGCAAGAAACAAAATTTGCTATTTATTTAAAGTTCTTCAAGAGCTAATTAGCGCAGCAGCCAACGTAAGTTATATTGAACTCTTGCTCATTCCTAAAATACTCACTAAAAGGCAAATCCAAAGCATCGTCCGCCCATTTTCCTACTTTCCGCACTTTCCATAGTATCTCAGCTGCAAGTGCCTCGCCCATCATTTGCTCAACAATTTGTTTGATTTGTGTCTCTTGTGCTGCATATTTTGTGTAATAGTTTTGCTGTAAGTTGGCATAGAGTCATCTCAAGGCATTTGGGTAATTTGTCAAATGCAAAACCCAAGCCGCTGGCCGGCTTCATTATCCTCAATGACAGTTGTGTGACAGACGCTGTGACAGCGCTTTCCGCATTATTAGCTCGAATGAGCGCAAGCATGAGCGTTGAAAGCGCGACAGCGGCTAAATAGATGCCAATTTGCAATTGGAGCGCTATGGGCAAGTTGAAAGCACTCCAAATGCAATGCAGCTGTTAATTCTGTCAATTATGCCAGCTGTCAATTGCGTGCGAGTTGTGTGCGTCGATTGTTGTTAAACATGGATGCGAATGATGCGCTAATAATTTACTTTAATTAATCAAGCACACAGCGAGAGAGGGAGAGAGGGAGAGAGAGGTAGATGTAGAGGTAAGCAGTGCAAGAGTTAGTTGAGCTGTTGCACGCTGCGTATGATTAATGTCCACATTGCGCATACGCCGCGTAACCTGCTCAAATATAAACAAACAAATAGAATTCGCACTGCTATGCATCTTGCAAGTCGTCACCAATTACAATTTAAATACATCAGCAACAGCAACAAAATTAAGTTGTCCCAACTAAGCGACTAAGTGCCTGAAACTTGGCAAACGTCTGCAATATTTCGCTTGACAGAACGAGTGCAGAAAGCGAAGGCGTTGCCGTTGCCGTTGCCGTTGCCGTTGCAAGTTGCCCAATAGGCCGCACGTCTGCTTGCCGCCAGCCTCGACTCTTCCCCTCCCCCTCCCTCTCGCTCATTCTCACACTCTGCCCATCTCACACTCTCAGTCAGTTTCTTTAAATAATCGCATTCTCGTCAAATGCCTAACATGTTGGCCATTTAATTGCTGCTCTGCACTGGAGCCCACGCAACTGCCCGGTCGTACAGAGAGTGAGGGAGAGAGGAAGAGAGGGAGAGGGAGGGCGAATTGGCCAAAGCTGCCGCCCATAAACATGCACAAATTATGTCTTATTAAGTGTGAAGTGTGCTGGCCCCCAACTTTCTAGCCACTTGGCTGCATTTGTCATTCGCATTTGCCCAGTCGCTGCAAATTATGCAAAAACTCAAATATAAATAAAAACAAATGTGTAACCAAAAATTAAGTAAACACACTGCGATCGGGCTGCACTGACTGCATTGATGCTCGCTCAAGATTAGGAATTAAATAAATGAAAATCATAATTTTATTGAACTTTGGGTTGATGGTTTGGAGGTCCTACTCCTATTTTAATAAATAATAAATTGGAACTACTACTATTTCAATGACAGCACTATTTTAAGGACAATTACTATATCAAGGACCATCCCTTGTACTTTTTTACTACTTCAAGGACTACTACTACTACTTCTACTACTATAACTGATACTATTTCAAGGACTACTACTTCTACTACCATAACTGCTACTATTTCAAGGAGTATTACTTCTACTACTATAACTGCTACTATTTCA
The DNA here is from genome assembly GCF_054131105.1 of Drosophila navojoa. Lineage (NCBI taxonomy): Eukaryota > Metazoa > Arthropoda > Insecta > Diptera > Drosophilidae > Drosophila > Drosophila navojoa. The sequence goes on along the minus strand of NC_142890.1, from coordinate 4,249,135 downwards.
AGGACTATTACTTCTACTGCTATAACTGCTACTATTTCAAGGACTACTACTATTATTACTAGTACTACTACTATTTCAAGGACTACTACTTCTACTACTATAATTGCTACTATTTCAAGGACTACTACTTCTACTACTATAACTACTACTATTTCAAGGACTACTACTTTTCTTACAACAACTACTACTATTTCAAGGACTAATACTTTTTTTTACAACTACTACTACTATTTCAAGGACTACTACTTCTACTACTATGACTATTTCATGGTCTACTTCATCCCTTATTACTAATTCTACTCCCACTACTACGATTTCTATTACTATTACTTCTACATCTACTACTACTACTTCAAGGACTATTTCAAGGACACCTACTACTAATACTATGACTGATATTTTTGGTACTATTACTACTAATTAGACGACTATTACAACGTATGCTACTGTACCAATACTACTACTAATTTTACTACTTTTCCATCGTCTGATACTACAACTACTACTACTAATTGCTGCTGTACCAATACTGCTATTAATTTAACTACTATTACATCGTCTGATAACACTACTACTACTACAAAACCTTTCTCTACTACTATAAATACATTTCCTAGAAGGCTTATTACTGTTGCAAACTACTACTGCTACTACTTATACATTATATATTTCAAAGTCTTCACAGGCTATGAACCACAGTCAGCAATTCACAGTCATTCCCTGCACAAACCTAATATGCTCTCTTCGCTCTTCATAAACGGGCATTGCAAAACAAGTCTTGTAAAGTACGTGCACATCTGTATGTATGTGCATCTGCAGCACATATCATACATATATCTATAACTATGTGGAGTGGTAGAAGTCTTTCAGTTGCCATTCCGAAACATTTGCTTGTTAATTGCGCCGGAAGTGCCGTCATCAAATTATTATTTTGTTTATTCCTGTTCATTCCATGTTCTTTTCGTTCGGTATTGTTTCTGCATTATTATTGTTATTGTTATTATTATTATTATTATTTATTTCGTTTTATGCGCGCACATTTATTTTATTTGCTTGTTGTTAATGCTTTTTGCGCTGGCCAATTAAATGCGCCGGCTGCTGTTGTGTGTGGTCAAGAAATCAGATAAATATTTGAATATTACTTTATGGGGCCCTCCGCTGGCGCATATAAATCTTTCACGCCCATGAATCACAAACTATATATAAATGTCTATGTGTATGTGTGTGTGTGTGTGTGTGTGTGTGGATGCGCTCAGACATTCCCCGACAACTTTGCATAATCCTCGACGTTGTCAACTTAGCGCTGCCTTTTGTGATATGCCACAGACTGGGCGTGTTTGCATGCGTCTGGACACTTTCGTATCTAAATTAATTGAGTCATGCCAGACTATAACACACAAATGTATATATAGCATACATTTGTGTGTGTGTGTGAGTCACTCAAGCCAAAATTTCAGCGCTTTGGTTAGCGCAGCTTACAAGCTGTGCAACTGCAACTTGTGGCAGCCAAATTGCCAACAGCGTGAAAATATGGCCAATCTGCAAGCTCAGCGACGCAATGCGTGCAACCGCTACACGAACTCGAAGAGGAGGTAGAGGAAGAGGAAGAAGAAGTAGCTGGCGTTGCCTTGGCTACGTGCGGCGGTAAGGGCAAAGCGAGAAAGTTAGCTTTATTAGCTGTGTTTTCTTTTAGATTTGCGTGAAACTTGAACTGATAAAGAGAGCAATATAGACTAGATTGGGAATGACTGGGAGATACCCTATTAACTACGCTTATAGCAAATTTATATTTAATCTATATCTCTTAGGGATCAACTTTATATTTGCTACAGCTCATAGCATCAGTGTAAACAACAGGGTATCTACTAGTCAGGTTTATTGTTATTTAGACTTATACAACAATTTGTATCAAATACATATATACTTAATCTATTTAGCTTCAAGATTAGAATGCGTGCAAGCAACAACAACAGAGTATCTTCTAGTCATGCCTAACCTAGTCTACAACGCTCTCATTGCTCTATTCTAGTCAGTCCCAGCCTAATCTATGGCTGTGTATACTAAGACATACACACATACATAGGCATGCTAACCTCTTAAATATGCCTCTTCGCCTTCTTCTCAAAACAACAATTATTTATTATACATTTCATATCTCTCGTGCCTTAACTCGAAATTATTTATGATATATTTAATATATATTTTTATTATATTCAGCTCCATTCAGAAAAAAAAAAAAAAACAAAACACAAACTCTCCTACTAAAACCCTAACCTAGGCCAACATTTAATACATTTTGCCCGGCCTAAGCTCGGCAAACAAATTCGAAACAAAAGTAAAATGAAATGAATAATAAAAAGCTTTTTGACTTTTAGTAAGCGTAATTAATGCGTCTGTAACAACAACAACAACAATAACTTGGCAGCATTTTTTTTTTTTACTCAAGGCTGAATTTCTTGTAAAGAAAGAAACAAATAAAAATTAAAAAAAAAAAAAAAAAAAACAAACATTTCGCATACGTAAAACAACAAAACTGTAAATGTGCCTGCCTACCTATTAGGTATTCAAATGCTTACAACGCGAACAACATGTGACTGTGTGTGTGCGTGTGTGTGTGTGTATATGGCGTATATGTGGAGGCGTTCAGCGGGCAGGAGGGGCACTCGAAGAGTTGCTACGCTACGACGAACGCCCTTTACCTTGCTGACACACATTTTATGCTAAATAGCCGACGGGCAGAAACGGACGTGATTGTTGTTGTTGTTGCTTTCATTTGTGCTGGTTATATCAGTGGGTCTAGTGGATCTGTTGTCTTCGACCCACTAATTTGGCAATCAACTAAACGGTGTAGAGTTGTTGTTGTTGTTGATGTTGTTGTTGCTGTTGTCTTTTTGCTTTTTTTCGCATTTGTTTTTAACCTTCAAAGTAGCAGCAACAACAACATTCACGTAGTACATTTACATGTGAGCTGAGCAACAAGAACAACAACAACAACCACAACGAATCGAGGCGAAGGTGTAGGCATATTTACATATGGTAACAAACAAAAATCGCTTCGTATTTCAATCTAAATTTAAACCAATCTCATTTGATTTGATTTGTATGTATAATAACAATAAATATATAATAATCTCAATGAGCTCAGATTAAAAAAAAAGTTGTATAATATACATAATATAAATGACAGACTTCTCTTCATAATAGAAACTTCAGCCTTTAAAGAACAAAATATAAATAATTTTTTTTAGGCAAGCTTACAAAATAAGTTTGAATATATTATATATACACATAAATATTTTTTAGGCTAAAAATTTTACAATATTACCCGCCACGGAAAAGAAAAATTGCTGAATAAAAATTTCCGTAATTCTTAATTAGAACAATTGCAGAAAAAAAACTGTAAACAAATCAAAAGCAACAATTTTATTATTTTTTTTTTCTCTCAGTTTTCGCATTCATGTAAGTAATTCTTTTTGGTGCCACGTTTAAATTCGCTTACAAGCGCCACCAGACTTGGCCCAAAACACAATAAAAAATTGAAAATTAACTGAACTTTGGTAAAAAAAAATTGCATTTCTGCTGATTTGTTTAAACAGAAAGCCGTAAAAAAATGACAAAAAGTGAAGCAAACAAAAAACCCAACTTCAACTTTTGTTGACGCAGCTGCTGCAGGGGTCGAGGTGGTGCGAGGGGCTTGGTGCTGTGGTGCCAAGGGGCGGGACCGGGCCGAGGTGCTGTGTGGAGTCAGTTGGCTTACAATGTTGCAGCCGTTGGCGCCAACTGCGACGGGAAGACAGCCCCCGGCGAAGGTCTACGCAAGCGCCAGCTACGTTGGCACAAAATCCAAACAGAAAACTAAAAACCAAATGGAAATAAAACTAAAACTACAAAAACAAAAACAATGCAATAACAACAACAATAAATAATCATAACTTACAGCAACAACAACAACAGCAGCAGCAGCAGCAGCTCGACGCTAAAGTGCTGTAATGCGTCGCTTAGTTTAACATTTACAGCCAAGCAACCATTTTTTTTTTTTTTTTTGTAACACTTTTTGTTTTGGGCCAAAAGAGTTTTACGACTGTTGAGCTGGACATGTGTTGGGGATCTGCAGCTGGGCAAAGAATTGGCAGCAAGGCCATACAGTAGACACTCAATAGAGCGAAAAATATTTAAGGGAATAATTCTAAAAAATTATATAGCAGAGCATTGATTGAATTTAACCTTAGACAACTTTAAAGAACTTCATTTTTGAGCTATTTGTGACAACTTAAACTACTTTTTCAGCAGTGTATACCTAAGAGGCAAGGCCTCAAGCAATGTTCTTTTCGAGCTCTGTTTTTTGCAGTGGCGTTGCCATCCTGTTTAGGTTTTGTAAGCTGGATGCCATACCGTTCGGCGAAGCTCATCATACTACCTCACCTATGTATATTGAAGTCTGAGTCACTCTCTCTTTCTCTTGCTCTGACTGAGTGTCTCTCAATCTCTCTCTCTCTCCTCTCTCTCTCTCCTCTCTCCTTTACACTGTCACTCTCTTGTTCTTTATCTCTCTCATTCTGTTTCTCTTCTTCGTTCGTCTTCTTTTTCTTTTCTTCAACCTCTCCTCTCTTCCTTTCTATTTCCCTCTCTTTCTGTCTCTCTGACTCTTGTTCTCTCTCTCTATCTCTTTTACTTCTATATCACATGCAACTATATCACATGCATAACTACAGTCGTCGGATGTATGGCTAATATACAGTTTTATAACTAGGAACCCAAAACATGACAGCTGGATTGCTGTTTAGCTAGGCTAAAAATAAAATAAAGAAGATAAGATCTGCAAGTTTTGCGAATGAATAATAACAATATCACTTATAGAGGCATGCCAAATTAGAAAATATTTATATTTGTCATGGTTATTGCCAACTTCCCTTCAAAACTTGCAGTTGCCACGCAATAAACTAGACGAATAGTCTGGCATAGATTTATCATTTTAAAAGAAACACGCCCCAGAGCTGTGTTTAGCATAGAGGTCTATCTAGATATTTTTCAAACATATTTTAAATAGTTTGTAATTTAGCAAAAAATCTTTAACAGTTTTTTGTTTTCATTTTTTTTTCTAGCTCCTTCGTTGTGTTTGGCAAACAAGTTTTGTATGTTTTCTTTTTAAATTTTGATATGCAGCTTGACTAAGCCAAAAACTAGAAGTCGACCCGCGTCTCGGTTCAGTTACCGGATTGCCATTTGGCTGCGTTTTGGCCGCGTTGCATGCGCGTGTTCTAATGCGAAATTAATTCAGCATGTTTTTTGGAATCGTCTTTTATATCATTTTCTTTTCTTTTTTTGTATAAACTCTGAATAATTGAAGAGTAGCAAGAGGGGTATAATGCCTTTGGGGTACAGGAAAGAATGATTGAAAGCATAAGGTAGAGATGTTGCTGTTGTCTTAGCTCTGCCTATTAGTATGAAAGCCTTGAAAATACATCAACTTAACTTCAAATTATCGATAACATTGTCATTGAATTCGATTTAAATCGATCAGAGTTACAGTTGTCAATATAACAACTATAAGACCCAGCCTTACGCTCTTGTCCCCATCTCTTATCCTCTACCCTCTTAGAGCTCTATCCCAGGATATCTTCTAGTCGCTCATTCACATGTCTAAATCTTGGTTTTATGGCTGCTGCTGGCGAATTAAAAGTCTGCCAGAAAACCAAAAACCAAAAAATAAAGCAATACAAAAATTCTAAAGCTAATTTTACTACTAGTTAGTTAGTTAGCTAGTCGCAGCTGCTGCTGTTGCTGTTGCTGTTGCTGTTGTTGCTGTTGTTATTGCTCTTGCTGCAGCTAACTGGTTTTCTTGCTTCTTGGCCAAATATGGCGGCATTTTTTTGAGGTTTATGTCTTGTTATGCGCTCGGCTGTCGTTAATGAACGAAGGTCAGTTCTATGCCGGTTCACTCTTTTGGTTCACAGCGAATACCTTAAACAAATATATGTTCTTTAATGGTTTCAATTGCGAAATTCGTTATGAATGTGAATGATTGAAGAAATCTATGTGCTGGTTGAAATAACTTTTGAAATAATAATATATAAAATATAATATATACAATTTAATAAGACATGTATTGGAATATATAGTTAATTTTATATAAAATAATTATACATTTTCTATAGAGATTTGAGTCATTTTTTCTTAAAGAAAATTTTAAAATAATTTGAACATTTTAAGAGTTCTTTAACCTCAATAATTTTGAATTAATTTGCAATTTTAAAGCCAATCAATCATTATTATAGTAAATAAGAAAATATATTGAGACCGTCTCCCCAATCTACCAATGTATCTACTTTGGTTCCTTCTATGAACAACTGGCCTGGGCTCCTTTCACTTCTGTATAAATCTATACATCTGACGACTCCTCTTAAAAGTCTCATAAAAACCTTTTGCTTCATTCCTTCTTTTCATTAACTTTCTTTAACTTCCGGCTCATTTCATAGGGAATATTTTTAATCCGGTTTTTTGTCGGTTCACTTCTTAATCGGAATTCAATTAACCATATACCCTAATCAGATTAGGCTGCCAAGTCAGCTGTGTCATGTTCAAATCTTCATCAAGTACAACCATGTCTAGCCACGCCCCCAACTGCCCAGCCAGGCAGAGTTATGGATATATATATGTATGGGCAAGCGGAAAGCTCAGCGAGCCACGCCCCAATTCAGTGGATTGCGCCTCATGTGAAATGCAAACAGGCAATTAAATGGCGTTGCAAAAGGCGCAAAAGCTTGCAATGTGCCACAGTTGCAGTTGCAGTTGCAGTTCCAGTCGCAGTTGCTGTTGCAGTTGTTGTTGCACTTGCCCAGGCCAACGATCGACTATATGGGTGTGTGTACATGTGTGTGTGCTGCGCATGCGTCCAGTTTTTACAGTTTTATTAACTGCATTTTTATCTAGCTGCAACCAAACAACTTGCAGCAAGCTGCACGAACTGGCTCCCAGACTCGGCGCATTGAGCGGAAAAAACATAGCCCAGGTTTTTGCTGTTTCTTGTTGTTGTTGTTCGTATCGCACGAAATACCCTTTTGGCCAAGAATTCGCTGGCTGGCTGGCTGGCTGGCTGGCTAAAAGGTACCACAGAGCAGGCAGAGAGAAGGAAGCTGCCGCACTTGCCACAAACCAGTTGAGCGCCAAGCAGCGTCTAACTGTTCACGACGTCGGCCAGTTGGGGCAAGTGCAGTCCGTTGCATCTCTTGGCTTATTACTTATAGAATTTATTTGGCCAACAAACACGACCGACCGACTTGTCTTGGCCAACAACAACAACAACGGCATCAAACGAAAAAAAATAGAATAAAATAATGATAACTGCTGAATCGTAAAAAAAGGCTGTGCATTTTTTATAACTACTGCCATTTGGCAATGCCCAGGAGCAGCCAGCAGCGGAAATTGTTTGTCCTACTATACACAAACAGATATACATACATATAAATATATATATATACCTTTATATATACTTATATCTAGCGAAGCTTGCTGTTTGTTCTCGTTGCTTGTAATAGAGTTAGCTTTGCCCGAAGCACGGGTTCTGTTCTCCTTATAGGGGCAATCAGCCAACATCGACAACTTGGCTGCAATTCAGGTTGCAGCTACTGCTGCCTGTTGCCTGCTGCCTGCTGCAGTTGCAGTTGCAGTTACCGTTGCAATTGCATATTTACACAGGAATGTCAACTATTTCCTTTTAATAATTTGCCAAGACAGGTTTTGTTTGCATTTTTTCTCTTTGCTTCATGCTCTTTGATTGATGCGCTAAACAATAAAGCTTTTCAGCTTTGGCTATTAATTAATTAGGTAAGCAAGCTGCTTAGCCACAGTTCGTTGCACACAACAACCACACACACACACACACATATATACATATGTATATATGTGCTTAACTAAAGTGCTTGCTTGCCACAAATCCGCGCTACCGTAACATGCAAAAGTCAATATTGAAACGTGGGGCAGTTGCAAGCAAACACCCAGCCAGTCAGCCAAGTGCTGCTGTCACAGACACTTACACACACAAACACACACACATACACACACATACCAGATCAGCAGCAGCAGCAGCAGCAGCTCCTTTGGCAGTTGACTTTTGGCACCTAGTGTGTTTGTGTAGCTTGTTTGCTGCAATTGTTTTCACAGTTTGTGGAATTTCGCACGGCAATTTGTGACGTCACGTTTATTTGAATATGCTTGCACATACTTATATGTATATTTAAATATACATACATATAAATATATATATATATATATATAAATAAAGATATGTATCAAGGGGGGAATTCGTTTTTAGCTTCGATGTTATATAACGCTCTTAATTGGGAGCTAAGTTTAACTATTCAAATTTGTTTAAAAATAAATGTTTTACATATAATTAACATATATGTAATTAACTCGTACAAATCGTGATTGACCCACTAATATGATGGATGCCCTACTTACAGCTTTTACCCTTCAAAAATGACCGAATATCATGTTTTAACTATTATATTATTTACTATATATTATTGATAAGCAAGTCATTGTCATTGTCATTGTCATTGTCATTGTCATTGTCATTGTCATTGTCATTGTCATTGTCATTGTCATTGTCATTGTCATTGTCATTGTCATTGTCATTGTCATTGTCATTGTCATTGTCATTGTCATTGTCATTGTCATTGTCATTGTCATTGTCATTGTCATTGTCATTGTCATTGTCATTGTCATTGTCATTGTCATTGTCATTGTCATTGTCATTGTCATTGTCATTGTCATTGTCACCACTTCCTCATAAAATTCTTGTAATTATTCTCTTGTATTGATTACCCAATGGTTATTTAAATCGACTAGCCAAATTCATTTGCTGAACTATAGCCATAACGCTGAACGCAAATTTTGCCATCTGTAGATTTAACATTAACCAAAATTTATTTCCATATTAAAATACAATTATGTACCCACCTGAATATTGCTGTTCAATGATATTGCGAAAATACCACCAGCTTTAAAGTCAATCGGTTGTTGCAGATGGTGCATAAAGAATTTGAGTGCGGATTTATATTTGGGCTCAGCGTCGATCCAGTGCGAATCGAATAAAATATTCGATAGTTCCTCACAATCTTTAACCAATAAATCACACAGATAGCAGAATGGAAAGGTCTCTACCATTACAGCTAAGGCAAACATGATCGCCGAGATTGCCCGAAATAATCCAGAGAAATACAGCACATTGACCAAAGTCATACCCAAATCGATTCCGATCAACAGAAACTGTATTAAAATGGTCTGCGAAATAACTGGTCGCATTACGTTACAGCACCTGAGTTGAGGAGTCAGTAGCAAAATATATTATAAACCATATAAATAGACTTACTGTATTATTAATTTGTGGTAAATAATATTGAAGACCAGATCGTCGTAATTCTCTGCCTCTGTTCGTTGAGGATCGGTGCGCAGTTTGCGAATATGGTCCTTCAGAACACCAATGTGACCTCGATAACTTACTACGAGCACGATTGTATATGTGTCATCAATTAAAACTAGTACTGATACTAACACCATCACATAACTCTCAAAGAACGTCTGCATCCATACTCTACCAATACCATCGCGCCAATCAAAGATTGGATTGTAGAACAGCCACGGTGGATGTCCATTCACCACTCCAACCACAAAGACAGACACCGTATAGATAAGATAGAACTCAGCAACTAAAAAAAATAGGTAATTGGACTTGGCCACAGCTGCGTGGATCCTCCTGCGATCGCTGTCGGTTTGTAGCCGCTCATCCAGATCATCGAGCATTGATAATGTCTCGTGCATACGCTCCATGTTGATGTAAACAATAATATTCCTAATGATTGCTCCAGATATATTCAAATTAAGTGAGAGCAGAGAGAGAAATTCTCCAGGACTAAAATTCTTTAAATTCACAATGAGACTTAGGCCCATTAGAAGCGGTCCACAAACCAAGGGAACGCAGAAAATAAAGCAAGTCCATAGCATGTATAAGTAACGTAGGACACCTTGGTTCGGTGGAATCCAGCCCATAAACTTCATAACTCGAAGCAAATAGGCGCAACACTCTCTGGAGCCCACTCGAACCACTAGAGGAACAGGATGAATTAGTCTGAATATTCCGGTCATCGTGAATGCAACTGAGGACAGTCTGAACTGTGGTTAGCTTTTATACGATTTTGGGATATCGCTGGGATATGAGCAGCTGCCAAGGTGTCCATCACCTGGCATTGCCTGTGTAATTATCAATGCCGAATTGGAGGGCTAGCAACGTCAATCAGAAACAAAAGGCGTCAGTCGCACATTGAATATGCTAAAGGAGTACGTGGCTTTCTATAATAGACAGTAAATATTAGATTAGATATCAAATCATTACAGAATACTTTGATAATTTGGTAAAAAATATCGGAATATAAGATTTACACCATATGATATGAGGATACCGCTGAGAACATCCAAGTAAATGCCTGTACTTCAAACTTGTAGCCTACATATATGAATACAAGAAATATCAACTCCCTTAAAGAGTAATTCGACAATAATATTAAGCACATAAATTATTTATTTCCATGCGCAATAATAAATGACATGAGAAAAACCACTCCAGAAATACACAAATATGATGCTAAGTGGGACATGTTTTATTCGGTGTATATTTGTTAAAGTCCCATTGCCCATCTTATTTTAATTCCTAGCGTCATTGTCGTTATCAAAGAGTGTTACAAATATAAGGAAAATTTAATATATATTTAGTTCGGGAATTTCAGAGGCATTATTGATATCATTATCATAATATTTTTCCAACATTCATTTAAATCGATTGGCTAAGTTCATTTGCTGAACTATAGCCATAACACTGAACGCAAACTTGGCAACCTGAAGATTGAAAGCGATTCAAAATTATCCGATCCTTTAGTTTCACATTAAACTTGAATTATCTACCCACCTGAATATTACTGTTCAATGATATTGCGAAAATGCCGCCAGCTTTAAAGTCAATCGGTTGCTGGAGATGGTGCATAAAGAATTTGAGAGCGGATTTGTATTTGGGCTCAGCGTCGATCCAGTGCGAATGGCATAAAATATTCGATAGTTCCTCACAATCTTTGGCCAATAGATCACACAGATAGCAAAACGGAAAAGTCTCTAATAAGACAGCTGTAGCAAATATGATTGCAGAGATTGCCCGAAATAATCCAGAGAAATATAGCACATTGATTATAGTCAAACCCAGATCGATGCCAATCAACAAAAACTGTACAAAAATGGTTTTCGACATGACTGGACGCATTAAATTACAGCATCTAAAAAGAGGCGTTGTTAGCATAAGTAAAATAAAAACAGAGTACATGGACTTACTGTACAATTAATTTATGATAAATAATGTTAGAGACCAGCTCATCGTAATTCTCTGCCTCTGTTCGTTGAGGATCGGTGCGCAGCTTGCGAATATGGTCTTTGAGAACATCAATATGAGCTCGAAAGTTTACTAAGAGCACAATCGTGTATGTGTCACTAATTAAAGCCAACGTTGTCACATATATCAACACAATATACTCAAAGATCGTCTGCAGCCAAAAGTATACAGCTCCATTGCGCCAATCAAAGAGTGGATTGTAGATCAGCCAAGGGGGTTGTCCATTCGCCACTCCGACCACAAAGACAGACACCGTATAGGATAGATAAAGTTGAGCATAAACGAAAAAGATGTAATTGGATCTTGCAACTGATAAATGGATCTTTCTACGATCGCTGTCGGTTTGTAGCCGATCATCCAGATCATCTAGAATTGATAATGTCTCGTGCATACGTGTCATGTACATGTACAAAATTAGGCTCTTAATGGACGCTCCTAGTACGTTTGCGTCTAGCGGCAGTAAAGTCAGAAATTCTCCAGGACTGAAGTTCTTTAAATTCTCAATGAGACCTCGAAATAAACCGAATGGTCCATATATCAATGGAAAGTAGAAAGCCAAGCAAGTATACAGCATGTATAAGTTGCGTGGAATACCATGCTTAGGCGGCATCCAACCCAAGAACTTCAGAGTCCGAAACAAATAGGTGCAACACTCTCTGGAGCGTATGCGAACCACAAGCGGAGCAGGATGAATTAGTGTGAATATTCTAGTCATTGTGAGTGAAACTGAGAACAGTCTGAACTGTGGTTAGCTTTTATACGATTTTGGGATATCGCTGGGATATGAGCAGCTGCCAAGGTGTCCATCACTTGGCATCGACTGTGTAATTATCAATGCCGAATTGGAGGGCTAGAAACGTCAATCAGAAACAAAAGGCGTCGCTCACACATTGAATATGCAACAAGAGTAGGTGGTTTTTTATGATTCAAACTGAATTTTACTTTGATCAAATGTATAGCAATTGGTATAAGGATACCGCTGAGTGTCTCCAAGTCAGGCACTTGGAGTTTTATAACTCCTATCTAAGCTTTGTAGCCTATATCAATGAATACAAGAAAGATAAACTCATATAACGAGTAAATCCACAGACCTTATACTTTATCGTTTGGGCTGTAATAATAATTACGTCTTTGAATAATTTATGTGCTCAGCCAATTTATTGTCATGTTAATTATAACAATCGAATTTAATTCTACCTTGTTTGATGGATTGGCTAGATTCATTTGCTGCACAATGATCATCATGCGGCTGCTGAGTTTATCAGTTTGTATTCCATTTGTATATGAGGGTTACATTTCCATTGTCCTGGCTATTGTAATTCTCAGCGTCATTGTCATTATCAAAAAGTAAATCATTATCATTGTCATTGTCATTGTATTGGAAAAATTCTGTGTGTTCCGCTCGGGATTTCCAATATCTATCCAAATCGATTGCCCAAATTCATTTGCTGAACTATAGCCATAACGCTGAACGCAAACTTGGCCACCTGTAGATTTAAAGCGATTTAAAATCAACCCATAATTTAGTTTCATTAAACTTGAATTATCTACTCACCTGAATATTGCTGTTCAATGATATGGAAAAAATACCTCCAGCTTTATAGGCAATGGGCTGTTGCAGGTTGTGCATGAAAAACTTAAGTGTGGATTTATATTTGGGCTCAGCGTCAATCCAGTGCGAATCGAATAAAATATTCGATAGTTCCTCACAATCTTTGGCCAATAGATCGCACAGATAGCAAAATGGAAAGGTCTCCACCATTACAGCTAAGGCAAACATGATCGCAGAAATTGCACGAAATAATCCAGAGAAATATAGCACATTGACCATAGTCATACCCAAATCGATTCCGATCAACAGAAACTGTATGAAAATTGTTTGCGACATGACTGGACGCATTAAGTTACAGCACCTGAGAAAGGGAGTTGATAGCAAAAGCAATATTAACATATAGGACCGGTGGAATTACTGTAGGATTAGTTTGTGATAAATAATGTTAGAAACCAACTCATCGTAGTTCTCTGCCTCTGTTTGTTGAGGATCGGTGCGTAGCTTGCGAATATGGTCTTTCAGAATATCGATATGAGCTCGAAAGTTTACCAAGAGCACAATTGTGTATGTGTCACTAATTAAAGCCAGCTTCGTCTGAAATAGGAACACAATGTACTCAGAGATCGTCTGCAGCCAAAACTTTCCAACACTGTCGCTCCAATCAAAGATCGGATTGTAGATCAGCAACGGTGGATGTCCATTTAGTATTCCAATGATGAAGAGAGTCACCGTATAAGCATAATAAAATTGAGCATATACAAAAAATATGTAATTTGATCTAGCCACAGCTGCGTGGATCTTCCGACGATCGCTGTCGTTTTGTAGTCGCTCATCCAGATCATCTAGAATCGATAATGTCCCGTGCACTCGCGTCATATATATGTATAAAATGAAACTCTTAATGGACACACCAAGACAATTTAAGTCGAGCGGCAGCAAAGTCAGAAACTCTCCAGGACTAAAGCTCTTTATATTACTAATGAGTCCGCCAAGTAAACCCAACGGTCCATATATCAATGGGAAGTAGAAAAAGAAGCAGGTATACAGCGAGTGTAAGTAACGTGGAATACCCAGTTTTGGTGGCATCCAACCCAAGAACTTCAGAAACCGAAACAAATAGGTGCAACACTCTCTGGAGCGTATGCGAACCACAAGCGGAGCTGGATGAATTAGTCTGAATATTTTGGTCATTGTGAGTGAAACTGAGGACAGTCTGAACTGTGGTTAGCATTTATACGATTTTGGGATATCACTTGGATAGAAGCAGCTGTCAAGGTGTCCATCACTTTGCATTGGCTATGTAATTATCAATGCCGAATTGGAGGGCTAGAAACGTCAATCAGAAACAAAAGGCGTCGCTCACACATTGAATATTCTGGATGGGCACGCGCCTTCGATCATAGAATATATATAGTGCATTAGCGTCGAAAAAATAGAGTACTTTAGTACTGTATAGAATACTGTATAAGACTGCGAAAAGAAGAAGATTTTATTATATGTGTGTAGTCGGGTACATCTCCGATTTATAATGTGTTAAAGTTTTTCAGATCTGTCCACTAGGGTCGTGGTAAATCGGATAATGCACTTTCCGATATATCAGAAATCATTTTATTCTATTCTATTAGAATAGATCTTGATGTATTTTTGTCACTATTGATGCTAGAAACCTTAAATCATATTTATATACTCGGACTAACCACTCAAGACCATATTCCTAATCAGATCTCTAATCGTTAAAGGCATGTTCACTTGTTTTCTCATTGGACACATTTATTTCTTATTTTTATATAATTTATTTTATTACTTACAATAATAATTAAATCATTAAATTGTTAAAGTTGCCTAGGAATTGCATTTTATCCTTTTCTCACTTCTCAGATTATTTGAATCGGTTGGTAAGATTCATTCTCTGCACTATGGTCATAACGCTGAATGCGAACTTGGCCATCTGTCAATCAAATTGTTCTATATGAATTCGAAAACCACTTTATATGTTAGCTCACCTTAACATTGCTCTTCAACGAGATGGGAAATACGCCACCAGCAATAAATTCGATGGGTTGTTGGGCATGAAGCAAAAAGATTCTCAGGGTCGATTTATATTTGATGCTGGCATCGAACCAGTTCGATTGGGCCAAGAGATTGGCCAAGTCGGTACAGTCGCTGGCCAGCAAATCGCAATAGTAACAAAAGGGAAATGTCTGAACCAAAATGGCGCAGACGAATATCACCGAAGATAGGCCACGAAAAAAGTTGGAGAAATACAAAATGTTGACCAGGTTTAGGCCCAGGACAATGCCAATAAACAGAAACTGTATAAAGATAGTGAGCGACATTATCGGGCGTATCAGGCGACAGCAGCTGAGGAGTAGATAATTAAGTAGAGAATGAGGTATACTAGATAGCTGTACAGCTGAACCTACTACAGTATCGACTGATGATAGGTAATGCAGCCCACGAGCTGCTTATACTCCTCGGCGTCTGTCATGAGCAAGTCCTGGCGCAACTCGCGTACGCGACCCTTCAGCACATCGAGGTGAGCTCGAAAGATATTGATAAAGACAATGGTGAAGGTGTCCATGGAGAGTATCGCACAGGCCATCAAACTCATGACGATCACCTCGATAACGGACTGTGCTAGTAAGCTCCACGCCCCGTTGCGCCAGTCGATGATTGGATTGTACATTATCCAAGCTGGCTGGCGATTAACTACTCCAGCTATGGCATCGGATATTGTGTAGATGGCATAAAGCTTAAAGTACAATAGGAATATATAATTCGATCGTGCAACAGCCGCGTGAATCTTCCGCCGATCCCCGTCGCTGTGCACCTGCTCGTCCAGGGTGTTCATGGCGCTTTTGGTCTCGTGCAAACTGCTCAGGTAACCCAACATCGCGAACCACTTGACCGAGGCTCCGATTATGTTGAAAAACATTTGCAGAACCTTCAGAAATTCGCCGGGCGTAAAGTGCTTGGCGTCAATGAAGAGGCTCAGGCCTAGGCCAGTTGGCAAATAAATGGCAGCAACTACAAAGACGAAGCTCGACCAGCACAGATACAAATACCGCCGGGGGCCCTGTTTGGGCGGAATCCAGCCAATAGCGTACATAACGCGATACAAATAAGTGCAACTCCTTTCGGAAGGCATACGCACTGAAAGCGGAGCCGGATGAATTAGCTTAAATATGACTGCCATTGCAATTGATACTGGGAAATGTCTCAGACGGTGCTCAGCTTTTATGCCAAATGGAGGACAACAGCTGCTGAGTCAGGCTGAATCGCGTTAGGACTTGGCCTGTAATTAGACTTTCAGAGGTGTCAATCATTTGCGGGTTCTCGTATTCAAAATTTCTGTGCTACACTGAGTTCAATTGCACGAGGGAGGGTTCTAGCTGGGACTCTTAGGCTCTGCTGAACGAGGTTAAGGGCTACTGGAAAATATTTACGAAATTATAGTATCTCAACTTGATAATAATAAATAATGATGAAGTGCAATGATATTGAATACGGATGATAAATTCTATAGAAAATAAGTTCACATTTAATAGAAGAAAGTTTTATTATATTTTAGCTTTATTTACTTAAAATTCTAGGCTTATATACCTACAAAAAGTATCCTAAGGATAATTAATAATTAATTAATTTTCCACTCTTTTATTTTCACCAAATCGTAGTCTTATATACCGGAAAAAAATAAATAAATGTTTTTAAGATGGGATATGGGAAGCGTTCCATTTGTCGAGCATAAACAATTTATGCTCAATTTTGATGTGATCCTAAAAAATGGCTGATGGGTCTTTTGCTTATGCCTTAACTCAAACTGATATTCATTACCAAATTTCTTTGTTTACCTTATACATACACTCTCTATGTTCTCAAAAGAGATCAACACTATAAAACTTCATCAGTTGAGGGCTGCGGGTATACAAAATAAAATGTTGTCCAAAGATTTAGAGTGAATAGAAAGTATACTTAGTATGCTTATACTAACTACTTTTTTTTAAGGCAAAAACTTTATTTTTGGGCTTCATTTCAATAGAGATAAACCTCTTAATAACCAATGTTGATGGTGGAATGAGAACTTCTGTTTTTCAAATTTAAACAGTTAAGGCCGATTGCCAAATGCACAACTAAAAACTATTCCAATCGAAATTCTATTGGATATCCACACAAACAGCCTGGAGATATTTTTCATTTGCATTTGCCTAACTCTATAAAAACACTTGATTTATGATATAAATAAAATAATATAATATACATTATATATGTAGTTGCATGTTGCTGCCAGTTTTGGATGCTAGAGGCTGCTGCTCGAACTGGCACTGGCAAATATATAGAATTGCCAGAGATATTGTAATTTGCACAGCTTTGACACGCAACTAATAAACCAGGGCGTGAACGTCGCACCTGGTACAGTAGTACTAAGTAGTTGATGAACGCGTGATTCTCGAGTAAATGCAAAATATACAAATAAACAAATAGACAAATAGATATGTAGCTTAGCTTTAAGTAGAAAAATCCCAGCTGAATAAATAGATTACACAGAACTAATATAAGTCTGCATTGACTAATATAATTTAAATAAAATAAACTTAATATTATTATAAAACAAAATAAAATGCATCAACACATAATTTAGCGTGACTGTACAAAGATATGCATCGAAAACATTAGCTCATTATCAGTATTATTTCCTTGATTTTATCATAGCAATATTATGTTTTATTGAATAGACTTTTTATTTTTTTTTAAGATAATTTCTTGTCGCATTTAACTAATATAAATATTTTTTCTCTTTTAGGTAAGTCCATTTAAAGTGTGAAGCCTTTAACTTAGCTGAAATAAACTCTAAATATATTTAAATACTTGCGGAAAATCAGGTAAAATAAAAACACATGTATATGTATATGTATGTAAATATTTAACATGCAGTTAAACTGACTGCCATATATAGAGATTAATTTTAAAATTGCATAAAAACCTATAAAAACCTTGTGCAATTTAATAAATTACTACAAATTAAATAACATTCTCCTAGCCTTAAATCATTGCGCATTTCCAGCCACATATTTTGAATATTTTTCTCAAGTGCAAACGCGGAAAAAACTATATAAATTTCACACTAGCCGAGTTTAAACGGGCTTTCCTTTTGGTGTAGTTTCAACATTCCGCTTTGGCTTCCGCCTCATGTCCAAGCATTGACCGCAACAATGAAGGGCTTAAAAAACTTAAAAAAAAAAAAAACCAAAAGAGGGGAAGCAACAACAAGTGGCAAATAAAGCCACAAAAAATGGCCCGAAGGCCAAGCCAAACAACAACAACAGAGCCAAGCAACAGCAGCAGGAGCAAAACATTTAACAAGCATGAGGCGGAGGGGATGCTCGGCTTGAACAAAAACAAAAGTAAAAGCGCAAAATTGTCATAAAAATGCATAATAAAGTGGACGCCGCAGCGCTATAATTGCTGGCCAAATAATAGCTGTAATTTTGTATGCCATCAAGTTTAATGCGCTCCGATAAAATTTCGTTTAAGCTGCAAATAATCTGCGTGTCTCTGGGCCACGTTTGAGGCGCTGCAACATTGCGTATACGTAATATCTGAAATGCGTTTTCTGCAGCTGCCTCTCGACGGCTAATAAAGCCATTAAACAAATTACAAATTAATTAGCTGAAGACTCAATAACCAAAAAAGTGAGCAGAAGCCATGCAAATCTGTGGAGTTGCATGATATCAGCAGCCGAAAATTATCAGCAGAAGAAGCAAGCGAAACCAGCTCGAGCAGAGCGGCCAAGATACAAATGTATCTGCGCACTGGCTCAGATACAAATGCATCTGCACGGCGCACTGGCAGCCACATGTGGGCCGTGCAGTGCGCATCTGTCAGCCACTTTTAGGCATGTTTGCGCCTCGCTGTCACCTGCTTGCCCGCTGGCAGCTCTAATGGCCGTTAGCTGCCCACGCGGCCAAAAATGATCGCGTTATCTGTGCAACTTGTGGTTGCAACTCTTGTGGCGACTGACCAAAAAGCCACAACAAATATCTAAGCCAAATGCCAGGCATTAGTCATAAACGTAGCGTCTGCAGCGTGGCGCAAAAGCCTTCTTAGGCAATACCCTGGAAATATGCGAGAAGCGAACAGTTTTGGAGTGTAGAGTAGGAGAGCATATCTATGAGTCGATAAGTATCGATATGTATAAATGTTAAGGTGGTTTGATAGACCAGCGGAGATAGTTTTAGCTGTCATGAGTGCAATATGAATTTGAGTTTTCTTTAACTCGATAAATATCGATTTATATATGCATATATACTATAACAATTAGAACCGTAAGGACCTCAGCACAGCTTACAGATTTAGTCGATAACTATCGATTTAAGTACATGTTTTTAGCTACCTTTCGATAGTCTTTTAACTATGAGAAGCTTAGCATATAGATAACAATTTACTTAAAGTCGATAAATATCGATATATGTGACTCCTAAAAAAGCTATAGGGTCTACTCCAAATCATTATATGTATATATGGGATATTCAAGCTATGTTCGACAGACTTTTGATTGTTAAATCTCCATAATCAAAATTCGAACATAGCCTGAAATTCCCATTACTCTAAGTCGCTAAATATTGATATATAGAACTGCTATGGGCAATTGAAAACCTATTGGGAGAATCTTAGATATGTAAACTTCAAATAGATTTGAATATCAAGTAATTTATCAGAACAAAGTGATTTTTATATACTCTTAATGCCTCCTTCAATTCGATAAATATCGCCATGATATCGAATATAACAATTGAGGCTAGCAGCCGCAACTTAGTCGTTCAACCATAAGAAACAAGTAGCTAAAGCAATGCTACATAGATTTCAATAGCATAAGACTTCAGTTGAGGTATTTTAAACAGCTGTGAGAAGCGCAAGGAAAGGCATGTATGGCGATTTGTAAAATTTTAAATATAAATTTGTATCTATGCATGCTAACAGACATAACTATGTATATAAACACAGTTTCAGGTACTTGAGCTGTCTTAGCTATTTACAGGGTATATGCTAGTCAGTGTTTTGCGATAGCTGTTCTAGTGCAGCGCAGCATGATTTGTTTTCTTTGCTTTGGTGTCGAGTTGCGTTGGCGTGCTTTTAAGTCAGGCGGCAGCTCCTTTTTGGCATTGTTCTGTCTTTGGCTTTGGCTCGTGATTCGTAATAAAGTCAAGGAGAACTCTCATTTTGGGCCGCCGCACCGAGCCAGGCCAAGCGCGGTCCAGCTCAACCGGTTGCAGTGGCACGTCAGTCAGTCAGACCGTGTGTGGGTGTGGACGAGGGCCCATTGTGCGACGGCAGCAACAGCAGCGTCGCGACGCTTGTTGGCCTGGCCTAAAACTAACCGCACTGACGGATTGCTTTCTAATGGTTGGCCAAATGTGCGCCGCTGCCGTCTGACCCTTTTTTTTCTATTTTTGTTGCCCAAAATTGTTTGCTGGCGTTGGCGTGACCGCAGCGAGGCCAATAAAGTCAGGCGGCACGAACAGTTGTTGTTGTTGTTGCTGGTATATGTTGCATGAAAACGGTTAAATCGCCGCAGGCGCGTAACCTGTCTTAAGACCTTTTGCGCAAGTGCAAAAATTGGCCAAAACTGGCAGCAACAGCAGCGGCTGCAATGGCAACGGCAGCGGCAGCATTTAACTGCGTCTCCAACCCGAGTCCAAAAGTCCAAGTCGAAGTCCGTAAAGTATCTGTGCCGTTTGCCTGCCACATGGCCGCAGCATGCGATCGCCATATTTGGCCAAAATAAAATAAAATTGTATGTGTGTGTGTTTTGTGTATAAGCTGCATTTAGCTTGGCTAGCCAAAAATAAGAAAAAAAGAATAGTATTGCATGCCACTTGACTTGCCGCCTGACTCGTATTTGGTTAGACGTCGCCCTAGGCCCCAAAAGCCTGAGACGCAGCCAGCACTACTCGACTCTCTCTGCCTCACCTCACCTCACCTCTGGCTCTGGCTCTGGCCCTTGCCTAAGCCGGTTTCTTCTTTTTTGCATGCCCGCTCATAAATCCCCAAGAATTCGCATTTTGTCTTCTCAATGCTGCTACGGCTGCTACGGCTGCTGCGACTGTTGGTAATTCAAGCTCACATTTGACTTTTAACTTTCGGCCAACCGATATGTGCAATGTGGCCAAAACTGCAACAACAACAACAAATCATTGGCGGCCATTTTGGTCAGATGTGTGCCGAAATTGATTACAGCTCGAGGCAACTATAAAAGAACGCAGCGCCAAGAAATCATATAGAAGGGAGAACTAAAAATTTTAACTATGTTAAATGGAGTTAACATTAGAATTACAGACATACATACATACATACTGCAGCAAGAGTCCAGAGACTCATGGGTTGAGAGTCACAGCACGTATGTGTAGTGTAATTAATAAAGAGTATTAATACAGTAGTTTCCGTTTAAAACAACGCTCAAGGGATCGTTGTTATACCCAGAAGAACCAATAGCCGTCTAAGTTTACTCATATACATAACTATGTTTTGGGGACTAGAATTTAAGTTGCAATCACCGTACGGATACTCTAGGCGGTGCCATTATAAGTGGATTCTACTATATATTGATGCTTAAGATCCGCTGGAACTCTCTTTCCTCAGTTTCCCAAGAAAAAATATGTAGATAGATAGATAGATATAGATAGATATATATAGATAGATAGATAGATAGATAGATAGATAAATAGATATATAGATATAGATAGATAGATAGATATAGATAGATAAATAGATAGATAAATACAGATGGATAGATGGATAGATAGATAAATATATATAGATAGATATAATTAGATGGATAGATGGATAGATGGATAGATGGATAGATAGATAGATAGATAGATAGATAGATAGATAGATAGATAGATATAGATAGATGAATAGATATATAGATAGAAAGATGGATAGATAGATAGATTTAGATAGGTGGATTGATATATAGATAGATAGATATAGATACAGATAGATAGATATAGATAGATAGATAGATAAATAGATAAATAGATAAATAGATAAATATATAAATAGATAGATAGATAGAGCAATCGATAGATGTAGATAAATAGTAAATATCTAGTAAAAATTAAGTCTTTGCTCTCAAAGCTATATATCTGATTATTGCTGGGTCTCAAATTTAGAATATTATGATAACAAGTAAAGCCTGCAAAGAAAGCCAAGTTCCATCAAAAAATCATGCCCATATTTACTAATAGATTATCTAGGTATATTAATAATTAATCCAAAACACAGAAACCCTCCGTCCCAGCCACTTGAAGGCAATGCCACTGTACGAGAAATATAATGGCTAAGTCGAATATTTAGGAGGCGCAGCGAAGTGAATCTAAACAAATCAAATTAAGGCCACACTTTAAGAACTAACGTGGCTTGTAAATATGTTTTTAACGGTGCTGAAGTAATGCGCGACGCTGAAATCGCTGCAGCGTGCCAGCAGCAACAGCAAATGCAACAAAATATAATACTCTATATGTATGTATATATATATTTATATTTCTATATATTTGTATGTATGTATGTGAACGCATATGGATACAGTAAAGCCGCGATCCGGCTGCGGCAAAAACAGCAATGGGCTAAAACCAAAGCAAGCATATTATAAACAAACATAATCGCTGGCGCCACGACACGCTTCGCGGGTCAAAAGCGGTTGCAGTTGCAGTTGCACCAACACCAACAACAACAACAACAGCAACAACAATGATGACTGGTGGCAAAAAAGAGGCTAAAAAACTGAAGCAAAACAAAACGGAAAATGAAAAAGAAAAAGAAAAAAGAAAAGAAAACGAAACGAAACGAAACGAAATGCACATGCAACAGAATCCGTGGCTGCCACACTGGCTGCCAGCAGCCAGGCTAAGGGTTAGCTAGTGGCTAGGGGCATGCGAAAGGGAGACGAAGAGGCGGCCTCTGCCCCTCTCTCCCTCATTTGTTTTTATTGCAGCTTGCAGGCACTTGGCAATCCATCAATAAAATGAGCCTCGGCGCGTGCAAAGAATCAGCCAGCAAGCCAATAAGTACGACGTGAAAGAGTCTGCTGCAGCTGAGGAAGAGAAGAGGGGGGAAGAGGGAGACAGAGGGAGAGATGGAGCGATGGAGCATATTATGGCTTGTGGGTTTTTCATGACTCTTGGCTTGGCTGCACTTGGCTGCCCGCCGCTGTTTGCTGCTCATGTGAGCCCTGTCGGATACCCTGTACACGCAGCGAAGCTGGCAAAGGGATGGCATGTGGCTAGGGGTGATTAAATGTGGACTAGTTAGCTAAGACTGCGAGGGATAATAACCCTCTGAATGTGTGTAAGAGCTATGAGGAATGGATTTATATTCACCTGATAGAAGTAAACTCTAGTCTTATTATTTTTGCAGTTAACTAAAGTGAGGAGATTAATGCTATAGAAAAACTTATATTCCTAAATGTTGTATGATTCTTGGATTAAGCCCAGAGCAATACCAGCTACAATTCGATATATTGTATAAGCAAGTTTTAGATTGGAAATATGGTAGCTTATTCCTACAATTCAACTCCCATTTTTGCTCATTTCAATCCCCAGCTTTGCTTTCTCATCTAGTAATGCATACTCTCTCTCTCTTTTTCTTCAACAATAGAGCAGCTCCTAGTCGTGCCAAGTATAGAGCATTGTCTAATCAAGCACACCCTCTCACTCCACTCCAGTTGTCACTTATAGAACAGCTTCCCTGTATCTCCTCTGTATATGTATTTTTCCCTACTAAGGAGTCGTGCATACCATATTTCCCTCTCTCCACTTCAAATATCTAATTGACAACTACAGAGCAGCATTTAGTCGTGCATACCCTACACTGCATATGTCTATTTACCAATCAAAGAGCATTAAATGGCCATGCATTTCCTTCCTCTATCTCTCTCTCTCGCTCTCTCTCCCAGAGCATTTGGTAGACGTGAATCTCTGTCTCTCTCTTCCTCTCTCCCTCTCTCTCTATCTCTCACTCTCTCTTTCTCTCTCTCTCTCTCTCTCTCTCTCTCTCTCTCTTTCTCTCTCTCTTTCTCTATCAGCTACAGAGCATTGTCTAGTCGTGTATACCCTGTCTGTCTCCCTCTCCCCCCTTCACACATCTCTACTTGTGCGCGTACTTTGCCTTCATTATGATCATGATTATGATTATTTGTGAGCAGACGTTTTGCTGTGCCTTCGTCCCTTCGGCTGGCTGGAGCTGCTGCTGCTCACCTGTTCGGCCCGCCTCACCTGTTCGTCTGCTGCTAATGTGGCGCACTCATTCAATCAGTGGCAAGCAGCTACAACAACAACTGCTGCAATCAGCGCGCGCATCAACGTTGCATATTTCACATTGCCACGCTTCAACATCTTTCCGCCCCGCCCCCCTGCCTCACCCCCTTCGACTACCTTTGTATTGTTGTTCTTTTTATGTGCTTCTCTGTTTTTTATTTGGCGTTCCTTCCACACGTCTTTCGCACTGCTTTTTTTCTGTACCGTGCAGCCACTTAACGGTTTTTCAGTATGCAGCAGCCACAGTTAATTCCCGGGCAATTGGCTAAGCGTTTCGCTTGCGTTCAGTTTGTGCATCGTCTGCCACAAATGGTCAGCCACATGATGTGGCAACAATTCCAGTCTTAAGTGATATAACTGCCAAAGGGAACTGGCTAGAACTGGAGTTACTAAAAACTGATAGAAACGAGAATGTGCTGAAACATTTATGGGCGGAATGTGAAGCTTAAAGTTGATGGAATGACGAATGATAGAGGAATTATTAATGAGACTGCAGTTATTTGAGTGTAACCAACTGAAGAATACGCATTCAGATCTATTTTCGAATATATCATGTCTTCATATACATATATATATACATTTATATATATAATTTCAATTGTAATATCAATAGAGAATATCAGAAGATCTTTAGTTCTTCTAGGCTTATGGCTGTAGAAAAACGTTCTTCTACCCAATATTTTATAGATCTTGACTTATCAACACGAATACATATTCCAAATCCATCCAGCCAATCAAATCGTTTCTAAGATACCGGAAATGCACGCCCCTATCGAGCACATTGAGAAACTTTATTACTTCATTATTCAAATGTATCAATATTCCAAATCTCTAGCTCTCCGAACGGACGAAGAAATCCAATATACTCACTTGACTTTTGTGAAGGGGCATATTAATGAATTAAATATATGAATTTCGAGCAGATAAATATAAATAATAATAAACTCATTATTATACTTTATACTAATATTACATACACTCAACTCTTTTACGTAGCAATCTCTAACATCTGATACTTTCTATAGACAAAAAACCTTTGCTATGTTCTTGGCCCTGTTGCAACTCTAAGTTGACCTTAAAAGCACACCGTGCTGTGTTACATTCCAAAATGACCCCAACTTCCATAGAGTTATTATTTATGCTAAGGATTTTATTACCAAGTGTATAATTAAATAACGAATTTCAACTGCGCTTAATTGAACAACTCAAGCAACTAATTAGGGCTGAACTTTGCCCTCAGCCCTGGTAGAAATAATTTCGGCTCGTTTAGCTGGCCAATTAGATATTTATCGGCACGTGCGCGTCGACTGGGCCATTTACTGTTGGCCATTTTTGTCAGCAATTTTAGCCAAAAGCGAAAAAAATAAACAACAACAAAATCATTTAGCTGTAAATTGTGGCTATAATTGAATGAACTCTGATATCTATATCATGTTGTTGAGTTGCTGTTGTTGTAGTTGTTGTTGGCACGTGTTCCACAGCACATCATCATTCATAAAGTGCAACAGCAGATAACAACAGCAACTGAGCAGCCGAGCTGGGTGCAAAAGATGCAGCGAAAAATAAACAGAGCAGCAGCAGCAGCAGCAGCAGCAGCAGCAAGAAACAACAACAACAATTGCCAGCAGCTTGCTAAGGAAAAGTATTCAATTCGCGTAGTTAGACATAGTATGACACTTGCATATACCCTGTAAAGCGATTTATAGGTATTGAATTTTATGGTTTTATGGACCAAAACCAATAACTGGTACATTAATGTCCATTGAAATATATATAAAATTATAAATATAAATAAATAATAAATATATAAATATAAATAAAAAATAAATAAATATAAATATATACAATATAATAAATTACATATACCATATTACTCAATTAAAAAAATATATAGATATATAAAATTAATTTTTATAAATAATTTTTAACCTTCATTAAAATTGCAAAATAAAAATAAATTATTAATATTATAAATTACATATACAATATTACTCGATTAAAAAAAAAAATTAATAAATTTTATGAATTAAATTTTATAAATAATTTTTAACATCCATTAAAATAAAAAATAAAAATATTATAAATTCCAAATAAAAATATCATATATATGTAAGTATAATAAATTACATATAAAATATTACTCAATTTAAAAAAATAAAAAGGAAAATAAAGCAATTTTATAAATTAATTTTTATAAATAAATTTTAATAATTTTTATAATTTATTTTAAATTTTAATAAATTACATATACTATATACATATATAAATTATATATTACTCAATAAAAAAAAAAAATTAAATTTTATAAATTAATTTTTGAAATAATTTTTTATATACCAATTGTTAGTTAAAATATATCCTATACAAAAAGTCCATATGGTATCTTCAAGTTGAGCTGCTTTCGATAGCAGCCTTGTTACACATTGTTAGGTAAATATGCAACAGGGGCAAAAAGGATCGCAAAGCAAAGTTAGCTTGGCTAATTGGCTGCCGACAGCTACATAATTAAGTGCAACAAGTTGTTGTATCAGAAAATACAGATGGGGAAGACGAGAAATCAGAGGGAGGTAGACGAAGTGCAGCCAGCCAGCCAACAATGTAGCGAGAGATTCGAGCGTGTGCCACAAGCTGTGGCAACAGTGCCGTTGCCTGCAACTGCTGTTGCCTCTTCGCTGTTGGCTGTCTGTCAAAGCAGACAGTTAACCCGCTCAAGCGCTGCGCCACTCACGACTGAAGGTCGCTGCGAAGCATTCAAACTGATTCACGTTGCGCTCAATTGGCTCGGCTGCCCCCGTTTATCACCCACCCAACAACAGCAACAGCAGCGGCAGCAGCAAGAGAAAAACATTCACTCACTCAATCACTCATAGCTCATTCATTCAGTTCGTCAATTCATCAATTTCGCACTCTCTTTTTTTCTCATGCAGCTCGCGCTGGGGTCAAGGTAGTCGTCACTTGATAATGATTACGTATACGTCGTGTGGGCCGCTGCTCATTTAATCTGGTTTAAGGCACTTCTTCTGCTTCACATTCGCATTCACAGTGGGTCATTTCTCAGCATATTCACAGTTTCTTTATGTGAAAATAAGAATGTGACGGTTTTTCGGAAACATTATAAAAGTAACCAAAATATGCTTGTCATTTTTTTCTTATACCCCGAACCCATAGAAAATGGGAAGTCAGGGTATGTTGGTTTTCTTAAAATATAAGCAACAGGCAGAAGGAAATATATATCTAAGCTGAATCAATTTAGTTCCTTTGTTTATCTGTATGTTTGAGTGCTTTGATCTCAGAACCTAGCAGAGCTATAAGCTTGCATTTATTTTTGGAGGTCCCTGCATACCATGCGCAGTTTGTGTTTGTTTCAAAAATTTAATACCTATTCCTGTATTAGTTATATCGATTAAAAATCTCATCAAAATCAGTTCTGGGAATATATCAAAATCACCTTTTAAGCTAGAGTATATATATCTTGCATATATATTCATATATATTCTAAATTTTTTTATTTGTATTATATTCTCAAATCCAAACTTGCGCTTTCATTATCACATTCCGAAAGTTTGATTACGGAATTCCATTAGCATTAAAGTAGTGCAAAATGATTGATATATCAGCTCTACGAAGGGTTCAGGGGATCTCGAGCATTCTTACTCGTCTCTCTGTTATTATTTTTTTTTTTTTTTTGCTCTCGTTGACGTGGTTTAATTTCACGGTTCAGTGCGTTACGCGGCTTAGACGCGCCCATCTGCCCATATTCATGCGACTGTAGCTATACCAAAATGTGCCCGTAGCTACAGCTGTATCTCTCTATCTGTATCTCTGTCTATATGTGCCACCTTTGCCTTTGTTTGTGTTTTGTTGTTCACTTTCACATTTACAAGCTGCACGCAGCCATTTGGTTAGACAGCCGTCGACAGCCTCAATTTTTGTGTTTTTGCCAAAAGCAAAAAAAACAAAAGACAACAACAAACACGTTTCAATGCTGGCCAAAATGCAACCTTGGCTTTTGGCTTTAAACAACGGAAGTTCAATGCGGTAACGCTTTAACTTTTGTTTTTGCTTTTGTCTCAAATATTCGCATTTGTTTTTCTGGTTTTACTTCACCATTTTTTTTTAGCTTTGCATTACACGCATAGACATTTCTGTTTCCGACTGACGCACGCTTTAATTTGAATATAAATATATACAATAATATAGAAATACATAAATAAATTTGTTTTTGCATAAATAATTTGAACGGCAGCTTACAATCCAACTATTATTTTTATTTTATTTAATTTGTAACTTTAAGGACGTATAAATTTCTTTTTTCATACTCAACAAGTTTTAAATATATATATGAAATATTTTTTAATATATGTCTAACACTTTACAATAAATATTTGTAGTTTTTTAACTTTTATAAGAGCTAAAATATTTTTTATATTTTTTTAACCTTTCAAATTAAAGCAGATTTCCTCTCAAAATCAAAAGATATTCCGGATATATCTACAACCCAGGGCACTTCACATTAAATTAAATAATATTTACGAAAAATCCGCAATCGGAACTTTAAAATGCTTATAGATTAAAACACTTAAATATAAATCAGAGCAATCAACAAAAAATGTGAAATCAGAAAATCCAGAGCTCAACTAAAGCGTATCTCAATTGAATATGTTTTTTCATATAGAGCAGATATATGTATATACATACATATACAGATATAACAGAGAAGCGTTAATAAATCGTGGCTAGAGCTCATAATGATATGCATACGTTAATAAAATTACAATGACAGCTCTGACATATAGATTTTATTGCACTTATTTATGGCATTTACTTTTTATTTATTACAATATTTTTCTGCACATTTTTTTGTCTTGTTATATTTTTTTTATTATTTTTATATTGCACTGAAATTGAAATGCTATTAAAGTCAATTACAACTTTTTGTTGTTGTCCTTGTTTCTTTTTTCTGCTTGGGGTCTGCGAACTGTACATAAATAATAAAGGATTTTCATATGGGGCGAATGGTAAAGCTCTGGCTTGGCATTGGCTTGACTGGAATGTCAGGATATTTAAGCTTGTAGACAAACTAGCAGCAGGCACTGTTGAAGCTTGTATACCCTTTGCGCTGAAAGTGTGTTGGAAAACTTTTTGGTTTTTTTTTTAGAAAATAATTAAAAATAATCATTATACTTTTCGAATAAACAGTAAAAAATCTTGTCAATCTAGAAGTCTTACGTAGTATTAGTCAAACGAATATTACAACAGTTTTGGTATGTAATGTTTGGCTCTGAACTTAATTTAGATGTCCAATATTATAATACAGTCGAGTCCCGATAATTTAAAATCACAATGTGATCAGTTTTTTCGAATTATCGAGAACTATCCAGAAAAAATTTTTTCAAGAGGATAGGATTTTTTTTCGATTTATCGCGATTTTGAATTAGCATTGTGACTATACTTAAAATTGTTATATAGAATTTGTTGAGAACTTTTGAACTATTTTATAATATTTAATACAACTTTTATGCTTCAATTTTTACACTCCTCTGCTAGTGTTGAGTAATGAAAAATATTTACTTATAATCATTGTTGAAGAAGAAGAATAAGTCATATGATGTAGCTTAAGATCAGCGCAAGAATATAGTTCAAGTTCTATTGAACCCTTCTGCCTAGAATAAGTATTTCATGTCTGTCCCTCTTTTTCTTCGCCTATCAACTCATCTAGAATAACATCAAACTAGATCGCATATTTTCTCCCCCAAAAGAGTATTCCATCTGCTTCCACAGTATTTCCTTCATTTTCTTTTTTTATGGCTCGCCTCTGTCACTTGGCCCATTCGGAATTGGCAACTGCTTGTTGACAGCTTCTCGTGGCCATTGCGTTGGTTACACAGATTTACAGCCCCAGCTGGCAACGCCTGCAGACACGCCCCCTTATTTGGCTGCTGGTCCGCTGGACGAACTCTTAATTACGCCATAATTTCGCAGTCGCTCTGTCGCTCTGTCGAGCTGTCGGGTCATAGCGACAAACCGCATCCGCTTCGGCCATTGTTTTTTAATTATTTGCCCAACTTTTGTCGAGTTGTAAAAGAAGCTGTGCTGCATGCAACCTCTGTCGTGGCAGCCTCTGTCTCCTGCTTCCGCATCTGTCTCCTGCATCTGCATCTGTGGCTGTTAATGAGCCAACATTGTTGTGTTAATTTGCCTTGCTGGGCACACTGTTCCACGCACAGTGGGGGGGACGGCGCAACCACAAGCTCCCTCTCTCTCTCCCTCCCTCTTTCTCTCTTTGGGTCCCTCCGTTTGCCAGTTATTAAATTGACATTCGCACTGATGACGCGTTGATTGCAATTCCCCCGGCAGAAGAACATGTAATTTTTATGGCCGTCGCCAGTTTTTTGCCGAAACTCAATTTGTCATTTAATTGATTTTAATGCGAGCTCTGGCTATACCGCACGCCTATTTGCATTTGTCCAAATGCAAATGCCTTCAATCGACGGAAAATTAAAAAAGGATTCCCAAAAATTTTTAAAATTAGCAGTGAGGGACTCAGAGATGCCCTATACACAATTGATATATTCAATACCCTAGAGTTATGTTAGAATATACATGCTACCTATATACCCTATACATAGGGACTATGTACATTATGAGTCCTTTCCTCGAATTCTTTTGATAGATCTATTCTGATGATCATTAGGATTGTTGGGGATTACATAGGTAGAATCCTATATTAAATTGGTGGAGTAGAACTTCTATGTTAGGCGAGATAGGCTTATAAAACTGAAGTTTAATATAGATTTTTTTCTTTTATCGATTGGATGAAACCTTTAGATGAGCTTATAAATAAAGCTGTTTCTATAGTTCTTAATCTGAATAATCTGAAATTTTAAATCGACTTTTGTTCATTTTTATCTATTCTATTGATGCACGTTTTCGATTATTCAGACAGAAAGTTGAAGTACACGTAGTATAAGACATTTAACCATACAGACAGATCTACAGATAGACTGATTGAAAGCCTAAGTCATCAATAGGTGGATTCAACTAAGAGTCCAAATCAACATCTTATCTTAATCTTAAGGCATAGAGCCTTGAGCGCAGCATTGAGACACAGCTTTCCGCACGAACCAATACACCCGCATTCGTACACATTTACGTAGTATTCAGGACATTCACACATATGCACACTCTATGTGATATAATCAAAAAGAGAGAAGCGCAACAGCTGATAATGTTTTATGCATATTTTGCGGGCATTAAAAATTAAATTAAACAAGCAAATGCAAAATATACATGGCATTTATTTTATTTATTGCTTTTTACACAAGCATTTTTTTTTATTATTATTTTGTTGCCCTCGAGGGAAGCGCCACAGCCAAAAAAATATTGGCGACCATACATATGTATATGTATATATGTATGTATATGTATATATAAAGGTTATATTGTCATTTACATATCTACGCACAGAGAACGCAAACATTTTTCAAAGAGTCCCAATTGCAATGCGCTGTTAAAGGTATACAGTGGCTGCTCTTATTGTATGCACACATACTTGTTTTTATTTACTTATACAAGTTTTTACACATTTACGACTATATATATGTTTGTATATGTTTCATATATGTATATGATATTTGTTTAATATTTCAAGTTGAGTGTTGTAAAATTTTACAATGCCCTAAGGGAAATTCTTCGGGTCTTTTGTTTGCAAGCGTCTCTCTCTCTCTCTCATTCTCTCTCTCCCACTTTGTATTTTATCTACTTGTTTTTCGCTCTCCCTCTTGTTTTGTCAACCTCTCTTCCTATCTGCCTTCCTCTATCATTGCAAAAACGAAAGTTCATAAATTATTTACTGTTTTACATAAATATATATGCTCCTTTATGATTTAAGCAGAGCATATTGGTTTTCTCCAATATCCGTGAGCCATGAATGAATCATCAATCCATAATGAATTAATCATCAATGAATCATAGTTCATTCTTGCTTTGTTCATAAAAGATCTTTTATAATGAATATGAAATTTGAGTCTCTCAAAACTTATAGATCGAATAATTAATACTGTTATGGTATTCTTATCGAAAATATATCTTTCGTTACAGCTTTTAGCTATAAAAACCTATAATTTATTGTGTTTAAGCTAATAGCTAGCTAATACTTATCACAATGCCCATCAGCTTAGTATATATAATGAGCGAAATTATTTCGAAATGATTAAAATATTTAATTCTAAAATGATTAATGGCATATACATACATATATGCCGAATAAATATATACATATGTTTATATATTGTATATTGAAAATTCTATGTAGATTCATGGCTTGTTTGGGCAACAGCTCTATAAATCGTTTCGAGCCATTTGAGTCAACATTTTATGACTGTTTGCTGGCCAAATGAGCAGGACTTGAATTAAATATTTATTGTAATTTATATAGAGTGTACTCCCATTGTGTGTATGTATGTATGTGTGTGTGTGTGTGTGTGTGTAAACAAACACACTGTTTGACAATAAATTATTGTGCTCCGAGTTAATTACAAATTGCACTCGTTGCAATATTTTGTTTAGCTTATTAGCGAATTGTATAAGCTTTTCTCTCTTTTACTCCTACTCTGCCTCTCTCTCTCTCTCTTTCGCTCTCACTCGATTTGGGCAAATTGTAAATGAGTTCATTCAGCTCTTTTGCTTTTGGCCCACATCGAAAATGAAGAACAAAAATAATCAAAAACCAATTCATACTTTAAAGAAAACTTAAGAAAAAGGTGGGAAGGGTATGCAAGACTAGCAGATGCTACATAGATAGAAATTCGGTTCATATTACTTTGAGTTGAAGAATTATAAGCCAAAAAACAAATTAAATTTTCATATGTGATTGTCAGAGTATTCAATATATTTTCTTTTTATATTATTTACTTTTTCTTAATATACTGCATTGAACAATTATCGTCATTTACAGGGTATATCTACTCAATGAGCGCCTCAAAATGTGCTGACGGCCATAAAATGTTGAGAATAACAATTTCACGCTGGCGCCAGTCAGACTAAAAAAAAAAGAGCTTTACCGCTACATACACAAGAATTTATATGTATATACGTAGTATATAGTTGTATATATATATATATGTATGTATATAGTTTATATTTCAGATTTCTGTAGGTATTTTCATATATAGTATTTATCTCGCTTTGCTACGTGCAGCTTTCACGCATTTCTTTTCTACATTTTTCCATGCGAAGGCAGCTGATAAAGCATTACAAAGAGAGAGAGAGAGAGAGAGAGAGAGAAAGAGAGAGAGATGTCAACCCTCATATCGCAGCCCCTGTACGTACCCCCTACAGCTGCCCCCGACCCCTCGACGTTCACCTGCCATTTACGGCGTACGTGAACTTTGCGCGCCAACTGTATCTAGAGAAAGATTGATGTATGTATGTATACATATATGTATGTGTGTCAGATATTTATAAGATATAGATATATATACATAAATCCATCGCAGTTTCTCACGCTCACAATATGATGTGTTTTTTTTTTTTTGCTCCTCTGTATGTGTTACAGGTAAAATGCCAAGCAAGATTTTTGCCATTTTTGGGCGCCAGAAGGTTTTGTTGCGCTTTACATGACAAGCGCCCGTTTGGGCCTTTTTGCTAGCAACAATGTTGCGGTTGCTGTTGTTGCTGTTGCTGTTGTTGTTGGGTTGCTTGTTTGGCATACGGCGCATGCGGCACACGTTTTTGTTTTGGGCGAGTGTGTCAAGGCAGCGAGCGCCATTGCGAGCATGTATGTATGTATATATGCGAGTCGGTAAGTTCGCATACAGCTGGCAGGCACTGTCGGGCGATGCCAACTAAACCAACTGAACTAACTGATTTTGTAGCCTTTTATGGCCATTTTTGTTGTTTGGTTTTCATATTTGAAGCGTCACAGCAACGAGCACGGGCAACAGTTTCCAATTAATGGGCGCTAATAGAGCTTTAATTAACTCATCTGATCAACAGTCACGGCCAAGTTGGGAGTCCCGTGATTGGGACCCAAACAAAAATTTGTGTGTGGGCTCCAAGATAACGACAAACAGATAACAAATTTGATTATTACGTTTAAATTCAAATTGAAATCTTTATCGTCGCAACTAAGAAATCCTTCTAAAGCAAGCGCAACATGTTGCAGATTGTTTCTTAGCAACATTTGTATGTATAGCTTTGCTCTTTGTCATTGTCCTAATTCTCTTTGCTTGCGTTCACTGTGCCAAACGCAGGCGCAGCGTTAGCATTACCATACAATACACACACACACAGTCAAATGATTCTTTCGCTGCTTCGCGTCGACTGCGATCGCTGCGTTTAAAGAGCAAATGTTTTGCTAGTAGCGCTCTTATTTACGCGCGCTGTTCTCTTTATTGCCTGCGACGCAAATACCGTTCTTTTCAACGTTGTTATTTTTTTTGCTATATTTCGCATAACTTTTTCAGTGTGTGCGTGCGCGTGCGTTTTTATTTAATAATTTGTTGTTGTTGGCGCTGCTGTCGCTGCCGCTGCCACTGCTTGATTATGTGAGCGCGACGCCGCAGTCAACAATATTGCGTGTTCAGTTCTTTTCTAAGCGGCATGCCGTGTAATTCTTCTTCTAATCGCTTCGAAATTTTACAGTGCGCTCGCTCTCGCGAATTTTGTTGTAAGCAAAAAAGAACTTTCGTAGCGTGCGTGTGTGTGTGTGTGTAAATGAGTAACTGTGCTGAAAGTGAAGTTTTCGTTGTCATCGTTAGCTCGCTGATTGGCACATACATATGTATGCATATAAGCGTGTGTGTGTGTATGTACACAGCAACTGGCTCCTTGTAATAATTGCAAGCCCCAATTGACGTTCATGTGAAATTCAACCGTGCCAATGCGATAATATTGCGTATTTATAGACATCGTCTAATCACTCGTGATTGATAATCGTGCTGTCAATCGTCACCATATGAGCAAAGGCGCATGCCTACTTGCACATGTAAGTGTATTGCTAGTGTGAGTGTGTGTTTGCATCCATTTTATTGTATTGTGCAATATTGTGATGCGGCCAACATAGTGCCTTTTACAGCACTGGCCAGCAAATTATTGACGAAAATATTGCTGTAAGTTAACATGGGAATTTGAATATGTCTACAATTCGAGAAAGTTTTTACAAATACAGATGGGATACTAAAAATAAAAAAAAAATAATAATAATAATAAGTATAAAAAATAATTATGAATTTCTTATAAATTATTGTGTAAATAAAAACATGTACAAAGTACATGCATGTAAAATTGAATAAGTGTAGGAATGGCGTATGCCAAGGAACGGTTCAATTGATAATAGATTTTTTATTGCATAGATAATATTGTTTAATCTACTAGGAGCTGTTATCAATATTTTGCTATTTTATATGATATTCATTCATAAAAAAATGTTTTTTTGTACTGCCTGGATTAACTGGATTCTAGGAAACGGCTGCACAAAGGTCAGTTCACATTGTCAGCCAAGCATATAAATAGAGCAAACACACACACGCACACACATACAAACACACAAATACGTACACATGTACCCGAATTTGCAAGTATTTGTAACTTGTGGCAATAAAAAATATAAATAACAAACAATTAAAAATACTCAAACGGAACGAGCCCAGCAGCGGTTTTTGATTATATAAATGCAAAAATTATATAAAAAAATTGCAAAAATTCTAAATTTATAAAAAGGCAACAACAAAGCTCCATACACATATACACATGTGTATGTGTCTCTTTTATACGCTACAACAAATTGGGCAGCTCGTTTAAGTGTGTGTGATCAAGGCAGTTGGCGCAGCAGCAGCGACGCTGGCAGCGCCCGTTAAAAAGGCAGCGGACCCTACACGCGCATGTAAAGTTACCCGAGCACACACACACACACATGAACAGAGAGACACAGGCAAATGCGAGCGCAGAACCAAAAAGCCGAATGTGCCAAAAATAAAGCAAAAACAACAAAAACAACAACACAACTATGGCAGCGTCAACGTCAGCGCCAGCAGCGACGGCGACAGCGACGCAACTAACGCCAAGTAAAACTGGCGGCAGCAACAAATTTTGCGCTTATGGGTCGTAAAGTTGACCTTCAAAACACGAACACACACACGCACACACACAACAAAAATTGGCCAAAAAATTGCAGGTTTTTTTTCTGCTCGTTTCGTTGGCTATGCTGCGCCCAGTTTAAGCTTTTTCAAAAGCCAACAGCGTCCGACGATGACGCTATGTGCATGCCATTGTCGTTGTTGTTGTTGTTGTTGCGCCTCATAAATGTGTGTGCGGCAGCGGCAAAATCTAATTTTGTGAGCGCATTTTACAAAGAGAGCCAACAGTTGATCAGATCGCTGCTCAAAGCGGGGGCGAGGACGCTGCATATGCTGCTGCGACGGCCTCTGTCTTCTTTGTTTTTTGTTTTTTTTGTTTTGTTACTTTTGCGCGGCATTTTTTGTTTTTGCACACTTTGCTCTCTTACGCTTTGGCTTTTGTTTGCGCTGCTCTTTTGCTGTAGCCCAACCGGCGCTCTTATTGTGCGCAACTCTGTTATTTGTTGTTGTCGTTGCCTTTTGCGATTTTCATACCCTGCTCGCTAGCGACAATGGGTGTATGTGCTAGCTGTAATGAACATGTGATAATACATTGCTTCATTTGAATTATGCAAGAGAAAAAGAAGACGATGCAGCACTGCTCAGCAGTCAACGAGTTTGAGCTGCTCATAGCTTGCCTGTGCTTTGAAAGAGTAATTTTTTTTTTGCAAACTTCACGTCTCCTGCTCTCAATGGGTATACAGCAGTCGTGAATCGACGCTGACACGAACTAACTTGTTGCGAATGTTCGTGCTCGGGTGTGTGCGTGTGTTTGTGTGTGTGTGTGCGACGCGATCGGTATCAAGGTTTTTGGCAATTTGGTTTGTGCTGCCGCTTCAGTCGGTTGGTAGGTCGCGTCGTCAACGCCGGCGTTGCTGATGTTGTTCTGCTGCTGCCGCTGTCGGTGTCGCTGTCGCTGTCGCTGCCGTTGTTAACTGCGCTGCTTGCTGCGGTTGCGCCTTTTTCTAGCTTGCGGCTCGCTTGCCTTTTTTTTATGTATATAAAACTTATTTTTTTCTTTTTCGCAAATTGCCAATGCAGAGATCAACATAGTCGCGTCGCTCGTGTGCTACGCTCGCGTGCGCGTTTAGTTTGCTGTTTTGTTTTTGGTTTTTGAAACGTCGACGTCGACGGCGGCGCTGTCGTCGCGGTCAGCGTCAACGCCAACGCAGTTGCCGCTGCGCGACACTCTTAACCTATTTTCTCGCGAGCCGAACATTAGTTACAATTTTGTTGTGATGTTGCGTGGCAGATACGCGTCGGACACGGACGCTGCTTGCGCGGATTCTAAGCACGCACAATTACACTAGCACACATACATACATACGTACATATACACACACATACATATATCGAGTATACACGCACACATATAGCCAACACACACATGCAACTGAGAGTTTGCCAATAAGATCCAGTAACAGGAAAAAAAAAATCAAATAAAAAGAAATATAAATTCAAATAATAAATAAAAGAACAATATTTGTTCTAGAATTTCGCATAAAGTGCAAATTATATGTCCATGCGCATATATTGATAAAAGTGTTTAAATTACAGTGCCTTACAATAATAATCGGCTACATACATACGTATGTGAAATCTGTTTACAATCAATGAAAATGCGGTGCCTTGGTACAATCTTAAAGTTTTATGCATGAATTCGATCGAAAAAGTGCTTAAAAACAAAAGTGAATTATAAATAATAATAAATAAAGTCCCGTTAGCGGATGAACTATATTTGCTCGGCTTCAACTGTACCCTGTGAAAAAGAATAACGCATCAAATTGGATTACACAAACTTCTGGCTGCTGCACTCCCTCTCTGAAAGGTTAGTACGCGCATCAAGTATACGCCATGACGGTGGATCGCGCAAAAGATGAATGGGTTTTGCGCCTGTCCAAACGAAAGCAAGAGTGCTCAAGTGCCGTTCCACTATATAGTTATAGTTACATACATATATACACATATAGTTGGACTAGATAATATAGCATATAGTGACATAGTACGCGACAAGTGCTGATAAGGTTTACTTACTTTTTCGCTTTCATGGAATTTGAGGCGAGTTCTATAGAACTCGGGACTAGCCTGGAAGTAGCGGCATTTGGGTTAATTATTGAAAAAGTTAATGACGTATATTACGTATAGATTATGTAAGAGGAAGTGTGTGCATTAATGCCTAGAAATGTGGACTAATAAATTAAATTAGTTTATGAATATTGCTCCGTGTGAAATGCCACCAAAAAAAAATTATTTTCAGCAAAAATTATTTTTTATCGGTGTAATAGCTTCTACTTTCCTTTTTATCTATTGAACTTCGATCACCCAAAATACTGGCATAGGAATAATATAACAATAGGAAAGTGAATTTATATTGAAATGTGAAATCAACAAAATATTTTGATATATATATATATATATTATATTTTGATCAAAAGATTATTAAAAGAAATAAGTGATTTTCAATATAGTCTACAGGAGGCTTATATAATGTTGGAAATTAAACTTTAAATTTTTTTTATTTTTATTTATTATGTATTTTTGCTTTACAAAGAAAGAATACTTTCAAAATAATTAAAAAATTTTTAAATTTATTATAATATAATATTATTAGTTCCGGGAATATTAATTTAACATATTTTGCTTCTAGTTTATCTTGATATTAATTCATTTCTAAAAATAAGATGAAAAAGTTTTTTTTTTTTTTTTTTTTTTTTTTTTCATTTAGAACTGCAATTTGAAACTTAAGAGTTTGCCTGCTTTTGCACAAAAGTAAGATAACAATAGAAGCATTTATGAACTTGTTTGGGGATGAGAACGGAGCTACGCAAACTAGTTTATGATTCTGTATTTTACTGTCCTGCCCAGTGTAAACGGGTTCCATAATTTTTTTTTGTCTTTTGCTTTCTTTAAATTTTTTTTTTTTGGCACATAAGGACTTTTAAATCTGTAAGGGATGTTCTTTTATAAAAGAAAACAATTCAATTTTGAATTACGATTTTGGTTTTGTAAAAAATCATACAAAAAGTAGATTGTGAAATGAAATTGAACTTTTAAAAATAAAATTCCTTTAAGAAATATGTAACTATAAATTTTATATAGTTTACTCAAACAGTTGTAGATATATATGTATGTATATCTGTAGAAATACATACATCTATTGTCGTATATATTTCACTTATGTAAACGTTTGCTGTGCTCGACCTCTCCCACTTTTTTTTTTTGGGATAATATCAAGTCATGCGTAAAATTATTTATAAATACTATAAAAATACTATATAGTAAAATACTGCACGAATGGGCAGATGTGCGGCATAAAACACCTAAAACATGCGAAAATTATCTATAAATTAAAATTTTTACAATCTGTGTGCGATTATACTGAGCAACAACAGCAACAACAACAACAATAAGAACAACATCAGCGAGTACAACAATAAATGCTGCCTAAAAAAGCTTTGAGCTGACGTCAAACGGCAACGCTGGCAGCGACGTCGACAGCGCCAATTTATTTTACACAATTAAGGGTGTGCGCCGTGTGTGAAAGAGACGGCACAAAAAGGCTGAGGGTATGTTCAAGTGAGATAGAGAGAGTGACAGTGATAGAGATAGGGAGGGATAGACATAGCGGGCAGCCAAAGATATAAATATATATATATATATATATATATATATATGTATATGTATATATATAAAACATATGTAAGACACGGGCGATCACACACAAACACACATACACACACACACTCACTGAGGGCGACAGAATGATGTGAAAAAAAAGCATTACTATGCGCCAATTTAGATTAAAGCAACGCGCGACCACGCCCCAGCCTCTGAAAAGCCCAGCTAACTGTCAAACGAAAAGGAAACAAAATATATATATGCTCAAAGCATAGATACCCTGTAGCTGGAACGAGCAACCATAGAGTGAAAGAAAAGAGTTTAGTTTGGAGAGCATACTGCATATAGATAATATATTTATATATCCAAGTTGTAATACTGATCAATTTCTTATAGGTTTCTCTCAACTATTCGCCAATATATTTCTCATCAATTGTCCTGGCCTAAGGACTTAAAAATATTTACTTGAATTTGTTGCATAGATCTTAATGAGATAAATAATCTTGTTATTAAATATATGATTTTGTACCTACGATAAGTTTTCAGCTGTCTGGACAGCGTATTATAGCCCATTCTTGGCACTCTTCTAGGGTATTTAAAATATATACAAT
The DNA here is from genome assembly GCF_054131105.1 of Drosophila navojoa. Lineage (NCBI taxonomy): Eukaryota > Metazoa > Arthropoda > Insecta > Diptera > Drosophilidae > Drosophila > Drosophila navojoa. Next base: position 4,208,489 of record NC_142890.1, on the reverse strand, counting down.
TTGTTACCCGTGTTTTAAAATAATAAAAGCAAAGAACGCTTCACAGAGCACAGAGCGCAGTCATTGTTGTTACCAAAAATGCTTTTTTTTTTTTTTTTGCATATTTATTTAGTTGTATATTTATGCAATATTTATTATTATTATTATATATACATATATATTTATATTTATATGTATTTGTTTTTGTTGTTTCATATTTTATATGAATTATTTCTTTGAGAATAATTTGCGAGTTTTTTTTTCGCACCAACTGTGCAAATACTGTGCGCTCTTCTCTTTGTGAGTGTGTGTATGTTGTGTGTGTGTGACAAACAGACTCTCTTGCTCGAACCCTCTCATCGTCTCTCTCTCTGTGTCTCTGTCTCGCTCGCTGTCTGCCTGCGCCCAGCAGTCACAGGCCCTGGGCCCAGGCACACACACATACACACACACACACATGTAGATCATTTTTGTGCATAGAATAGATCCACTGGCAAAATACCAGCAGAAATTGGGGATCTATGTCAGCTCGCAGCCAACTGAATGGGCGCCCAACCACCCAGCCCAAGCAAGCCGCCAGCCCACCCACCCACCTACCGCACACCTTGTGCTGCTTACGTACTTTGGGAGCAGCTGTCTGTGTGTATGTGTGTGCGTGTGTTGGTGTGTGTTCTCATTACGCCTCATTTCGTTTAGCTTGTTGTTGTTCTTATTGTTGCTTGTTCCCTTTGCAGATGCGCAAATCGTTTGTTTAGCTTGTTGAATACCCTAACAAAAAGGCGAGTCTTAATAGAATTTGATAGATATTTATGAGCGTACATACATATATTTGCATATACTCTACAGATATCATTAAGTGTGTTTATACAAATATGCAGCTCTTATAAATACATGTATATAAAATCTTGATTAGTAGATTTATTGCTACGTCTGTTTATCCATATTCAAGTCAACATATTCATGTTAACTCGGCTTGAAGCTTGTTTTCCAGTGCAAACAAATTGTGATTATTCAATGCAAATTATGGTGTTCCTAACACATGTATTATACAACCGATCAATTAAATTTAGATAAACAACTTTGTCTTAGTAAAGTTAAACTTATGCTTAAGTTTAGTCTATATCTATATGTTATATCTATATCTATATCTATATCTATATCTATATCTATATCTATATCTATATCTATATCTATATCTATATCTATATCTATATCTATATCTATATCTATATCTATATCTATATCTATATCTATATCTATATCTATATCTATATCTATCTATATCTATATCTATATCTATATCTATATCTATATCTATATCTATATCTATATCTATATCTATATCTATATCTATATCTATATCTATATCTATATCTATGTATATCTATATCTATATCTATATCTATATCTATATCTATACCTATGTATACCCCATATTACAAAGTGTGTCTGCTCGTCGCCTTAAAATATATATTTCTTCACAATTTTCGATTTGGTTCTCGTAGCTTATAAATACATTTTTGCTAGCAACAAAAACAACAACAACAACAACAACAACAACAACATCAAGAATAGCAACAGTGAAAAATGTTTAATATTATTTTTGATACATAGCCTTTGGCTTGGCCGCCGTGCTGTGTTCCTGTTGCCAAAAAACTATTTGCAAACAAAAACATAAATTCATCTCGTGCTCGCATATATTTAGACGCATATTAATAAAAATGGATGCTACCAAAGAGATTCTACACTATTTATACCTCAGCGGGGTTCGGCATTCGACATTCATATTAAAAACAATCTTGTTAAATGTTACGAAATGTATTTGCTCTATTTATGCATTTTCCAGTTATGTATATATATACATATATGTATATATATAGTACTTTGTAGAGCCTTATCAATGCTAAGCTTATCAATAAAAATTGGACCTTCTGACGTAGTTTCTTTACCGCTTGAAGACTTTCTCGTGCAAGAGAACTCCACTATTATCTGATAATAAGTTAAAACCAAAAAAATGAATGAATGGCATTTTTCATTATTTATCAATCAGGTGATCCAGATATGTTTCTCCATATTTCGGATCTCTCTTCAATGCTTGAAGGCTTACATATTCCGCTTCTTTCGGTTGAAGCTCAATGCGCAAATTCCTCTTAATTTTCTTTTACCACATATTTCAGCATAAATTATGCATATTAATAAAGTTATATCGTTATAGGGGCAGTACAGCCCTTTAAAACTAATACAAATTCCACTTTAAACTGCTTATCAGTAAAATTTTTTGTTATGTAATACTTCTTCACAATTATATAATTTATAAACTTATGACTAATGGCCAGTTACTAATAATTTTGTACTACGTCAACTTGGGCGAGAAAGCCCTTTTCTCCTATAAATCATAAAAAGTCATAAGATTTTTGTGTTTTAAATCCTTTTCTGTTCAAGATTGTTTTCCTGACTTGCCACGCCCCCAAATAGTATATAAATATTATAGTTTACATAAATTACTAGAGAATGGGCGTAAATATATCCTCCATATCTTATTGATTTTGAGCAGTAATCCTCATTGAAACTCTCTAGTGCTATCCGGGTTTTTGAGATACCGGAAAATGCATTTTCCGATCTTTCACTTAATAATTCAAGGGTATATATTCCAAATTTACAAGTTCAATGAACAGACAGACGGATGGACAGACATTGCACAAAACCAATATACTCGTTTCACTTGCGTGAATGAGCATAAGCATTGGATTTACTTGAAGCACTTTGCTGCAACTGATTTGACTTGATTTTCGTGTGTTTTGTACCTTAGGCGTTTCCTGCCTGCCACAAACACATAATTGCGATCGTTGATTTGCTGCTGCTCGTTCGTTTGCATGAATTAGGGCCACATGTTGGCGATTCACTATCCAACAACAACAACAACAACAACAACAGCAATAAAGCGCACTCTGACTCTGCCTCTGCCTCAGCTTCTGCCCACGCAATGCGCGCGCAAAAATTTACGCGATTTGTCAGCCCGTCGAATATGTTTTCTGTTTTTTTTTTTCGTCTTTTTCCTAGATTTTTTTTTTCTTGCTGCTATTTATTGTGTGCTTACATTTCGCTTGTTGGTTCTTTGAAATGCTTGAGGTTGCTTTCGGCAGGGTTTAAGTGGGCCTACACACAGAAACACAAACACACAGACACACATACAAACAGGCACAAAGTTTGCTTATGATACACTATTTTCAAAGTGAGAAGAGTTTGACTGGCTGCTTAGCTGCTAAGAAAAACAATATAGAGAAATGGTCATAATGTAACTCTTTAATTTGATTGTTTCATTAAACAATTTAAATGGTTTACACATTTTGTATAAAAAATGTTTATAAATATTTATATAAATATTATATAAATTACGATTAGAAAATATTTAAAAAATTTAAAAAAAAAAAGAAATGTAACAAAAAATTAAACAATTTAAAAAAATAAATAATACAAAAACAAAATAAAAAAATTAAAGAAAAATATTTAAAAAATATAATAAATCAAAAAATAAATGTAAGGAATGAAATAAAAAATATGTATAAGAATTTTTAAAGTTCAAAAAGTATTATTTAAAAAAAAAAATAAATAAATAAATAACAAAATTAATAAATAGTATTAAAATAATTTTTTTAAATAAAATAAGAAATAGTCAAAAAAAATATATGAGAAAAATATTTCAAAATAAAATAAATCAAAATATTTAAATGCAAAAGAATAATAAATAAATCTATGGAATGAAATTAAAAAAATATATTTAAGAATTTTAAAAATTCGCAAAAAAATAAAAAAAATATATTAAAATAATAAATATAATTGAGTAAAAATAAATTTAAAAAAATACAAATAATAAATAATCATATTTAATATACAAAATAAAAGCTATAATTAATAAATAAAAAAATAAAGATATTTATTTACAGCTTTAGACACTTCAAAGAGTTTTTTCGTTTTAATTTTTTTTGTCTTAATTAGCAATACATATACATATAGTCGACTTGTACGTACGCCCCATAAACATATTATAGATCAAGTTATACAGTCACTTGTCACAAGTTGGCAAAAATCAATCTTAATTCTTTTGCAGTGAACAGAGCATTAGGCAGTCTGTTTAAATTTAGCAGCGATATCCCTCGCCTGCTTGTTTACGTTGTGTACTTAGTGCTATCGAAGTAGTTGTTGTTATTGCTGCTGTCACTGCTGCTGCTTTTGTTGCTGCTGCTGTTGTTGTTGTTGTTGTTTGTAGACAATTTCTAAGTGTGTTCGAATTTAGGTCAGCTCTTCTACGCACTGTCGCTGCTGACGCTGCTGGCTGTCAGAGTGTCATTGTAATTGCAAATATCGCAGCCAAGCAGCGACACTCACTCACTCAGAAAATATCACTCATACGCCAGCGTGTGCATTCGCGCACTGCCCACGCGCTGCTTAAGCCAAAGCCAGAGCAAAAAAAAAAAAAATTTACGAAAATCGAAAATCAAAAAAATAAAAAGAAAATGGAAGGAAAGGCGAAGCAAACGCAAATTGTCATCATTTTCATTTTTGGGGGCCCCAAAAGTGCCTGATGCAAAACTATAAATGAAAATTAGCGCATTTAATTGCCCAAAATGTGTCTGCCAACAGCAACAGACGCAACACGACTCGTATGCAACAACAACAACAGTAATAGCATTTGCAACGTCTGCAACAAGGCGCTTGACGTAATTGCCCAGACAAGCTTTCTGCCTTGCACTTCTCGCATTGCGCACTTTTGACAGGCCCCAACGCAAAAGGCGTCTACAAATTTATTTTACAGCATTGTTCATATATAAAAATATACATATATGCAAGTGCATAAAATATAAGTGTATATTTTATTATACCTGTATTAAATGTTAATACACCAGCTATTTATCTGCGGCGCGCATTTCGGCTAGAGCCTGAGCAGTCGGTTCTCTTAAATTGATATTTCACATGAAATGGGATTATATTTGGATTCGTTAAGCCTAAGACATGATAGTGTTTAACTCTAGATAGTTGATATATATTTAAGTGTATTAAATAATGTATTAAAAAAAAACAGACCAGAAATTATATTTATACATTTTGGTTACTTCTACTTCTACTTCTACTTCTACTTCTACTTCTACTTCTACTTCTACTTCTACTTCTACTTCTACTTCTACTTCTACTTCTACTTCTACTTCTACTTCTACTTCTACTTCTACTTCTACTTCTACTTCTACTTCTACTTCTACTTCTACTTCTACTTCTACTTCTACTTCTACTTCTACTTCTACTTCTACTTCTACTTCTACTTCTACTTCTACTTCTACTTCTACTTCTACTTCTACTTCTGACTACTTCTACTTCTACTTCTACTTCTCTACTTCTACTTCTACTTCTACTTCTACTTCTACTACTCTTCTACTTCTACTTCTACTTCTACTTCTACTTCTTCTACTTCTACTTCTACTTCTACTTCTACTTCTACTTCTACTTCTACTTCTACTGCTTCTACTTCTACTTCTACTTCTACTTCTACTTCTACTTCTACTTCTACTTCTACTTCTACTTCTACTTCTACTTCTACTTCTACTTCTACTTCTACTTCTACTTCTACTTCTACTTCTATCAATTGTATTCGTATCAATTGTCAATGTGCTAATCTATTTAGCTGCGGCATACGTAACGTATGCTTAATTTTCGATACAATATCATTGAGTATACGCCCAGTTGCGGCTATAATAAACAACGCGTGATATTGCCAAATTCGCGTATTTAGCGGCTCATAAAGGCAACAGCTGTTGCTTCTGCTTCTGCTGCTGTTGCTGCTGCTGCTGCTGCTGTAAAAATCCCTTTCGTGTCAGCCCTTATGGCGCCCTAATTAATGCTAATTCCGCATTGACTATCTAGCTTTTATGTCTCTTTTTGGGCGCTCAATTAACATTGCGTTAATGGCCGAACACAATATTTGCCACTGTCAACACAGATACACACACACACACACACACACACACACACACTCACACACAGAGAGAGAGAGGGAGAGACAAAGTCCATGACAGCTGGAGAGCTGCTTAACATCGCTTCGAGTTGGTCACCAAGTGCCTGACAAGCTGCCAAAAGGGAGTCTCGACTCGAGTCGAGCTTCAAGCCGCAGCCTCAATTGTTGTAAAGATTCATAAAGCAACGCTTGCTGTTGTTGTTGTTGTTGTTGTGGGACAGCCCACGGCAAATTTCACAAACAACAAACGACGAGTATCGAGCATCGAGCCAACGACCATCGCTATATGTCGCTGCCTTTTCAAGTGCTAACAAGCTGTACCGCCCCTCTGTCCCGCCCCGCCCCCACGTCGTACGGCTAAGTGTGTTAACCGCAAAGCAGCAACAAGTTCAGCTTCACTCAATATGCTGTCGGATTATGGCATTTGGCACCCACAACGACAGCACAGCGACATAACTGTAATAATTACAGACAAACTCTTGGACTCCGGCAGTCCCCTCGCTGCTCGCCGTTTGCCCCTCCCTCGCAGTCAATTGGCCAAGGTGAGTCAGAGGGCCAGAGCTGTTGCCATTGGAGAACATATTTGTTGCTCTCCTTTGGCCAATAAGAGAAAAGCTTTCATCTACCAGACGTCAAAGGAAATACCACAATATTTTGGGTGTGTGACTCTGGTGGGTCTATAATATTTTATGATATCAAAGGTTATTAGTTTTTGTATGGCCTAGTACCAGTATAAAAGTGTTTAATTCGAAGTAAAAAGTATATATATATTGCAAATATTTGCAGAGAGCAAATATTAATGGCTTATGTCAGTCGGAAGTTACTCATATACCTCATATAAACTTTTGATAACTATAGAGTCAATTAACCAGCTGTAAATTATGGAGTTGATTAGAAACTACAAGCTGTATTTTATGTTTTTATTATTTTGATTTAAGAGAAATCAGTCAGTCAGTTCTTGATGCACTGCCTCATTCACTTGCTCAGTTAGCAACTTCATTGATTCATCCATAACATCAGTTAACACCATATACACGCGATCTCAGCTAGTCAGTCAGTCCCTCAGTCAGTTCTTCACTCAGTATTATAGTCAATCAGTACTTCTTTCACTCCCTCAGTCAGCTCCTGATTCACTTTGTCCTTCAATCTGTCTTTCAGTCAGTCAGTTTCTATCAGTTCCTTATTCACTATGTCATTCACTGCGCTCACTAAGTTCTTATGTCGAATCCTCATTCAATCCCTCGAGCAATCAGTTAGTTTTTCAGTTAGTCCTGCAGTCAGTCGGCACCTCATGTACTCCCTCAATAACTCCTTTAATTAGTCTACCATTGACTGGGTCATTCACTTCCTCTCTCAGTCTGTCAATTCCTCAGTCAGTCAGTTCCCTTCACTTCCTCTCTCAGTCAGTTAAATCCTTAGTCAATGAGTCCCCCATTCACTATCTCAGTCAGTCCCTCAATCACTGTTTTCTTCACTTCCTCTCTCAGTCAGTCAGTCCCTCAGTCAGTGAATCCCTCATTCACTACCTCAGTCAATCTCTCGCTCAGTCCTTCAGGAACAGCTTCATTGTCTCCCTCAAATGTCAATCCCTCAAACTCTACCCTTCATTTACTCCCTCAGGCAGTCAGTCAGTCATTCACTACCTCATTGCTTCTTTCAGCCTATCTGTGAGTTCCTCAATCATTGTTTCTTGCACATCCTTAATCAGTTAGTCAGTCTCTCAGTCAGTGAGTCACTCAATCACTCCTCAGTCAGTTCCTCAATCACTGTTTCATTCACCTCCTCTCTCAGTCAGTCAATCCCTCAGTCAGTGAGTCTCTCATTCACTATCTCAGTCAATCTCTCATTCCGTCTTTCATGCTACCATCCCGCCTTCAGACCTCAGCCATTCCCCCAGTCAGCCTCTTAATCACTGTCTCATGCACTCCTCAGTCAGCCAGTCTGTCATTCATGCATTCATTCGCTCAGTCCCGACTGCCCAGTTTAATATACAGCTATGTTTTATATCAAACTAAAAGCGTCGCCCAGTGGCGCTGCCAACAAATTGCAATTGTCGCACTTTTACACAATTTCGCACTTTGCAGTAAGTTTTAGATTTTATTTTATTTCATTTAGCTTCACACGAATATTTTTAAAAGTTTTTTTTTTTCATTTGTTTTGTCGGTTTGCATTCGTACGCCCACACGAGGCTCGTTTTGCGAATCGCATTGCCTGCTTGCCTGCCTGCCTGCCTGCCTGCCTGCCTGCCACGCCCCACTACCCGCCGCCCCCTTTTTGGCAGTGTGTAAACAGTTGCGTGTGGGCGTTCTATTCCTGGCGCACGCATTGCCAGCGCAATTAACACATTTGTATCTGACAAATGCAATCTGTGCGCTCGTATCTCAAAAGCGTTTTCACTTGCACTTTTCAGATGTAGTGCGGCTACTCTGGGCTATTGTTGTTGTAGCTGTTGTTGTTGCTTTGCTCTGGGTGCCTAATAAATCGCATTGTGCGCTTGTTAATATCTGCGAGACAACTGAAATTTATAAGTGCCAAATGAAAATAAATTCAAACAAATGGCAACCAAATTAAAGCCGAATGCACATTTTCTTTGCTGCGAAAATTGTGTAAGTCATAGAGAGAAGAGTTGTTTATAAATGAATAAATTAAATATATATATCTTTTTGATTAGTTTATTAAGTTTACTCGTTGCAGTTTTGGCTGCTTGAGAATTGGCATAGGTTCAACATTTAGATGAAGATAGTTTTAGCTATATTTATATAGTTGTGATAGGTCTGCAATTGAATGGATTAAATGATATATTAAATATTATACAATCCTTTGACTTATAGCTGTGCTTGATTGCTTGCCTAAGGCTTTTTTTGCCTAGAGAATCTACAAAATATATTCAAGAATTGATGCCCTACAATTGTACTACGTTAACAATATATCAAACATTTATCTACCTCGCTTCATTGGCCATTCCGCCTTATTGACCTACATTTTGAGCATTCAGTCGACTTCACCCATTAACCTTTTGGCATTTGACCTTGCTGGCCAAACCCCGCGATATATATATATATATATGTATTTCTTTACTGCTTAATCAATCATGGTTAGCCAAGTATCTATAACTTGTCTACATCTCTTTCTCGCTCTCTCTCTCCCTCTCCCTCTCTCTAAATTTGTATCTGTAACTGCTGACCTTCATCTTTTACAATTTACTGCGGCTGATGCTGGGGCCAAACCTATTTGCTACTCGGTTTATTCAAATGATTTGTTGCTCTAGCTGCTGCTGTTGTTGTTGTTGTTGTTGTTGTTGTTGCTGTTGCCTTTCGGCTGATTCATTTGCCCGTTTTGAGGCATTTTGCACATTTGACCATTGAGCCAAGGTGAACTTCAAACGCTAATCTTGATCTCGTTTGCCTTCTGCACAGATCTGCTATACATGTATATACATATATACATAGATATATATATATATTTATATATTTTTTTTTGACTTTGTCTCTTATCGCATTTGGCGCATCTTTTTGGCAATTCGCAATTGATTTGTGCCTTCGCTTTCAGTGTTGAAGGGCAAATGGAAATCAAACAAGTTTATGATCCATTTGTGCGGGTGTGTGTGTGTGTGTGAGTGTCTCTCTCTCTGTGTGTGCGTGTGTGTGTTTGTGTTTGTGTACTTTTATAGCTATAGACTGATTGATTTGCTTAGCGGCCGTCATGTGGGCGCTCGCTCGGTATTGTAACGCTCACGCGCGTGTTACAGTTGCGTTCAATGAACTCAACGGTAAATTTACAACGCCAACAACAACAACCACAAACATTAATAATCAAGTAAAGCAACAACAACAACAACAGGAACAACAACTGTTGCTGCCAACGTCAAACGCTGAGAAAACCTACGCCAACATGTAAAGTTCTAATGCCAAAGATAAACAAAGGCAAAAAAAAAATGTATTTGAAAATGAGCAAAGAGAAACAGCAGCAACAACAACAATAGCAAATATCAACAAACTACTTTGTATTTATAATTATTATCGGTCCGTCCGTACAGCACTTTGTGTGCTCGTGTATCTCTCTCAGCTACACCTCGCTCGCTCTCGCTCTCTCTCCCTCTCGCTCTCTCAGCCATGTAGAACGTGTAAATTGAAAAACTATTTGGCTGTTACAGCAGCAGCGCTGCCGGCGTCGCTGCTGCGCACGATAAGGCGCAGCTAACTAAAAGTTGAAGGCCATTGCTGATACGCCGTGTGGGACGCGTGTGTTGGCAATTGTAGCTGTATCAATGTGTGCAAGGGTGTGCGTGTGTATTGTTAGCATTGATTATCTAAGTGTACACACACACACACATGCTCATACGTATGTGTAGCCAACAGGCACGTGACAATAGGCGTGTGCTGTCCATCTAGCATATATATAGCTCTATTTGCATCTGCATTAGAATTGGTTAGCTGATCTAACGCTGCATGGATTATTATTTGTTAACTTGTTACTTTTTACTTTTTACATATTTTTATAAAAAATTCAATTAAGGTTTAATTAGCGCAACTGATAATTTCTTAATTTTAATACATGTTTATTTTATTTTTTAAGCATTTAATTCATTCTATTTAATTTGTATTATAATGTTCTTAATCATTAAAGTATTTAGCAATTTTTTTTATTTCAATATTTTTTTTATTCATTGTAAATTGATTAGATTAAATTTTTATAATTTTATTTTATTTATTTTATTTATTTTTATTTTTTATTTTTGTATGTATGTAATTTTTTTTTTAATACAGGCATTCCTTTTTATTAATTTTTTTAATTTTATTTTTTTTTTAATTTTATTTTATTTATTATTATTTATTATTATTTTTATTATTATTTATTATTATTTTATTTTTTTGAGCCAATTGTTCTTAATACAGACTAACAATCTTAGCACTTTATGCATTTTAAAATGCTATTAATCTATTTTCTTTTTATTTTCATCATAAATTTCCACTCGTATTGTATTTTATTCGACAATCCAGTTATAATGCTCGTATGTTGTAATAGTTCCCAAATAAATATCGATAAGGAATACAATTATTTTGATTTATAGAAGGCGAGTCTTTTACGCTCTGCTTGTATACGAAAGTTAAAAAAAAAAGTTCACACAAGCAAGGGAAAGAGCCATAAATATAAATGTCATTCTGTGGAGAGGTCCTATAAAACGTCTTTAATTGGTTCTCAACAGCTCTGGCTCTGGCTCTCGGCACGCTGCGTATCTATTACAGCATCGCGCTTTGCTAAGCAAACAGCGCACGGATAATGCGGACATACACACACACATACATATGTATATGTATATATAAATATATATTTAACATATTGCGCAATTTGCTGATCGCTCAACTCGACCCTCCCCAAAAACAAAAACAACAACAAAAAACTCTCTTTGCTTTTGTTTTTGTTTGGCTCTGTTTGTGTTCTCAAGTGTTTTTTTTTTTCAACGCTCGTTCTACGTTTGCCTGCAACGCTGATAAGCATACACATACATATATATAATATATATTCTATATATACATATATGTACTTGTACAATTTGACGTAAGCAGCAGAAAGTAAAAGTTTTGCTACTGCCATTACACCCATTAATTAAACGTTTGTTGGGCGCTGTGCGGTGGCTCGAGGGGTGGATCGATGGGGCCGGGAGAGGGGGGGCTTGGCCATAGCATTGAAAAGCGCAAGTGAAAATGAGAACTGCAAATTGTGAATCACTTTATAAACTGCAATTCGCGTCAATGAAAACGAAAATTGAAATGAAACTGAAAATGCATTTAAATATATATATTTACATACATATATGTATTTTTGGTCTTGCTTATTTATGGAATTCAGCTGGCGCCAGCGCTATAAATCTTAAATTATTTATTGCTAATTATTTATTTATATGCCTGATTAATATATGAGATCATTTAAATTATTAATTGAAAACTTGTAAGCTTAATTGTTTAAGTGATTTATGCTGGAGGTGAATCAAATTTGACTGTTGCAAACGGGAGTGCACGACTAGTAGATACCCTTAATGCTGATTTTACAGTAATTATCAAAATTATCTAAAAATTATTTGACTGCTTACAGTTCTAATGCATTTAATATTTGTATATAAATTTATAAATCTAAATAAGTTTGGATCTATTTACACATTATTCCCTTTAAAGATCCGTTATAATGATTAGTGTTTTATTTACTTCTCAAATTCTTATAACTTCTCCTTTTCCATTTCAAATATTTATTAAGTGTAATTCCAGTATTTGCTGGAAGCTCTAGCTGCTATCATATGTTTCCCCCCACCCATGAATTGCTAACCTTACACTCTCCATGTGAAAATTATGTAATGAGCAGCAAATAGAAATTTCCATTCAGGCGTATATTTTCCTATGTGATTTGTGTGTGCTCCATTTCCAAATAGTATTCAATAAAATTGCAAATTGTGCTAAATTAGCATAGAATTTGTTGGAAAATGTGTGAAATATATGTATGATAATTCGATAAGAATATATTCTATATATTTCCATATGTATGAAAATCAAATTGTAATAGCAAATGAAAGCCGCGTGATCTGCGCTGCGTCTCTGCAAATTTAGAACGTTTGCAGAAAGCAAGAAAAAAAAAAAAGACAAAGAAAAATCAGAAAACAAAGTAAAATAAATAAAAATGCGAACAAAATTAACAGCAAAAGTTATTGCAAAAGTTTTCTCAACTGAAAGCGAAAGTTCTCTGCGAGAGATAGTTTAATGCCCGTTGTATACATATGTGTATGCATGTGTGTGTGTGTGTGCGTGTGTGTGTGTGCGTGCATACACATGTATATTTTTGCTTGTGCTATTAAATTTTATAAGCCACACAAACACAGTGAGAGAATAAAATAATAATAAAAATGAAAAAAAGCACAAAAAACAAAAAAAAAAATACATTGCGGGCGTCGCAGTCGGCGCCGCAAATAAAAAATCGCTTACGACAGCGCCGGGCCCCATGGCGCACACGCACACACAAAGCTTGTAGCTGTAATTGTTATTATTGTTATTGTTACTGCTCACACATACATACTTACACGCATTCTCGCGATCGTCCAGCTCAGTCGCACACCCTCAGTTTGCGGCGCTAGCGCTGGCTCGCTCGCACACATTTGCGAAAAAGTTCTTTGACGTTTTGTTTATTTATTTTGTTAAGCTGCGCGCGCGTCGTCAGCGACGACAGCAGCAGCAGCAGCAACAACAACAACAGCGACACTCGTAAGTTCTCTTACTAAAAAGCTTTCTGTGCGGCGCTCTCACGTGCTTGTTCGCTCTCACGCTCTCGTGTGCGCTCTCTGCATTTGAAACGTACACAAAGCACAAAGAAAAGCAAAAGTACTTCTTATCAGCTCTGCCTCTCCCCCTGTTCTTTGCATCGACCCTTCTTCCGCTGCTGTGCGCTGCATTAGAACTTTGCCCAAAAGCAGTTAAGATTAAAGCGCGTTGTAAAAAAATGAAAATAAAATAAAATTAAATAAAATGTGACTTACATATGCATGTACATACAGAAATAGTGCCAGCGAGGGTGGCTATCAATATTGTGGAATGCATATGTATGTTTATATGTATGTTGCTTTGTTTATGTGTTTGTGGAACACACATAAATTAGCATTAGCTTATCTATGCCATTACAATTGGCCGCAAAACATAAGCCCATGTACACCTAACCCCATCCAGCTTACAGCAATATTTTCATGCAAAATTTGCTCGAGCAATTAACAGTTAGCCAGCAGCAGTCAAAACATGGCGGCAACAAATGGCAATTAACACGCCACACACCACTGCGCAGTGCGCACGCACCCTTACCGCAAGGCACGCGGCGTGCGAGAGTGAGAGGGCGCATGGCGCACGCCTTTAGCCCGTTATCGGCTAACGGAAATGCAATTAATAATGTTGGCCCAGCAACCGCACAACTTCCGCTCAATCGTAGTGCAAAGACTGGTGTTCAATGACATATTACGATTTGTCCGATGTCTATGGACAGTGATAATGATATCAGGGCTAAATAGAAGACAGAAATGGGAGTAGTTTCCGTTTCCTCTTCCGTACTAAACACTGATATCAGTTGATAACGAGCGAAAGTTGTCAGGAACTAAAATCTAAATTTAGAATAGCACTGAAGCAGTGCGAAAATTTCAAAAAATGAGTTCAGAGTTCTATTTTCGATTATTCGAGCGATAAGAAAACACAAATTGTACAGTTGTCGATCTCTATTTGTTTAAGTGCGAATGTCTCGACTGAGGGCACGCCAAATGTGGGCCATCGCATAGAACTATAAAAGGAAGCCACCTGCTATACAACTAAGCAAATAGATATATATATACAAAATTAACATCAGTTCTTTCGCGAATTCTCGGGTAATTATGGCTCCACTTCTCTCACAAATTATCACGAGATCCAGATGTTATTTTTTTTTAGATTTGCAGCCACAAACTGGCTTGCAAATGTGTTAACAACATTATTTTTTGTTTCCTCTCGCCCCCTATGCTGATAAGAGCGACAATATTTTCGTATTCCTATCAAAGTTGAATACGTTCGACATAGTAATATTTATAGAAATTTCTATAGTTCAGGCAATGGCAATTATATGCTGTGTGACATGAAATTGTGTAATAAGTAAATCGCATATATTTTTATTTATTCATGCGTTATCCACGATAAAAATTATATTTGAAGTATTGAAAGTAGAAACCATATACATATACATTATATTATATTATAATGATACTTTTCGTTCCACTCGTCCTTTGTCCTGTATCTGAAATTTTCAGTTATAATAAGTAAACTCTTTTATAACTAGTAAACGACTTTTTTGAATATATATAAACCTAACATAGCTCCATATCTACATGCAACAGGTACAACACTGAACAAGGAGCTATGGACCAGCAATTCTGTTTACGCTGGAACAATCATCCCACAAATTTGACCGGGGTGCTGACCTCGCTGCTGCAGCGCGAGGCGCTCTGCGATGTCACCCTCGCCTGTGAGGGTGAAACAGTCAAGGTACACTACCGAATCTGATTAAATTATGGATTATAGAAATTATAGAGTTGTTCGTTTCTTCTGTTGCAGGCACATCAAACCATACTGTCAGCCTGCAGTCCATATTTCGAGACGATTTTCCTGCAGAATCAGCATCCACATCCCATCATCTACTTGAAAGATGTCCGATACTCAGAGATGCGCTCCCTGCTGGACTTCATGTACAAGGGCGAGGTCAATGTGGGTCAGAGTTCGCTGCCGATGTTCCTGAAGACTGCCGAGAGTCTGCAGGTGCGTGTAATCGAAACAGTTATCAAATTTCCCGTTCTCTTTACTGATCCGCTTTTGTGGTGTGGCTTTACAGGTGCGCGGTCTCACAGACAACAACAATCTGAATTATCGCTCCGATTGCGACAAGCTGCGCGACTCGGCTGCCAGCTCGCCCACTGGGCGTGGCCCCAGCTATGGCGGCATGGGCGCCGATATACGCGACTCACGTGACTCCCTGCGCTCCCGCTGCGAACGCGACCTGCGCGACGATCTGCAGCGCAGCAGCAGCAGCCTCAGCCTGAGCGAGCGCAGCTCTGCAGCTGCGGCGGCCGCTGCTGCTGCCGCTGCCGCTGTGGCAGCAGCCGGTGGCAATGTGAATGCAGCTGCCGCTGCTCTCGGCCTGACCACCAGCGCCGGCGAACGATCTCCCAGCGTGGGCAGCGCCAGTGCCGCGGCGGCTGCCATGGCCGCTGCCGTTGCGGCTGCTGCGAATCGCAGCGCCAGCGCCGATGCTCTCAACAGTCGCGGCGATGCTGGCAGCGATCGGGGCAGTGAACGGGGCACACTGGAGCGTGCCGATAGTCGGGATGAGCTGTTGCAGCTGGACTACAGTACCAAGGATAATAATAATACTAATAACAGTAGCAATAACAACAGCAACAACAACAACAACAACAACAATTGCAGCAGTAGCAGCACCAACAACAACAATAACAACAACAACAACAGCAGCAGCAACAACAACAATCGAGAGCGCAACGAGAGCAGAGACAGAGAACGGGACAGAGAGCTGTCCACCACGCCCGTCGATCAGCTGTGTAACAGTAAGCGCAGACGTAAGAACTCATCATCCAACTGTGATAATTCGTTGTCCTCGAGCCATCATGCGAATGCGGCCCACATACAGGACAGACACTACGCGCAGGACTCTCAGGTGAGTCGAGCATTAGAGCTATCAATATGTTGAGAAACAATGGAGTAAATTGTTAGGAAAAGGCAAGTTTGTTATTGAGGTATATCTGTAGATATATAGGAAATATGTTATAGAAATGATATAGATATATTATAGATGTGGTTAGATCCAAATTGTAAGAATTTTCAACTTAACTAAGTTTTATAAGTTGTGGAAAAAAATTAGATTATATATATTATAGAATATTTAGACTGGTTTCAAGTTTTTTTTACTAGAATTTAATTCTTCAAATACTCTTAAAACAATCTATGTTAAAAAAAAAGATTGGTATATATGTATTTAGTTGTGTATAATCTAAGTTTTACGTTTGTTCTGTTAAAAAAAAAAAGAGTTTAGATACTATGGATATCTTTTTATAATCTATGATCAAAGCTATTCAAACTGTTCGAATAGATTCATGCTCTTCACCACAGTTAAGACGCTGAATGCGAACTTGGCCACCTATAAATTAGATATATATATACATATGTATGTCATGTATACATTTATATATAAAAGTATATTAGCTAGTATATAGGCTGAGCTATACCCACCTTAATGTTACTGTTTACTGAAATTCGAATAATGCCGAATCCAATAAATATGATCGGCTGTTGCACCTGCTGCATGAAAATCCTCAACGTGGATTTGTATCTGCGCTCCGCATCGAGCCAATGTGATTGGCCCAGAATGTTGCACAAATCATCGCTGTCCTCTACTAAGGAATCGCAAAGGAAACAGAACGGAAATGTCTCCAACAGCAGCGCTATGACCAATATGATCGATGATATTTTCAAAAATATATCAGAGGAATACATCACGCCAACCATAGTTAGACCTAGCACAGCACCGATTAGCATAAACTGTATTGCGATCGTGCGGGCCGTAATGGGACGCATTATGTCACAGCATCTGGAGTGAACGGATAGTTGGATTAATAGACATATAAAAGATATAAAGGAAGATATGTATAGATATATTAGAAATGATAAATGAATGTCAATGGATGTAGATAGATAGAGCGATAAAAGTAGATATGTATATTTAGAGAGGTAGATAAATTATAGATCGATTTGACTTGAGAAATTAAAGATACACAGAAGAGATATACAGAAGAATGAAGATGGATGTGTATGCAAATAAATACAATAGCAATATAATAATAGATCGATCTTACTTGACAATGAGCTTGTAGTATTTAATGCCATTCACGAGCTCTTTGTAGTTCTCAGCCTCAGTCTTGTCCGGATCGGTGCGTAGTTTGCGTAAATGATCCTTCAAGACGTCGACGTGAGCTCGAAAAACAATCATACAAATGATGGGGCAGGTGTCCAGCACAATATTCATGAGCACCACAATATTTAGGGCGGTGAACTCAAGCAGTGTTTGCAGATAGAGTTGAACGGTTCCGTTCCGCCAATCGAAGAGCGGATTATAGATCAGCCATGGGGGCTGACTGGTGAGTATAGGAGTCACTACCATGGACACATTATACCCTACATAGGCCACGCTGTACAGCCCGCAGACATAGCTGCAAGTAGCAATAGCTTTGTGAATCTTCCTGCGATCGATATCATCCTTCAGTCGTGCGTCCATTTCATCGAGCGCGGACATTGTCTGGACCAAGCGAGAAAGTTGCGGGCACATAATAAGAGACTTCATCGTAATACCGCTCGCATTAAGCATGATTTGGATTATACCAATGATCTGGGCTGAGCTAAATTTCGCAGAGTCGAAAATTAAACTGAGAAACAAGCCGACGGGAATATAAAAGACTGACAGAGCGTTCGCCAAGAAGGACCAAACGAAATAAAGATAACGATTTGTACCCTGCTCGGGTGGCAGCCAGCCAACGAATCTTATAATCCGAAACATATATGAGCAGACGTCTCTCGACTTCATCTGTGCCACGAGTGGAACTGGCCTAATGAGTTTGAATATTCCGACCATAACGGTTTATGGTATGAATAGACCGAAACCTGAATTGCAACTGAATCGAGGAATGTGAAATTGTAATTGAGTATATGTGGAAATCGAACTGCTGTTCGATTCGCACCATGCTTGAAGTGTCCACCACGCCCAATACGTTACATGTCCTATAATTAAGTGGACCTTAGGCAGACACTTTGAGAATCCTACAATGAAATATGCAGGACGGGGTTTATTATTGGAATGAATGTTTAGATATAGTAAGATATAGATATAGATATAGATATAGATATAGATATAGATATAGATATAGATATAGATATAGATATAGAGTATAGATATAGTATAGATATAGATATAGATCTAGCTATCGCTATAGACTATAGATCTATATCGCTTAGAATTCGCTGCTAGATATAGACTAGATAGATATAGCAGATATAGATCATCGCTATGCTATAGTCTCGCTATGATCTCGCTCTCGCTCTCGCTCTCGCTCTCGCTCTCGCTCTCGCTCTCGCTCTCGCTCTCGCTCTCGCTCTCGCTCTCGATAGCTCTCGCTCTCGCTCTCTCGCTCTCGCTCTCGATATATAGATATAGATATAGATATAGATACAGATACAGATACAGATACATATACAGATACAGATACAGATACAGATACAGATACAGATACAGATACAGATATAGATATAGATATAGATATAGATATAGATATAGATATAGATATAGATATAGATATAGATATAGATATAGATATAGATATAGATATAGATATAGATATAGATATAGATATAGATATAGATATAGATATAGATATAGATATAGAGATAGAGATACAATACAGATACAAACACAGATACAGATACAGATACAAATACAGATATAGATACAGATACAGATACAGATACAAACACAGGTAGAGATACAGATACGGATCGATACTAATTCGATAGCTAGTTGACAGCTACTAATCGATTAAAGATTGATTACTTATTACATAACAATTAGTTAGTTGTATAACGTAGAAGACATACCGACAGTTAGTAGAAAACAATCGATTACATTAATCGATTTTCAAACTCGAAAACGCCTGTCGGCCATTTATTGACAGTTTACGCAACAGTAACTGATGAAAATCTTATCGAACTGTAAAAGTCGTCAATAGTCAGCGGAAATGCGATACAGTGCGAGCGTGTGCATATAGTGTGTCAAGTATATATTTATATATAGCATATAAATTATAGAGTATTTGCACTGTGATGGCGAATCGGTGTTCGTTATCAACGTCCGCTCGAATGTGAATAAACAACATTTATGTTTCGCCGGTGCGATAGACGCGAGTCAGACGAGCCCCAACAGTTGAACCTATCAGCTTACAGATCTTTAATGATATATGTATGTATGTATGTGTGTGTGTTTATAAGTGTTTGAAGTGTATTTTTGTCTGACTTATCGCTAGGCACGTGCGGCTCTCCCAAAACAAACTGTCGAAATTATATGGTTATCAGATATACCGCTAAAGAAATGACAAAAAAAAAAAAACTGAGACGCAAGGAAGAGTATGCTAATTCGTTGTTTGCATTTTCATTTCGACAGGCCACCAATTTCAAGTCGAGTCCGGTGCCAAAGACGGGCGGCAGCACCTCCGAGTCGGAGGATGCGGGCGGCGGCGGCGGCAGCGGCAGCGGCAGCGGCTGTCGGCGCGATTCACCGCTCTCGATGACCGTTGGCCATTTGGGCGGCGGCAATGTGGGCGCGGCCAGTGCGCTAAGCGGCCTCAGCCAGTCGCTAAGTATTAAGCAGGAGCTCATGGATGCACAGCAACAGCAGCAACAACATCGCGAGCATCACGTCGGCCTGCCACCCGAATACTTGCCGGTAAGTGGAGCTCTCCATAGATCTATCTAGATGCGTAATGCCCGACCCGATCCACTTTACATGCAATTTTCACATCATTCTAGTTGGCTAAGTTAATTGTTAAGGTTTTTTCTTTGGACCGGTGCGATGGTTCCAATTTCTGTTCTAAAACCAAAAACAAGAAAATATACAAAAAATAAGAAAAGAAAATGCAGCTGAATGAACTTGACATATTTTTTTGTATATACATATATATATTTGCATAATTTAAGCCAATTGCAAAATGCTTCAAGAGAAAACCAAAAGCTGCTCACAAATTGTTATTGAGTTTTTTTTTTTTTATTTGTTGTTGTTTCTAAAATTTAAGAAAAAATCGCGTAAAGCAAAGGGCGAACGAAGGATTGGTTGTTTGGCTCGTTTATGAAACATATTTAGATTCACATTCTCGAAATGGAATATCGGCCAAGAAAAAGAAAAAATCTCAACAATTTTCGTTAAAGTAAATTAAAAAAAAAAAAATAAATAAATAAAGTCAATGAAAAGAAACAGCGTCAAATCCTTCCTTCTACCAGTAGATTGTTTTGCCAATTTTTTCTTAAGTTGTCTTTTTTTTGTTTCCATTTTGTTTTCTTTTGGCTCCCTTTTCTGTTGGTGTTTCTTATTTCTGTTGCGTTGCGCTTGGTGTAGCCCAAAGCCAGCTGCACAAAAGACACTGAGAACAAGGCGGAGAGCTCAATGCATCAGCTGCTGCTGCAGCATGCGGTGGAGGCGCAGCTCAAGACGTTGCAACTGCAATATCAGCAGGAGACGCTGGACAGCACAGTGCAGCGACTGTTGCAGCAACAGCAGCAGCAGCAGCAGCAGCAGGCAACAACAACAACATCTGCCCGATCCGAAGAAGCTGCTGGGTCCGCCAGCCACCACCACGACGGGCAGCTCGTCGCGCAAGAGCGGACGCTTTCGCGCCAATTGGCTATATCAGTTCGATTGGCTGCAGTTCGATGAGCTGGCCAACACGATGTACTGCAAGCACTGCCGCAAGTGGAGCAACGAGCTGGCCGACATACGCACCTCCTTTGTGGAGGGCAACTCCAACTTCCGACTGGAGATTGTCAATCATCACAACAAGTGCAAGTCGCATCGTCTCTGCTACGAGCGCGAGCTGCAGGAGCAGAACCGGATAAACACTGGCAGCAGCAGCAGTAGCAGCGGCAGCGGCAGCAGCGGCGGCAGCAGCAGCAGTGGCAGTGGCAGTGGCAGCTCAGCTAAGCGCGCTGCTCCACCAGATATTATAACCATCAATGTGGGCGAGGATAGCACCTGAACCAGCTCACACATGTACACACACACACACGCACACACACACACACACACACATGTTGCACTTGCTCAGGTTTAGTAGTAGTTAGATTTTGTAATTAATTTAAGCAGCTTGAAGCATTTTGCAATTGAATTAAACGAATAAATGTAAACGAGTGTAAGCAATGACAACAATTGTGCACAAATCTATACCACAATCTCTCTCTCTTTCTCTCCACTTGCCCTCCCTTAGAGCGCTGCTCTCAAAATGCACGCCGAGGACATGTCCACGCTGTTAACCCAGCAGCTGCAGGCCGCCGATGCGCGGGAGGAGCACAACGATGCCAAACAGATGCCACTCGATCAGACGGACAACATTGACGGTGAGTACCACACACACACACTGCTCTATCAATGCATATATATACATATATATATAAATCTCTCTTTATATATATACATATATGTATATATCTATAGTATATATTGTGTTTCGTTATATTCTATCTGTGCTTTGAAGCTAATGCACTCGAAATTAAGCAATATCATCCAATGATACAATAATATATCTAGCGAAATTTGTAAAAATATTTTTATTTCTGTAAAAAACAAAACTTTCTATTTTTTTTTAATTTGATTTAATTGAGTTCGAAGGAAAATTCGTAGAACAAAAAGTAAAACAAGTAAAACAACTGTAAATCCGTAGTCCTTAGCTTAATTTGTTTTCGCATAACCCGCTCCTAACTATCCCCAGCGTAGCTTGCGACTGGCTGTGCACAGTGGGGCAAGTAACAGCCGTACCGCAGCACTGTGCGCAGCCAAATCGTAGAGTCTATATATATATATGTAGCTATCCTGCATGCACTAGATCGTCTCCCCAGATATATATATATATAAATAAATTATTATTCATGCGAATCGGAACCGACTCGAAACCAATTCAAGGGCCTCTCACACCTTTCTTATACCCCCACAAGAAATCCCCCGCCCCCAACCCTACCCAGCCCCACCACACACAAGACAAGTTTTACTTAACCCATATCGCTATATATAGTATATAGTATGTATATCAATTTTGATTTACCCAAATTTACATTTTTATGCTTTTGTATTTATGTATTTATCTATTTCTTTTTCCCCAATATGTATAACTTCTATTATTATTATTTTTTATTCAAAAATATTTTCATTGGCGCTCTGAATGTTAGCTCTTAAGCGAAATCGAGAAGGAAATGCCATTTGCTAGAGCAACAGATCAACACCTCTCCTACCAAATAGAGTCTTTGCTATGTATATATATATATATATATACTTTATATATATATATCTACATATATTTGTAGTACATGAATTATTTTTGTTTGTTTTGTCGTATCGTATTTTGTTTAAATCGTAGGCGCAAACTATATTAGCTGACTTTTATCGTAATCGTAATCGTAATCGTTATCGTAATCGGTTTAGTTTACTTTGTATGTTGCCGCATGCTGCATGTTTAGATGACGCATACACACACGCCCACTATTATTATTATGATTATGTATGAGTACATAGTTAATATACATACATATATTATTTATGATTGTTTTTCCTCTTACATTAAGCTATCGAGATCTCTTTAATTCATAGTTAAATCTATATAGGAAATGCCTCCGCTGACATCCATTCAAATTACCTTCAGTTTAAGCAAATTGGCTCACATATAATAAAAATATATAAAAAATATATAAAAAAAAAAAAATAATCAAAATAAAAACACACACTAATTAACTAAAAAAAAATCATAAGTAATCAAATAATATATCATAAAACAAACACACACGCTCACACACACACACGCACACACACTCCAATAGTTCTTAAACATATCTCTAAAATCTTTTCTCTCTTTCTTACATTAACTAACTGCTTAATATTATAATAATAATATTATTTTTTTTTTTCTATAACTAATTTGTTATATATTTTTATTTTTTATTTTTGAAGCCTTTTGTGCGCGTTATTTATTTGTTATATTAACTCTATTCATAACTGTGCTAAACTGAAACAAGAACCTCAAATTTTTCAACTCTATTTTCGTCTTTAATGTTGCAACTTATTGTCTAAGAAAATCGAATACCAAATAATTCTTTCGGTAAGAAAACCAAAAACAAGAGACTATAAAAAAAAAAGTTTTTTTTTTTTCAATAACAACAATAATACAAATATAAACAAATAACAATTAAATAAAAAAGGAAAACGCCACAGCTTCAAAATTCATTCAGTTTCTATATACATAAATATATATATATAATTTTTCTGTTGAATATTTACACTAACCTACTTGCTGCATATATAATTTAATGTGAGCTCAATTTATTTGCCACCACTGTTTAACGAGATGTAAATGATTGTCTGTTTAATTGTAATTGGTTTTTGTCGATTCACTAAATGTGTGTGTTTTTTTTTCTTTTCGTCTATCTCTCTCTCTCTGTCTCTCTCTCTCTATCTCTCTTTCTCTGTTTATGCATATACTATATGAATACGTGTATGTGTACTGTGCGTGTGTGTGTGTATGCTGAGTCCGTATGTGTGTGTGTGTGTGTGAACTTAGTCTTACGGTCTTTACAAAGCTAAGGATTTACCATGCACATTGGTTACGAATTGCGCAAAAATTTAAAGAACTTATCAACGTACCTTATCTAACGAAAATTCCCCTTAAGCTACCCACACATAGGCCTCAAAAAGAAAAAAACGAAAAGAACTGGAATTTGCACCAAACAAAAGATAAATATAAAACATAAAATTAAGTATTATAAAGAATATATACATATATCGTTTATTGCTGAAACATTTGTTGCAACATTGAAGTACCAAAATGAAAGATCTTGATGAAAGACAACAACAAAAATTGTATTATATTATGTAAATGTCCACAAATGACACACAAACATATAGAGATTAATATGTATTCATAGTTTTTTTTTGAAATTTGTTTTCCTTAAATGCAATATCTACACACACTTATACAAATACTCTATATATAGCTGATTTGTTTGAATAGAGCCTGAAAAAAAAACCCGCCGAAACCAAAACCAAAAACCAATTTCTTTAGCCTTAAGTTACGATTTTTCATTTGTGTTTAATTTTTAATTTAATTTTAGTTGACAAATTGTTTCTAAGATGCTATAATTTATATATTGATTTTGATATAAATATGTTTTCCTACGTTAATTCGATATGATTTGAAATCCTCATAGTGCCAAAGCTATTTAAGCCAGCCAGCTTCATTCCTAGCTCCACTTTGTTCTCAATGCATTTAATTTTTTTTTTCTTTAATGCTAAAACACCTACAATCTATACACACGCATAAAAAACTTGATTGAAATGTAATGAAAACCAAAAACCAAAACTGAAAAGCAAAAAATACCGAAAAATTATTCTTGTAGCTGTTTCAATTCGTTTGCATAACCAACAGAATATTACAAAAAAAATAAATAAAAATAAAAACCCAAGTCAACATACATATATATCTACATCTACTTATATCTACCTATACCATATACCACATATATATATATCTACATACATATATACAATATGCAAATCCTTATGGCCTGCCTTATTCAGTTCCAATTACCAATTGGCCAGAGCCCACTGTGCGCATGGAATGTAAACGAGCGCGCATCCCCCCAATTTGGCCCCAGGCATTGCATTCCACGCACTCGGCAAATCCCGCTAAAAAAAAACATAGAAAAGAAACCAAAAAAAAAAAAAAAAATAAAAAATAAATAAATAAACCTATCGCCACAGTGATAACGCATTATACGAAACGCAAATGTTTGCAGGTCGCGTTAAATGTTTTAACAGTGCCCGCAAGCAGGAAGCGGACGACGATGTCGAGATCGATGTGGCCGTTGCCGTTGTCCAGGATGTGGACGCCGATGAGGAGGCAGAGGCGGCAGAGGCAGCAGCAGCACTCGCCTATCATCATGCCACGCCCAAGTATAGGCGCGCCATCATCTATGCGCCGCACGACGAGGACATGCCCGCAGCGGATCTGTACATGGATAATAGCTACAACTGCGAGTACAAGTGCAAGGAGCGCAATATGCGCGCCATACGCTGCAATCGTCAGCAACATCATCCGCATCCGCATCCGCATCCGCATCCGCATCAGCATCAGTTGGCGACGGCGCCGCAAACGGCGCTGAATCTGGGCCGGCACAGCAGCGGAGTTGTGGCCGCTACCGCAGCGGAAACCCTGTGCGGCGCTGAGGCAGCAGCGGCCTACTCGCCCACGCCCACCTCCAGCAGCAGCAGCTATCGAGAGCAGCAACAGCAGCAGCAGCAGCAGCAATCGCACTTGAGCTATGCGCTGCAGCAGTCGCCCAATGGGGCACAGCAGCTGGAGTTGGCGCACAGCTATGGCCATCATGGACATCATGGGCCACCGCCGGCGCCATCATCGTCGTCCTCCTCCCTGGCAGCCAGCACTTCGCAGCAATCGCCGCACTATCAGCCCGCCATTGGTCCACTCTCGCCGCAGCCCAGCTCCTCCTCATCATCAACCTCTGCAGCAGCGGCGGCAGCAGCAGCAGCAGCAGCAGCAGCAGCGGCAGCGAATCGTCGGGATCATAACATAGACTACTCAACGCTGTTCGTACAGCTATCTGGTACGCTGCCCACGCTCTATCGCTGCGTCAGCTGCAACAAGATCGTGTCGAATCGCTGGCATCACGCCAACATCCATCGGCCGCAGAGCCACGAGTGCCCCGTCTGTGGCCAGAAGTTCACGCGTCGCGACAATATGAAGGCCCATTGCAAGATCAAGCATGCGGATATCAAGGATCGTTTCTTCAGCCATTATGTACATATGTGATCACTTCTTTAGATAGTTACGCTCACGATATGTCCCCAAAATATGAAAGTCTGCACCACAGTTAGAAACTATTTATTATGTAGCGCCCTAAGAGTTTCCAAGAGTTTCCTTACACAACTTGTCTGGAGAGACAGGTCTAAAGCAAAGTTAAACAACTTGAATCAAATCGAATCAAATCGTATCGTATCGTATCGTACAGTATCAAATAAAAGGTTTTCAATCTATAAATCTTAATAAGCCCACACATACGTAATATTATAATACTAAATGAACTTAAGATTCTATCCAAGCAGATTCTTTAGCTATGATATCAAAGAAATATCTCGTAGTTGATTCAAAAGACTTTTTATGAATTGTTACTCAAATAACCTTTAGATGCTTTTTTACATCAATTCAATTGTTATTATTATTATTATCATTATGATTATGATTATTATTATTATTATTGTAAACCGCAGCCAGTACTTAAGAGTAAACTTTATAAAGTATTACATTAGAATTCCACAAAATTATGCTTCCAGTTTTTCTTGATTTATAATTTTGTTTTCTTTATTTATGAAACAATATAAAAACAATAATATTTAACATGTGCTGTAGTGAGTTTTTTGACTAATACTATTTTGTGTGCCATATTATCTAGTACTTAATTAAACAATCAAATAGTTAAACAACAATATACTTAATTCTTATCATGAAATGCAACGAGTGAGGCATGCAACAACGAGACTAATTCAGTAGCTGAAAACTATGGAAAAGCAAAGTGGGAAAACCGAAAATCACAAACCAAACAAAAGCAATAAAAATTATTATATATACAAATTATCAATTTCTTCAGCAATTAAGAAAAACAAAAACAGAAAACAACAAATATTTTAAATATATTATAAATTGTTAAGAGTAAACAACAACAGAAAAACGATTGCGCCCAATTTCAAGAATGAGCATTTACCTAGTGCAAATATGAGCCCCCCAGCGTGCACTTATCTTATCTAGGATTCGGTATTATATCATCGAAGAGTGTATATTATAGACTCTGATATAATATTATATGATTTACATCTACTTTAGAGTGTATACACATACACCTATATTATCTCTCCCCATCCATTCTTATATGAACATCTTTATAATATGGATCTACAACATTTATTATAAGTTCGATAATGTATTATCATATCATTGATATGGTATTATATCTTGGAGAAGTATACATAGTATAAATTGTCTGATGCTTGCAGTATATCAATGATATATCATTAGATCATCTCTGATATTATTTCAGTGCATTCATCCGATCATAAATCGGATCTAAGGTGATTCTACAATCTTTGAGAGTACATATTGCTCTTTATATTGCTATACATCATCATAAAATCATGACTAAATTCTCTGATAGGATGTGGTATGAACCATTGACCATATAAATGGTATACGATAAATCTCATATGATATGATATATATGTTTTCTATCAACTTTAAGCCTATATCAAGTCTATAAAATATTATTTTTAAAGCAATATAATAGTTTTGACTATACATCAACTTGATATTATATCATATTGTACATACATAATGTCATCGATCTATAAAGATAGATCTTTGATATAATGTATGATGTCAAATAGTTGATATGTGGTATTTCATATAATAACTATGTATATCCATGTCCACATATTGATATGATACCAACTCTTATCTATCAGATATGATGTAACTCTGATCTATAAAATGTTGTAACAGCACTTTTAAGGGGTATCATATAATATCAACACAAATATACTCTTATAATTTCCATATCTATGATAAGACATAATGCCAATCCTTTATGTATTTGCATTGAAATTGGGCGCTCGTTAGATGTACATCTACTACATATACAATATGTTTCTCGTATCTTTGGCAAAACACCCACCGAATTCGATTAGTTGCATATTTTCATAATCACTTTTTGTCAACTTATAAACAGATATTTAATATTGAAAGTGGTTTGCTAAAGTTACTTTAAATCTATTTCACACTCTATGATCAGCAATAAACAAATGTATTTGAAAAGCAAAAATAGTCGTAGTTTAAACAAATGAAATCCAATTATGCAAAGAAAATATCAAACCAGCAAATATTACTTAACGTCTTTAACTTTACTTAATAAAACTCTTTCAAATCAAATTCCAGTTCTTTTCAATTTTATAAAGAAATCAGCCTTTAGGTACTAAAACTAACCCAAAAAAAAAAAAAAAAAAAAACAAATAAATTCAATCAATTAACTTAATATATATTAAATATATATATGAAATAATATCGTTATCGATTTCGATTAATCTAAATAATATAATAATAATGAATAAAGAACTACAAGCGCACTCTCTACCTACGGTAAGTTTCCATTTTCTAAGCTCTAACCAAATAAATCTAAGTTGATTTAAATATCTTAAATTAAAATTAAAATGCATAAAAAACTTAAGTTACGTATTGTTTTATGTATGTGTTCTATTTTATCTAAACGAATCTAAAAACAAAACGAAAAGCTAAATTTAAAATTCTTATAAAAATTAATGGACGAAAAAAAAAAACAGGAATTGGCCAAAAACAATTGAAAATGTTTTCTCTCTATATATACAATAATATTTCTAAAATGTTTTTTGAAACACTTACGCTCTTACTCACTCACTTTCAATATTCTATTACGTCTCTCTCTCTCTCTCTCACACACTCTTGCGCTCTTTCTCTTTCTCTTATGCTGTTACTGTCTTACTCTGTGTCTTTGAAAAGGGTTCATTTATATATATTTTTGCCGTTATTTGAGCTCTCTCTATATATATAGTAACTATATATGTTTTTGTATGCAGCAGGCAGGAGGGGTGTTGAAAATATATTTTCGTATATGCCACAAATTTCCGATTTGATGCGAATCTCGCTTAAATATATATTATCCACATTATCTACATACACTTATTTTTTTTTGCAAATTTCTTTATTCTGGCCCCTTAATTGTTTAACCCTCTCTCTGTATATTCACATTAGCATTTCCCTGAAATGAAAAAAAATAAATACAACATAAAATTGCCCTCAACACCCGTACAATATATATATATTTTTGAAACTAATATGGTTTCGGCTTAAACAGAAATAAAATCAATTATAATCCAAGAGAAATTTAATATAATATTAACAGTCGAAACAAAACATCCAACACACTCATCAGCCACTTAAACCATATAACAAACAAATTATATATACATATATTATAAAACAACAACAACAACAACAACAAAATTGATATATCCCAAACAAAAACACAGCTCTCATTGCATATGCATATGTATGTATACATATATAACTCTTATATATGTATATACATATATATATATTTCTTATAAACGTTATTTGGTTTGGGTTTCTTCAAAAAGTCGTTCGTTTATTGTAAATAAATAATTTAAGCAAATATCTCAATGTGAAATTTATTAATTTCTTCTTAAATATATTTAATTTTTGAATTGGTTTATCATCCACTTCTATTTCTATTCCCAATCAAAATATTTCATTTTGTTTTTGTTTTGGGTGTAACAAAATTTTTGCGTGTAAATCATATTTGAGATTCGATTCGAAATTGAAATTGAAATTGCGAAATAAAAACTTTATTTAACTCGTTGAAGTACACCCCCTACCAACCCACCACATACACCTATCATGGTTTATCCCCCCCAACCCCCCTCAAATACATATATATATACATATATCTTACTAAAAATCCAGACAAGACGTCGATCGCACGTCTTAACACATTATATATAGTTAATAAATTACTGCAAACTCTTCATTGGCTATAAAAAAAAAAATATATACCAAAATATAAATAAAAAGCAAGGGCAACTAGTTAAAAATAAAAAACAAAAACCAAACAATACAGCTTAAGAATAATTATAAAAATAATAATTTTTCTGTTTCTGTGAATCACCAACAACAACATTGTTTTTCTCTTCTTTTTTCTTTACGCGTTTGAACGAAAAAACCAAACCAAAAACAAAAAACAAACAAAAACAAAATATATAAAACCAAACTAAATATTTGAAAAAATCCAAAAAAAATCTAAATTGAAAATTAAAATTAAAATCAATATCAAATGAAAATGAAAATAAATGAAAATCCGAGCAGGCTCGAAGGCCTGGCACATGCGGCTCACCTTCGAGCGCCTCTCCGGCGGCTGCAACCTGCATCGCTGCAAGCTGTGCGGCAAGGTCGTGACGCACATACGCAACCACTACCACGTCCACTTCCCCGGCAGATTCGAGTGCCCGCTGTGCCGCGCCACCTACACGCGCAGCGACAATCTGCGGACCCATTGCAAGTTCAAGCATCCGATGTACAATCCGGACACGCGCAAGTTCGACAACCTGATGTCCGCCTCGGCGACGGCGGTGGGCGGTGGTGCGGCGACGCCTACGGCCACACAGCTGGCGGCCGCATCGCAGGCGGCAATGGCAGCGGCGGCAGCAGCAGCATTTTCCGCGGCGCAGCAACAACAGCAACATCAGCAGCAGCAGCAACAACAGCAGCAGCAGCAGCAGCAACAGCAGCAGCAACAACATCGCGAACAACAGTCACAACAGCAACAGTTGCAGCAACATGCACAGGCCTTGGCGCAACAACACATGCTGCACCAACAGCTGCAGCCGCAGCATCATCAGCAGCAGCAACACAATGCAACAAGCGAATGATACAGCCAGTATCTGGCCTGGAACTATGCTGCATGGAGTCCCGACGAGTCGATCATGAAACAGCCGCCGCATTTTGCCAGCAACTATCAGCAGCAGCAACAGCAACAGCAGCTGCAACATCTACAGCAGCAACAGCAACATCTACTACGCCGGGCACAGCCCCTAAATTTCTATGCACGCAACTACTATCAACAACACTTTGAGGCCAAGCAACACAGCAGCAACATGCATTTGCAACAGCAACATCGCCAGCAGCAACAGCAGCAGCAGCAACAGCAGCCGACGCAAACGATTGTCATTGATGAGAGCGACGACAATGAGCTGGAGGAGGAGACGGGCGGCATGGCCAGCTGTATGCGACGCAGCTTCAATCATTACATGGAGCAGCTGAAACAGTTGGCGCCGTGTGCGGCTGCAGCAGCAGCAGCAGCAGCGGCTGTTGCTGATGATGTTGCTGCTGTCAACAGGTGCAATAGCGACAGCAACAATTCAACCAATGCCAATCAAATGGAAGCTAATACAATTACAACAGCCACAACTACTAATAGTAATGCTAATGCTAATGCTAATGCTAATGCTAATCATAATAATTGTAATCCTAGAAACTTCAACAGGCAGCTGCCACCATAAGCAACAGCAGCAGCAACAACTGCAGCAGCAACATCGATACTCAGATCTAAGCATATGCATATATAAAGTATATCTATACATCTATATGTAATTAACTGAATGAATTCTTAAATGTTGACCATGCATTGCAAAATATTATGGTAAGCCAAATTTATTTGTCAATTATATAGAGAGAAAGAAAAACGGGGAAGATGCAAAAAGTGGATAAAGTGCGGACTCAAACGCTGATCTGTGCACGATTCATGGTTTCAACAGGATTCAAATGTTTGCAAATTCAATAGTAACAATACAAATATATAGAAGATGAACTTCAAAATAGCTATAAAGAACTTAGAGGGTTTCCAAGGCAGCCAAACAGAGAACTTTTAAAGAGATTGTGCATTATAAATACATATAAAAATATTTAAATACATATATACATATATAAAAATCTTCAAGTAAATATTTGATCAGCACTTTAAAACTTGAACTAACTGTTAGTATATATGGCTTTTCTTTTTCTGGTAGAGCTGACAACCCTGTTTCTCTGTCAACCCTAGAGCAAATCATGTGCCAAACTGTTTGCACCCAATTGTTGTTGCATTTAACACTAATGTGCGCACGCTTGCAGCAAAACAGATCTATATCTATATCTATATATATATATATATAGTCGACTATATGCACTTTGAACTCACTTTAAACATAATCAACAGAGATTTTCTTACAAAATAAAAGGCACAAAGACATTGTTAAGCTCGAGATTTTCTGTGTGTGCAGCTAATTCACATCTAAATGTAGTAAACATGTTAAATATTAACATATATATAAAACAAAAACTGTAAAATATTATAAAAAAAAAAACATCTCTACATATATATACATTTAGTACATAATCGAAATAGTAGCAGAAAAAGAAAAGAAATTATTTATTACATGTGCGTTTTAATGTTAAATCTGGAAGACATATGCATACGATGCCCTATTAGCATACAATTATTAATTAACAAACTGCAAAATGTTAATTTATTTATATATACATAGAATATAATACGTGTGTGTGCGAGAGTGAATGCAGAACAAAAGTAAACAAACAAAAAATAACAAAAAATAAAAAAAATAAAGGGAAAAAATCGCGCAAAAATTGAAAGCCCTCGCCCCAGTCAGCCTTAGCCCTAGCCACCCAGAAGCCCCCCCCACATTGTATTATATCAGCAATAACCCTAGGTATATACATATATAAATAAAGCCGATAACTGATAGATGCATGTGAGTGCCGGGCGCGTTCGGTTAACCAGTCTCTATATAATTTAGTTTATATCTAATATTAAATATTAAAAAATAATTTTTGCAGCATTTCTTTAATAAGCCACTGTACATACAGCCCCCCTCTATATATAAATATATATATCAATAGATGTATATATATTTATAGTTTTTACATATCTTTTTCACTAAGTAGTTTTGTGCAATTTTTTGAAATTTGTTAGAAATTTCTTTGCCTAAAAGGAAAGAGCTAAAGCTGAGGTGTTAAAACATTAAACATTTATTAATAAACAATTATTTATTTGTTCTAATTTGTAACACACTCAAATTGTTTAGTTATTAATGCTACATCAAATACTGCCCCGACTTAATAATTGTTTTTTTTTTTTAAATATATTTTAATTTTTTTTGTAATTTTGAACTTTTTGCTTTTGTTACAACATGAAATTTATCTATATATATATATTATATATACGATGTGATAACTATAGTTAAACTTAAACACACACACACCACACACACCAACACACCACACACACACACACCAATACACACACATATTACAAAATGAAATTATATTAATTATAAATGGAAGAAGAGCTGGAAGAGATGTCTATATGATATATATACGTATATATGTATATGTATGTATGTATATATATCAAATTTGTGGTATGCAAAATGGTGCTAAATCCAAATATATACTTTAATTGAGAAAGCCAACCCGCAGCTGGCCCCCAGCTGACCCCCTAGCTGCGCCCCCGCCCCCCTCCTGAATCGTAGACAGCTTTTCAAATTATGTATGTGCAATATGACTAGTTTTTTTTCGATGTTCTCTTTTAAGTGCAAAGTGGCATGTGGAATATATAATAATAATTATTTAAAACTAAAAAATAAATACAATTAATTAAAACTTAAAAAACAAAAACAAAACTTAGCGTGGGAGCGAAATAAATATAGTAAAAAAAAAAAAAAATAATAATAATAATAAAGAAAAACATTTGAAGCGAATGTTAACATATCAAATATGAATATGAATATATTCAGTGTATGTATGTTGTATTTGTAACTGAACAATTGGTACTATATGCATATAGAAATATGTATAGGGATAATACAGTTAGCAACATTTCTGTGTCTATTTCAATAAATATTTCAAATGTCATAATCTTACAATTAAAATAGTAGCAAATTAAGATCTGCCCCCAAACGCCCATTCGCCCCGCCCACTTCATATTTATTAACAACAACAAAAACCACAAGACACCCAACAACAAATTTATTATGTTTATTATGTTAATGTTTTCTTAATTAAATTTAACAGCCGATAAAAAAAAAACAATAAAATAAAAAAAAAAAGTTTTAAACTTTTTTTTTTACTTTTTAACTAGTTTCAATGTAATCTTAGCTCTTAAGCATTAACTTTAACTTGTATTAATAAAACGCAATACAAATAATTTTAGTTTTATTTATAAAAACAAAAGCAAAATGAAAAAAAAAATTTAAGCAAATTTGCAGCATTTGTTAAAATC
Organism: Drosophila navojoa; assembly: GCF_054131105.1. NCBI lineage: Eukaryota > Metazoa > Arthropoda > Insecta > Diptera > Drosophilidae > Drosophila > Drosophila navojoa. The sequence goes on along the minus strand of NC_142890.1, from coordinate 4,174,202 downwards.
TTTTGATTAAATATATATTTTTACAAATATTTTTAATAAACATTCTATCCATAAAGCCAGCGTTCTATTTCAATTGAGTGCAAACTACAAAACATAACAAAATATATATATAATAATAATAATAAAACAAAAATAATAAACATCATATGAATAACCCGCAACATCAAACGACAAATTGCATAAAAATTGAAATTTTTTTAATTTAAAAAATATATACAAAAATAAAAAATTAAATAAAAGAAAATGGTGATTCATTTATTCTTTCTTTCCTTTCTGAGTTGTTCGCTTTGAATTGTGCTTCCAAAAGAGTTTTTTAAGGGCTGCCCAATAGGAATTTATCATGCATATATATATAGATATGTGATATACATAAACACAACCCACACACACACACACAAACACACAAGCTCAGTAAAACATGTGTCAAATTTTTATATACTTATTACCTCGGCCCAATTTCCTGTTTTTTTTTTTTACCTTTAACTTTTATAATTATTTTTTTATCAAACAATATATGCATATAAGAATATGTGTATATTTATATGTGCTCTAATTTATTTTATGCAAATTTTTAGGTAATTTTTTGTTGTTTTCGCTTAGTTAATAAATGAAAATCGAAATGAGAGCAAAATGATGCGACGCACAAATGAGTTACACCCAATAAAATAGTGAACCAATGTTTATATAATATTATATATAATGAACTTTTATGTTAATTACACACACACACACATACATACATACATACATATAAACATACCTATGCAGCTATATATATATATATGTATATATATTTATACATATATATATATATATTATACTATGTATCTTGTACTTGTCATTCAAATCGATTGTGTTATCCATTTGTGCTCAAAACCTTATAATAACTACAATTTATATAAATATATATACACTATATATATGTATATATCTGATTTGTGACTAATTTCATTTTTAAAAAAATTATATAAATATATATATACATATATTTTATATATATATATATTTAGCCATCTATCAAAGTATTTCAGCAAAACAAAATCTCAACGGAGGCATTTTTTCAATTCTTTCAAACATATATGTAACAGATTCTAGCTATATATACATATATATACACTTATAGATTTAGTTTTAGCTTTAATATAAAAAAAAACTTGAGCTGAAATTTTTATATTTAAAAAAAAAAAATCAATACAATTTGCACGCTTGAATGTGAAGGGCATCGAACTACTTAATATTACGAGCTAAAAGAACATATTTTTTCTTTGATATTTGTATTTTTAATTTTTTATATTATTTTTCTTCTTTTAATTTTTTTTTTATTTTTCCTTTTGTTTTTTCGAACTATTTTTTGTATTTGATGCGCGTTATGTTAATTAAGTTGCTTGAACGTAGTTAGCCAACAGCTATATATGCATACATACATATATACTTACATATATGTATTCAGTATATATAGTTTGTTTTTGTTTTTTTTTTTTTCTCCGTATATATATAAACATTAATTTGTTACGCCAAATTTTTAGTTTGTATTTGCCTATGACAACAAATATTATTTTTTGCTCACAAAAAAACAAAACTCTCTCTCTCTCTCTCTGTTTTACCATATGTCTATCATACTCTCTCTTTCTTTATAACTCGCTCTATCTCTATCTCTCTCCCTCTTTATCTCTGTCTGTCACGCTCCCACTATCCTTATCATATGAAAAAAAAAAACAACTCTATACCAAATTCAAAAATCGAAAAAAAAACAAAAATAATAATCAAAAACAAAAACAAATACGATCTATTTCTCTGGGCTGATTTTCGTCCCGCTCGACGGGCTGTTGTGTGTCTGTTCTTCTCTTTCTCGTTCTCGACAACAGGCCTCGCCGCTCGTCACCATCTCTCGACACCGCTCTCGACCTCCTCGTCGGCCTCGCCCCCGCCACCGCCGTTCGGCATGCAGCTGTCGGCCGCATTGAAGAGCGAATACCATCATCCGTTGCACTATATACGCGCTGCTGGCAATGGCCATAATACCGCCGGCGGCACACCCCCCGGCCACGGCTACAATGCCGGACAGGCGGCCGCCCTGGGCGGCGGCTCTACCACACCCACTAGCACCGGTCACAATTCGCATCACACTATGTCGTATCACAATATGTTTACGCCGTCTCGGGATCCGGGGACCATGTGGCGCTGTCGCTCCTGCGGCAAGGAGGTGACCAATCGTTGGCATCATTTCCACTCCCACACCGCCCAGCGTTCGATGTGTCCCTATTGCCCGGCTACGTACAGTCGCATCGATACGCTGCGATCGCATCTGCGGGTCAAACATCCGGATCGACTGCTGAAGCTCAACTCGCCGATGTAAGGGCAGGGCGGGCGGCTGAATGGCTACGGCTACGGCTACGGTTACGGCTATACACAGCGGACAACATTTAGCAACTACAACAACAACAATAACTACTACTACTACAACATGTAAAGGACATCCAAATTGATTTGTCGCGTCTTTTCCTACTAACGTTTAAGTGTCTTTCATTCGACTCGGGAGTTCAACCTAACAAATAGATATACACATATAATTATAACAGTTGTATAACAGTTGTATAACAGTTATATAACAGTTAAATAAACAAAAAGAATTAGTTATATAACATATATAACAGTTGTATAACAGTTTGTATAACTGTTATAACTTGTATAACATTTTTTTTTTTCATAACTGCTATATAACTTGCATTTAGTCGCTTTGTACATTTCATTCTGCCCCCAAATATGCGGAGCCAAATTTTTGAAAGCCTCAATCAGCAATAACCCAAAATATATAGAACCGAAGATGCTAAAAACAAGAAAACGAATGAAAATTATGAAAAAGTAATGAAATAACTATAAACTATATAAATATATATATACTAAAGTATGAAAAATTAAGAAGCAGAAGAAGAACACATACCATCATATGTGTTAATGAGAAATCAATGGACTAACTATAGAAACGAAAGTTTTTCATTTGCTATAAAGATTCTATATAACGGTTTCGGTTGCTTGAACTAAAGTAGCCCCACATTCTGTAAAACCGGGCACTAAACTAACTAACTAAATTTAAGTCGAAAACCTAGCGCGTATTTAGCATTCGATGTAAACTTTACTAAACAAAACAAAACAAAAAAACAACTTTAAAGGTTTCTGCGTGTTGTTTCCTAATATAAACAAATTAAATACAACTATAAAATTAAATGTAAAAGTAAAAAGAAAAGAAGGAGGACAGTCTAAGGTCCGATCACAGTCACCTACTCGTATACTACTCATATATTATCACATTAGACTTTTAGTTGGCATACAAACACACGCACACACAAACACAAACCCACACACACACACACACATGCATAGGTATGCATATATTTTTATTAATTTTACTATATATAGATATAAATATATATACATATATATGATTTTTGCAGAGTACATTGTTTACTCAAAGAACTACGAAGAAATTTTGATATACCTCAAATGCATTTCAGTTTTATTGTTGATTGATTGCTTAATTTTAATAATTTTAACTACTATATATTAGCAAACTATTTTAATTACAACTACAACAACAACAACAACAACTATTGTGTTGTTTGTTAGCTGCGTTAAATTAATTCAACATTTTGTATGGTTAAAGTTTTTTTTTATTTTATGTTTTGTTAGACTAAATGCGAACCACTTGAACCACCTCACAATTTTGTTAAACACTTACGTTAAGCTTAAATATATAAATAAATAAAATAAATAAAATATAAAAAAAAAGAAATATATATAAAAATTTGAAATAATTCATATCAGCAACTGTTAAGTAAACTAAATTTAATAACTATCTAAGTAAATGCTTCGATTAGAACTCATTCGATTTTTTCTTAAACATAAATAAAAAAAAAAAAAAAATGAAAAAAAAAAAAAAAATATTATATATAAATAGCATTTTTGATTAATTTTAAACATTTTGTGATAAACAAAATTTATGGTTTGGCACTTATTGAAAAATAATGGAAAACGATAAGAGAAACAAATAATTAAAATCTAAAAATTAAAAAATCAATGTGATATTTTCGGCACAAAAAAACTTTACATCAACAAAATTATGAATACAAGTGAATGAATTAAAAATAATAATAATTAGGGAGAGGCAACATGAAAAATGTTAAATTTAATCAATTTCAGTTGCTTGCCTTATATTTTTTAGTTATGTAAATGTTTTTATAAATATTATGTTTTTAAAGCAAAATTTATTATATTTCGGTCCAAAGCACAAAATGTATAAAATAAAACAAAAAATTTTTAAATTTCTTAGTTGATAATTTACGAATTATTTTTACGCTTAAGTTATGTATGTATATATGCATATTAATATACATATATATATAATTATTATTTTATTTAGTTTTAAACACTCTTCAACAAAAATATTGCAGCAACAACATTTACAACAACACACAGATTTATGTACCAAAAATGTAATAAATATGAAATTATAAAAAAAAAAAACAAAAACTACTTATACTATATACTAAACAGATATACTAAATAATACTAAATTGGGATGAACTCAAGCGAAGGAACAAAAAAGGGCAAGCGCAACTCTTTCGAGCGTATTTTTATATATATACAAATCAAAAACAGAAAAAAAAATATATATATACACAGGGTTCTGCTAACTGATAAATAAAAATAGCAAAATAATAACAAATAAAAAACAATGAATTAACTCGCACCACACTTAACCAGATTTAATGTAATTATTTTTTCACTCTGCACTCGAAAATTTTATATAAATAACAATTAACAAACAAAAAATGAAGAAAAATACAAAACTGATGCTCAAATACGTGCATATACAAATACATATATGTATATACACATATATACACTATATGTATATACTTATATATCTTTATTATTATAAACTAAAGAACATTTTCGTCGTCTAATCAATACGATTATCTGCATTATATATGTATATAATTATATTTATATATATATTGCAAAATTTATTCCAACTAAATAAATAAAAAAAATATAAAATAATTACAAATCAAAATATACATACCTAGCAGCATTTGAATGTCGAAAAAAAAAACCAAATAAAATTTATGATTATTATTAATAAACAGTTTGTTTCATATAGTTTTAGTTGAAGGTCCTCTCTGTTGGAAGCACAATTCAAGTCGTTAGGTTTGCGGGAGGTGGATTGAAAATGTTGGTTGTTTCTCTCTTTCAGATAATTTCATTAAAATAAGTATAACAGATTGATGAAATAAATACATATGTGTAAGTATGTGTCAGAGTAAGTATAGATGGCTTGAAAACTAGCAAATCTCTAAGTGCCAAGCTGTTCAGTCTGACTAAATAATTGTAGTGATTGATCAATGCGCTGCTAAAGCCCTAAACACATAGTCTATGATTCAGCCAAGCTATGCGTCCCATCATTCAGTACGCATTTATATATATAAGCTATGGAAAAATATGAAAATTGTTATAAGTAATAGGTCTGTTAGGGGTAAAAATGGCAAACATTTGACAATTTAGTATGTATGTACATTACATAGTACTGAATCAAACTCATAAAAACTCATAAAAATTAAGAAAATCGAAAATATGGACATTCAAACTCGTTCCCGCCATATATTCAAACAAATTTCATAACTAATGCCACATTTCAGAGTGCTGCCACCTCGTCGAAATACATGGCAAGTTCACTCAGCTTTTTGTTCAGTAGTTTTAGTATATTACTATTTGGTATTTTGTATGTTGTCATTGCGGTCACACAGATGCCGTTGTGCGCAGTTTTGGGATTTTTAACAGGATTCGTGTGCCTATATTTGCAGTGTGAGAAAATGTCAATGTAAAAATACGAAAATTAAAAATACAGACGCACAGATAAAAGAAAACTGTATAGAAGCAAAAGACGCGGGAATATTTTCATAAATAAACAAATTATTGCAAGAAATTAAAACAAAAACGGCGTAAGTATTAAACACCAGAAGCAAATTGTGCAGCCAGTGCAAAATTCGCGCGGTGCGCTGAAAATTTTGCATAAATTCGTGAAATATTTGTATATGTGTGCGTGCGTGTGTATGCGCGCGTGTGTATGTAAGGCTGAACTGTGTGCGTGTGTGTGTATGTGTATGTTTTCATACGAGTGAGTGTATTGAAAAAATCCATCTCTTCGCTACGCATTTCACCCCTCAGAGCTGGTGTTGCTGCTGACGCCGCTGCTGCTGCTGCGCTTGCCACTGGCCATTTATTTCACATCTTCAGGGTCACTGCTGAGCAGAATTGTTGCAGTTGCAGCGTCCCCTCTGGGCGACCCCCCAACCCTCTTCCACTCGTGGCACATCTCACGGCGGCTGCTGGTGTGAACACCCCTAATGCGACGCCCACGTAATGCAGCTCTTGCCTACCGCAAACCACCGCCGCTGACCCGTTTTTTGCGCATTCATTGATCTTCGTGCCTCTTCTTGTGTATCTGTTGTCTGTGTACAGGTTAAACCGGCTAAGCGGAATGTTAACGACCCTTAAAAATCACTGTTTATTATTTCGAATTCTTCTTGTTTACTGTTTTCTTTTGTTTATTATTTTGTTTGTCAAGAAAAGTGTTATGCAAGTGAATTTAGCCACTAAAACAAAGAATAATGATGCTCATGTTTTCATGTTTTTTTTTTTTTGCTTTTTCTTATCAGTTCGTTTCCTTAGGTCTCACTGTGGGTCAGATTTATTTATTTTCGTTTTTGCTGTTGCGCTCTCTTTCGCGCTTTTTATTCTTTGTTTATATTTTGCAGACACTTTGTTGTGCTTTTGCTTATTGTTATTGCTCTTTCAGCTGTGTGTGATAAACGCATAAATAATCCGCGATAATTTTTCACTGCATTTATCTATCATACATGTATGTATGTATGTATGTATGCATGTATATGGGTCTGTAGTACTACGTTCACTAGCTTGAAAACTATTTGATTCATTAATCAAAGACATTTCGTAGACGCACGCCCACAGCGCGCACTCGCGCCATAGCGTAAATAACATGAAAAACCTAAAATGTAAATAGAATTTCTTGAGATATGAATTTTCTATTTTTCGATGCCATAGTTCATAAATCGTTAAATGAGAATGTGTGTGAGTGTGTACAGTGATGACTGGCTAAAAGTGAAAGAATATGTACTGTATGTATGTTCTCTGCATACACTAAACGAGGTAGTTGAAAGTCTTGCGAATTAAGAGCAAACCAAAAAAATGTGACTATATCTCAATTTAAATATATCTTCAAGGCCAATTCGACATGTTCTTTTAACTACCCTCGCTTATTTAATGCAGATTTTTATTAATTTCTTTGGTACACAACTTTTGGCTGTTTTCCCAAGGGATTCGTTCGTCTTTGGAGCTTTTACTGTATCCCAAAAATAATTCCATTGAATCCCTAGCGCTGCTCTTTCCAAATATTGTTGTTGCTATTGCTTTGTGGTTTTGCTTGCCCAAGAGAAATTCTAGTTTAGTTGAGTTTGTTTCTTTTCTTTTGTGAGTGAGTTTCGAGCAAACAGTTGAATTTTGGCGGCCGCATCGATCGCATCCACATCGCTAGGCGCTAGAGACTCGTTTAGGCGGAAAATGCTGTGTGGCGGCAGTGCGTGGATTTATTTATAGCATTTGTGCTGATTTTCGACCATTCGGGCACGAATAACCAAAGCAAATTTCCAATTAACTGCACATAAAACGAAATAGTTTGTCGAATTTAATAAACATATATATTCCCAAGTATACCTATATATATATACATATATATCTGGTGTGAGGAGAAGTGAGAAGTGATCCGGCATAGAGTTATATAACTATGTAATTGCCGTTGGCCATTGGCGGACATGTCGAACAAATTTCAACGCAGCTCCCCCCAGATGCTGGGCGTGGAGGCGTCCACCGTCTCATCGACGGCCAGCAATCAGCCGCGCAAACGTGTGAAGCGCTGCTGCAGAAACTTTGTCACCTTCATGTGCACACAGGTGGGCGTGGGTGCGCTCATTGTGTTCTATGCCATCTGCGGCGCATTGGCCTTTATGAACATCGAGCGCAAGTACGTGGACGAGACGGCCAAGGTGGTGCTCAGCCTGCGCTACAATTGCTCGCAACGACTGTGGAACATCACCGAGGAGCTCAATTTGATTGACAAAAAGCTGTGGGTGAACGAGACGAATGCCGTGCTGCAGGCCTACCAGGTGCAAATCGCGGCGATCATCAAGAACGGCTATGTGGGCCGGAGTCCGGCGCAAATCTGGAGCTTTCCGGCCGCGCTGATGTTCTGCCTCTCGGTGATCACAATGATTGGCTATGGGAACATGGTGCCGCGCACGCCGTGGGGCAAGGGCTTCACTGTCATCTATGCCACCTTTGGCATACCCCTCTACATACTCTACTTCCTCAACATGGGCCGTGTGCTGGCGCGCTCCTTTAAGTTTCTCTATCGCTCCATGCACGAGTGCACCCAGGAGCGCAGCTACGACGCACGCATGGAGGCGCTCGAGAGCGGCAGCCTGGGCGCCTTGACGCTGCGCAAGAAGATCATTGTGCCGTCGACGGCCTGTCTGTGGGTCATCATCTTCTATGTGCTGACGGGCACCATTATGTTCGCCAACTGGGAGAAGTGGAGCTTTCTGAATAGCTTCTACTTTTGCATGACGTCGCTGTGCAAGATCGGCTTCGGTGACTTTGTGCCGGGCGCATCGCTGACCACAGCAGCGGATGTGGATGCGGCCACACAGAAGCTGCGCGAAGACATCTCCGCCGATCCCAACGAGGTGTCCGATCTGCAGCGCATCACCGATCAACAGTTCAAACTGGCCATCAATTTCATATATATGCTGCTGGGCATGGGTCTGGTGGCCATGTGTCGCAACCTGATGCGGGAGGAGGTGAAGGTGAAGCTCAAGGAGATGAAGGAGGATGCCAAACTGTGTGTGGAGGATACGCGACATCGTTTCGTTGGCTGCTGTGGCGATCCTCGCGATTTCTATGAGAATGATTATTACTAGGAGTGTGTTAGAGTGTGTGTATGTGTGAAAGTGTGTGTGTATGTCTGGCTGGTTGCTGCTGGCTGTGTTCAAAGTATCATGTGGACTGCTCTCTGATGCTTCTCATCTTCCTCTCAGCTCACCATTGATCAATTTCTGCAACTACAAGAGCGGATTCGAAACTTCGAGGGCATGCTTGGCGGCAGCAGCGGGGAGCGTTTATGCACGCCAAGCACTTCGGCCGGTCCATTTCGAATATTCTCCGTGGCCGGTTTTCAGAACCGCGCCAACGACATTGTCTACTGTCCGCCCATTGTGCGCCAGCAGTCGCAGCATGTGGATGACTCCAAGGCAATTATCTACTTTGGTGGCGATGTGCAGGACTTTCCGGAGAGCATGGAAACGAACCGGGACAGTCGCGGCTACATGAAATACAATCTGGAGAACTCTGCGATATTGCTGCGCGAAGCCTTTCCGCGCTCCCACATTATAGTCATACGGCCGGTTCGGTATGTATATCAAATGCGATATCTGATTTTTAGCTTGACTAATTTCTGCTTTTGCCTTTTGCTTTTAGCATGGAATTTAAGACCTTCAGTTGCTTTGATAATTTCGTACGTGGAAATAATGCTGGTGTGCCGGATCATACGCCGATGAACCATGCGCTGCAACATTTAGAAAAGTGAGTTTTAGGTCTATTGATATCCGAGCTCTTAATAATCTCAATTATCTCCTTTTCTGTTCCACAGACTGCTACAGAATCTATCGCAACGCCTGATCTCAATACCCGAAAACGAGATACTCGACCAGGCAGCCCAGGCGGCGGCCGCAGCGGCTGCCGTTGCTGCTGCCGCAGCAGCAGCTGCCATGACGCTCTCAAATGCCACTGTGAACTCAGAGTCTAGCTCAGCGTCAGTAGCAGCAGCTGCCGCAGCGGCGGCGGCGGCAGCAGCGGCGAACGACAGCAGTCAGGAGATGGACATAGATATACTGCAGGTGCAGGAGAATGTAACTGTGGATGCAGATGGTGCCGTGATCTTTCCCATCGTCTCCGCTGGCAGCACGGAGTCGAGCACAGCCACCAACAATGGTGGCAATGTCAACAATAGCAACAATAAGGACGCTCTGCTTAACAATCATCAAGAGTCGAACAACCAACAGCAGCAGCAACAGTTGCAGCAACAGCAACAGCTGCTGCAACAGCAACAACAACAGCCGCAACAGACAGTTGTTAAGGCAGCGTCAGCGCCAATGAACAATGTGGATCACTACAACAACACAACAAACAGCAGCAATGATTGCGCCGCTGATCGGCAACCGTCGCTGCCAACGCAACCGCAGCAGCCGCGTCCGGCGACGCCAACGTCCGAGAATAATCCATTGTGGTGGCGGGAGAATCTGAATTTGGACAAGTCCAAGCTGGTGCTGATAGGCTTCAGCAAGGGCTGCGTCGTGCTCAATCAAGTGAGTCACATTTGGTGTAAAAATCGTTAACAAATTTTTACTACGTTATCAGCCCAATCTAACGAAAATTCGCACTTAAACATTTAAATATTTATTGATGCGCGTTTGCTTGCAGTTCATCTATGAGTTTCATTATCTGAAAACGTTGACGCCCGATGACAGCAGCATGTGCCGGCTGCTCTCGCGCATAACAGACATGTATTGGCTGGACGGCGGGCATGGCGGCCAGAAGAACACATGGATCACATCACGCAGCCTGCTAGAGACGCTAACGCGAATGGGTTTGTTTGTCTGCTACTTTGCCAAGTTGCAGTATTAAATGCAGCTCACTTTTCAGGCATGAACATACATGTGCACCTCACACCTTACCAGGTGCAGGACGATCGGCGGCCCTGGATACGCAAGGAGGAGAAGCTGTTCACCGAGATGCTGCGGCGTTTGAATGCGCCCATTACGCGACACTTGCACTACGATAACCAGCCGGCGAATCTGATGACGCATTTTGAGGTTCTGCAGGCATTCTGTCAGCACGTCCATTCACTCAACCAGCAGCAGTTGCAGCAGCAGCCCGGCCACGAGCAGGCAATTGCGGCCACAAACAATGGCTCGAGCGGTGCTAGCAACAATCTGCTGGATGCCAGTGATGAGGCAAAGTGACAGCTTCAATTGCATCCACACCACCATAGGCGGCGCTTATATGCGATGCGCAAGGGCGCCGCCGCTGCTAAGCGATTGCAGCTGCAGCAGCTAAGGCAGCAGCAACAACTGCTGTTATCGACGGATGCCGCCTCGTCGTCGGCGTCCACTCGCCTGGCCGCAGCACTGATTTCCTCAGCTGTGGCTCTCAGTGCTGTTTCGACTTCAAGCACGGCCTGCACGGCGAGCATTGTAAATAATCATCATCAAAGCCATACACCACAGCAGCAGCAGCAGCAACCACAGCAACAGCAGCAACAACAGCAGCAGCAGCAACACACCACAGCACGGACACACTTTCAGCAACAGGCACATTCACATCAGCACTCTCACAGACATCATCATCACCATCACCACCATCATCACCACCACCACCATCACCAGCAGCCAAATCATTCGCACAATCATCATCAATGTCGCACGAAACGCAAACTGCAAAAATTGTATTATACGCTTTGCCGTTAGACTTGTACACCTAATTATAAACTATCTATACAAATATATATTTTATGCTACTAATTTATGGCTTAAGGTAGCCTAAGTTATGTCCCCAACTGAAATATCTCTCTCTTTATACAAATTATGTAAAGCTAAGGTCGCGTCAATTGTTGTGCTGAAACAGATTCTAAGTGTACATTTGTTTTCTATAGTTTATGCGTATTGTCCAAATAATTATTTATTTAATTTTTCTTTTTTTTTTACTTTCCCCTCTTCTTTTATACTATCAGACTTAAGCAAAGAAATATGAAAAAGAAGAAAATCTCGTCAGTGCAATAATAATACAACTTTCTTACTTTTATACTTTTCCCCTTAATACACACAATCTTTCCACTTCCAACCTCTTTTAAAATGCCTACGCATTTAAATCAAACTTAACAATTTCGATCAACAGGAATTTCTACAAAAAAAAAAAAAAAAAATCAAATTTATCCACACAAACATAGAGCCGCAAGTATCCAAACATTATTCAATATAAAGAAAAGCAAAAAATTTAAACTGAAAATGAAAAACTCTGATTAAGTATTACTTAGCGTTAAGTAAGCGTAATATAAGTTCCAAAACCTTAACAAAAATAGGCTTACAAAATCAATTAATCATAATAGTAATGCCTTTATTGTACTTTATTTAATGAATTTTGTAAGAATACAAAGGAAAACAAACGATTTTGCTCTATGTATTGTGTACGTAGTTCAACGTTGTGCTACGAAATTCTAAGTAGACCATCTCTATGAAAATAAAAGAAAAACAAAAAAATATAAATAAAGCAAAGAACTAAATATTTGAAGAAACGTTCCTTAAAAAGATTAAAGAGAGCCATCAAATCCCGACTATATATATGAAATTTAAATGCAAAACAGCCTCCTAAGCACAAAGGGATAGCAAAACATTACTTACAGAATATTGCTAGTAATCTTTAAAAAAAACCGTTTCGTACCTTTTAGAATTTGCAGTTCAAAATTGTCAGTAAAAATTGTACGGCTTGAAAGTAAGTAAATACTTATGTTGCGAGTCTGAAACCACAAATGAGGGGATATCAAATGGAATGATACCTTCATTATAAAAAAAAAAAAAGAATTAAATAGACTTCTATGTAACGCAGGCTTCTGATTCTAGCGTGTCTAGTAATAAATGAAATTAAGCGTAATGACACTTTATTGGGGGTTGTCGAGAAACTGAACCAAGAGACCAGATTTCCAAATGGAAGAGCCAAAAAAGTAAGTTTCAAATAAAAAAAATTATTATTTTTTTTTGAAAATCTTTATGAATTAAGTATATTTATTCGATCTACTTAAATGTAATGCTTGGTTACCTTTTGTGTTGTTTTTTGTTTCTAAATAAATTACACGTTTATCGTAAAATATTCTACAAAAAATATCAGTTGTGATGCACTTTTATCTACTAAATGGAGAAATCTTTGAGATGCGCATGAGATAGCTGTCGAGTCGCTTTGTTTTGTTTTGATTTGTTGTTTTCCGGTGTCCTGCTATGCCAATCACACGAAACACAAATAAAACACTACGCACAATGATTTTGGCAGTTGGCATTTGTCGTCCACTCGTCACTGCCGTCGCAGCAATCACACACATGGTCATTCACTCGGGAGGCCCAAACCCAGACGTCTAGGCCCCGGCCAGTGATATGTCTTTTTTGGTATTTACAGTAGAAGCGCCCATTGGAGCAGGCATTCGTGCTAGGCTCATCGCTGCCATCACTAACACAGTCACAATAGTTGTCATTGAGATGGTCGAACGGTATCTCCTTGCTGCCATCCAGACACTTGAAATTGCCCTTGTAATTGGGCTTGTATGCGTCGTAGTCGAAGAGACGTATGCCCCTGCAAATGGTAAACGTGGCCGTAATTTAACATATGTCATATAGCACACACACACAAAAATATACACATGCACATTCACACATACCGTATAATCTTAATAGCATCGGCACCTTGTGTTGCTGGCACAGCCAGATCGGCATCCTTACCAGGACCAAAGCCGCCTCCTCCATCGAAGTCGTCGACGTCCAGCTGTTTGCTACCCAGAGACTGCATCATTTGTTTGTGTTTCCGTCGCAGCTGCTGTACGCTGGGCAACTGATTCAGCGAGAAGGCCTATTATTAACTTATGTATATTAATAAAAACGCGCAAAAAGCACACGAATTCTTTTTCAAACCTGATAGGCGATGAATGAGATTCCAACAAAAAATATTAAGAGAAAAAACATTTTCGATTTATCCTTGTAGAATGGCTTGTAATATATATTTTCCCGTTTCACCCATGTTTTGCGCATTTTCAATTATCTGTTGAATAGCTGTTAAAACTAATAAAATGCTTTAATCTTTGTTTATTTGTTTGGCAGTCAGTTCCGCGTCAGCGATGTGGCCAAGTAATGTGAATATAAAAACAAATCTTAACCCTTATGTGAATGAGTCAGCGAGCAGCTTAGCAGCTGTAACAATCGTTCGTTTGGTCTGTTAATCAACTCACATATGTAAATGCTTTTGCTTTTTTGTCTAATATGACTACTTAGCTATATGACAAATAGACAATCAGATAATAGAAATCAAATTGTTAGCATATTGAAATAAAAATGTTGATACCGTAAGCCTGTCAATGGGCATTTAATATGACACTGCACCCACATCACGGTTAAGCCAATCAGCTGTTTGTATTTGAATATTTTCATGCAGCTGCTTGCATGCGCAGTGCTGTAAAAGATTTACATTTCGCAATTGCGTGTTTCCCAACACTGTAAGAGATAAAAACCTAAAGAAAAATATTCATGCAACACAAATATATATCTATGTATATATATATAATATGGAATTGGATCAATAAAGGTCGAACGGCTATCATTAAAACTATCCACTAATTGGATTTTAACCAAGAACGCAGGTGACGGGAAACGCTCTGCTGCGGAAGTCAGAAAAATAAACTGGCAAACGTGAAGAAACAAATATACAGGGAAAACAGAAACATCAAAATGAAATCGACGGCAGCAGCAAAAACGCGGCTAACCAGTCTCACCGAAGACATATCCATAATACCCGAGGATGCGCCATATCGCAGCCGCCTCCACTACCTGTTTGCCCAAATCGAGAAGGAGTTCGAGCAGCTCTACTTGGAGAACCTCAATCGTGAGTATAGACACGAATCGAATCGGATTAAAAGCTAACCATGAATTATTGTCCAACTCTTGATTGCAGTTCAGGATAAGCTGGAAAATGCCACCGCAATTACCAAAGAGTCACTGACACCGTACGATCAACGTTCCGCAGCAGGCGGAGCGCTCGTTGCCACGGGCAGTGGTGGCGCCTCGCTAGCAGCCACGCCTGCTACGCCGTCCGCCCCGCTGGGCGACGAAATTGGTGCCAGTCTGCTAGCAGCTGCCTCCAGCACACACAAGAGTCTCAAGGCTAAACTGAGCAGCGCCACAGGTGGCAGCAAGGTGAAGGCCAGCAATAAAATCAAGGCACAGACCAGTCGAATCGTCTCCAGCTTCAAGGCCCAGACGGTGGTGAGCTCGGTGGTGCGCGAGTTTGGCGGCCACAAGGATGGCATTTGGCAGGTGGCTGCCAAGGTGGGTCAGCCCATCATTGGCACAGCGTCCGCTGATCACACCGCTTGCATTTGGGGCATAGAGAGCGGGCGCTGCCTGTTGCAGTACCAGGGACATGCTGGATCCGTCAACTCCATTAAGTTCCATCAGTGTCGGGATCTGGTTCTAACCGGTAGTGGCGATGGCACCGCACACATCTGGCAAGCAGCCGTCAACTGGGAAGTGCCCAAGTAAGAGATTGAGAACAAAATCCAATTGGCCAATACTTAACTCTTTCACCTTTAGAAAAGGACACTCGTCAGAGGAAGAGCTTGATGATAGTGACGGTCAGCTGGAGGATCGCGAGCGTGTAGACTCCTTGCGTACGCCACTCTGTGAGTTCACCGGACCCGGTGGGCATCTCTCAGTTGTGGTCGCTGCTGATTGGCTTTCGAGCATGGATCAGATTATCACTGGCAGTTGGGATCGCACGGCAATACTGTGGGACGTGGAGACGGCGCAGCCGCTGCAACCGCTGACCGGCCATGATCATGAGCTTACCCATGTCTCGGCACATCCCACACAGCGTTTAGTTGTGACCGCTTCACGTGATACCACCTTCCGTTTATGGGACTTCCGCGATCCGATACCCGCCGTATCCGTCTTCCAAGGCCACACCGAGACGGTCACCTCGAGCGTTTTTGCGCGCAACGATAAAGTCGTCTCGGGCTCGGATGATCGCACCATAAAAGTGTGGGAGCTGCGCAATATGCGCTCCGCGCTTGCCACCATACGGACTGATTCCTCCGTAAATCGCTTGGCTGTCTCCAGTGGCGGCATCATAGCGATACCCCACGACAATCGGCAGATCCGTCTCTTCGATTTAAATGGACAGCGAGTGGCTCGCCTACCGCGCACCAGTCGACAGGGACACAGACGC